>NC_062566.1:32041250-32350000 GCF_022837055.1 Prionailurus viverrinus | reverse complement strand
CTGGGCCTCAGTGTCCTCTCCTTTAAAATGGAGGCAGTAACGCCTATCACAATAAGGTTTTACAGATGCGACAATCAAAATAACTTATCAACCATACAAAGGAAAAGGATTACTAACATCAGCTATAATTACAGCTGCCATGGGCCCCACCCCTTTTCTATGAAGGATCCATCATTCTCCCCATTTCACAGATGGGACTACTCACACTCACAGCTAAAATTCGACTTGTCCTGGGTCACACAGTGAGTCGGTAGACGTTTCGGGTCTAGGCCTTAGCTCTGCTCCCTCCGAGTTCTATGTTCTTCCACTTTCCGGAAGTCAAACATTGGCCTCCCCCATGTAAATACCCACCTTGTGCCTGGGTCAGTCCACGTGGTTCAGCTTTCAGAGAGTAGCTAGCTCATCAATTCTTTCTCTAGGAACTCGTATGTGTGTTAGGATTCCTTGGGCTGCAGGTAACAGTCCATACCTAAAACACGAGGAAAATATATGACGTCATACAACCAGCAATCTAGTGACCCCAGAGCTGGTGAGTTTGGGCTCAGTGACATTGCCAGAGAGTGGCAGTGTCGATGCAGCATTTCTAGGAATTCACATAGGCAGGATGGAGCTCATGGAAGAAGGGAGGCTGTTTCCTGCCTAGTATCTTTGCTTGTTAGTGAGGAAGATTTTCCAGAAGCTACCCCTCCTTCCCAAGCAGAATTTCCCTTATATCTCACTGGCCAAGGCTGCATCACAGGCCCGGACTAAACCCATCACTGGCGAGGAATAGAGAATTGCCAAGATCAGCTCAGGCTAATCAACGCCCACCCCTGGGTGTCGCCTCCCGGAACACATGGGAAGGTGAGTGCCTAAGAAAATCAGGGTTCTGGCAAGAACCTAGAGCAGTGCTGTGCAGTAGAACTTTCTGCCGTGATGGAAACGCTCTGTGTCTGTGTTGTGCAATGTGGAATAGTATACCTACCATTTCAGGCTTGGCGGGTCTAGAGGGGCTACGTGCGTGTGCATGCGTGCACGCGTGTGTGTGTGTCTGTCTGTCAGATAGGTAGCCAAGGGTCTGCTGCACAGTTAATGAGCTTTCCTGGGGATACTTATATTCTCTTTCCCCCAAAATGGAAAGAGAGGCTAATTGCAGGTCATAAACTGGTGGGTACAGATGGAAGATGAAAAGCCCCCAGTGGTCCCAGGTTAAATAGAAGGTGATGACCCCAGAACCTTGGAGGAGAGGCCCCCACTGAGCAGCCCTGGCCGAAGCAGACACCAGGACCTCCTGGACAGAGCGAGGGCAGAGACCCTGAGACCTGCCCTCCCCATGTGCTTTTTGTCTCCCCTCCCTTGCCTGCCTGTTCCCTCCATCCTTCTCCCTACTCTCCTCCCTTTCTCCCCTCTCTGTCTCTTCTTTCCTCCCCCTCCCTTCCTGTTCCCTCTCTTACCTCCCCCTTCTTTTGTGTCTCATCATCCCACCAGATTTTAAACTGTTGTCAAAGACTTTCTCCAAACCCCTTCTCTTTCCTGGGTTTGCCAAATCCTGCTTCCCCCTGTCTCCTTTGCCCAGCTCCCTGCCTCTAATTTATCACTGTCTTTTCTAGCATGTGACCCTCACTTGGAAGAGGAACCTTCTGGAGACACAGTCCCTGGACCCCAAGTGATGAGTCTGACCTTGGAAACGCCTGGCCCCCAGAGCAGGACCATGGCAGGAGCTGGGAGAACGGTTTGGGAAAGGAAAGAGGCTTCTCGGAGCCCCTCAACTCACATAGCGCAGTAGGAGGTGGGGACAGCTTGGGCAGCTGTGGTGAGGACTCAGGTGCTTAGAGATCATCCCTCTCTCTGCATGGCCTGGGATTCTTGGGCAGACCGTGGGGGTGTGAGATGAGGCAGGGTCTTAAATCTAGGCAAGGGAGTCAAAGGGCCAGCCACAACTCTTCATAAGGAGGGTAGAAGCAGCTTGAAACTCTCCTCCGGGCCCCCCACCCCTCGCTGACTGAAGTGGTTTCAGCAGATGCGGGCACAATACCAGCACAGGGCCTTGGAGCTGAGCTGGCCCATCGGTCCCCTCTCCTTCCGCAGCTGGAGGACCCGGGCCAGACGAGAGAGACGGGAGGTCCTGCCTATGTGGGCCGGGACCCAGAGACCCTCTCCCTGTTCCCAGCAGGCTGTGCCACGGGTCCCCCTTGTCCCGGAAAGCTGCTGTACCTGACTGAAAGTGCCACTCTCTGAGGGCTCCCCAAATTTCTAAAACCTGGGAGTCCTGTCTGGGCCTTTGCAGCTCTCTGGAAGGAGGGATGACTTCATCAGGATGCTTTCCAGGTTTCTGGTCTTTGCCGTATGTTTAAGGGCAAGACGCCATCACCCAGACCCTTTCAAAGAGCCCAAATGGCTTTCAAATGGGACAGAAAGGGGCTTCTGCTCTCCAGGAAAATCCCCCACCCCAAGTCATAAACAGCCTGGGTAACCCTACCTCAGAGCGTCCACGCCATAAATGCTGGCTCTGTTCGGGGAAGGGGCCTGGGAGAGGGATCAAGTCTGAGCGCCGTGATTGCTTTCCCTCCTGGGGTCTGTGTGGGTGGGAGATGTCCGCGTCCCCGTGCCGAGCAACACGGCCCACCCAGGTGATGATGGACAGAGCTGGGACCGGCCTGGACCCTGAACACAGAGATGGGGGTTGGGCGATATGGCCCGGCTGGAGGGCTTTCTCATAAACACGCCTGTTCTGCTATCAGGCAGACCGCCTCTCTAAGCAAACAAGTCCCTGGGTCCGGCCTCACTCCTAAGATCCTCCCTCCATCCATCCCTCCTGCCCTCCTGTTGCGCCGGCACTGACCCTCTAGCGGGGTGCCAGGGCCCCTCGCCCTCTTTATCTCCTTGCCTCTGTTTAACATGTCTCTTCCTCATCTGCTTATCCCGTCCTGGGCTTCTGTCAAGGTCTAAGTCAAAAGCTGCCACTTCCTTGAAGCCCTTCCAGATTTCCAGCCAGAGTTGAACAATTTCCCCTCTAAGTTTGTCGATGACCAACTCTTTTTCAAGACTGCATCCTTGTAATACTAATAGCTAGTATTTACTGAGCACTTACTATGCACCTGTCCGAAGTCTAAGTCTTCTATGATCACTAACTCACGTACCCTTATAACAGTCCTATGAAGTAGGTACTGAAATGATTTCCTTTTACAAATGAGGAAGCTGAGGCACAGAGACATTGAGCAGACTGCTCAGAGCCACACAGCCAGTAAGTGGCACAGCCTGGATTTAGTTCTGGACAGTCTGGGTCCAGAACCTGGGCTCTTTGACCTCCTGCCTCCTCTCTCAAAGTGGTTTGTGAACACGGGGCTGACTTGTGGCTTTTTTTTTTTTTAATTTTTTTAACGTTTATTTATTATTGAGAGACAGAGAGAGACAGAGCATAAGCAAGGGAGGGAAAGAGAGAGAGAGGGAGACACAGAATCTGAAGCAGGCTCCAGGCTCTGAACTGTCAGCACAGAGCCTGAGGTGGGGCTGGAACTCACAAACTGCGAGGTCATGACCTGAGCCGAAGTTGGACACTTAACTGACTGAGCCACCCAGGCGCCCCTGACTGGTGGCTTTGAATCAGGGCTGCACCTTCCCTAACAGGGTGACCTTGGTGAGGTCACTCGTGTAACCTCATGTGGGAAATAGGGACAACAATAGTTCCTATGCTGCAGTATTGTTACCAGAGTTCAGTGAAATAACATGTGCAAAAAAGCTTTGCACAGAACTCGGTATATAGACAGCATGTTCAGAAAAGTGCACTGTGCTTACTGTCCCTACCGTGACCCCTCAGCTTAAAGAACGATCCTACCCAGGGTGCCCGGGGTGGCTCAGTCTGTCGAGCGCCCGACTTCGGCTCAGGTTGTGATCTCGTGGTTGGTGAGTTCGAGCCCCGCATCGGCCTTGCTGCTGTCAGTGTGGAACCCTCTTCCTCTCTCTTCCCCTCCCTCCCTTGCTTATGCGTGCACTCTCTCTCTTTCAAAAATAAATAAACATTAAAAAAAAAAATTAAAAAAGAACAATCCTGGCTTGTAGGCCCAAGCATGGAGGGCCTTCCCAGGGAGGCACTTGGCAAAGGACTCACACGGGATGAGCCCAAGTGTAAGGACCACCCCTGCCCAGGACCCTGGCGAGGCCTGCCCATGTGGCACGGGGAGGGGGGTGGTCCAGGCCAGTGCTGCCACCTGGCACTTCCCCGTCTTACCCCCCCAGAAACATGGCACCCTCATTTTCACAGAGCCATTAAGGGCAAAATTCCAACATCAGAAAACTAGCCAGCCAACCAAGAAACCAACCAAAGACACTCTGGAAATAATAGGATTGAGGTCAGAGGCCCAGAGTGATAAGATTCCTTTGTGTCTTTTGTGAGAGGAATCAGTCACATTGTCTCCAGGCTCAGGTCTTGACCTCGCGGTTTGTGAGTTTGTGAGTTCCAGCCCCCTGTCGGGCTCTGTGCTGACAGCTCCTCCGAGCCTGGAGCCTGTTTCGGATGCTGTGCCTCCCCCTCTCTCTGCCCCTCCCCTACTCATGCTCTGTCTCTCTCTGTCTGTCAATAATAAATAAAAGTTAGAAACAAACTAACTATTGTCTTCCTTGCAGACAGGGGAATCCTTCTATCTCAAAAGATGTATGTGTGTGGACAATAAGCCCTGGAGGTAATGAGCAAGAGTAAAAGGAGTTGTGATGTTAGGTGTGTCATGGAGGGGGATGTGTTTCCAGAACATTCTTTAAGGGTGTTGTTATAGCCCCTCACCCTATTAAAAAACATTGCAAGCAAACAATGTTGTTTCAGACACATTTGTTGTGCTGTACCTGTTCCCCCTGTCTTCTGGGCAAATGTCCTCTCCCCCCAGCTCCCAGGTCACGGGGTCCTGGGGTTCTGATTCCACACTTGGCTCCCAGGTTGGACTTGTGACCCAATTCTGGCTTTTTAGAGCCTCAGATGGCTTGGGCCATGGCGGGTGGCTCAGAAGTGAACGTATGAGACTCATTTCAAGGACTTTGGTTAGAACAGTTGGGGGAGTGTGGGCCTTGGCTGCTGGTGGCCACATGAAGAGGCCTCACCTCCACACAGGACCATCCCTGGCTCACCGCCTCCGTTCCCCCTTCCTCCCCGTTTCCCCCCACCGAATTTTAGGTTCCCGTAGCTTGCCAGCGGGGCTCTTACTGATCTTTTCCCTACATGTTAATGTCTGCTCTGAGAACCCTGGAGCCCATCCACAGCTCAGAGGGTTCGCCCCAGCACCATCTAGCCCACTGACCTTGAACTACCCTCTCACTGCCCACAGGCTCATCTCCAGCTGTCCACATCTGGCCCAGTTCTGCTAGCAATTCTGTCCCCATGGGAGAAGGGGGACTGCTCTGGGCTGCTCCAGAGTCAGCTAGCAAATTCCCGAAGCCTTAACAGGTTGGTTTTCATTAAAGGCTTGAAAATTCTGGACAGCCAAACACGTCTCTTTGGGGTAATGATATTTGCAGGCCCCGAGGCCTGACTTCCAGCTCCTGGGAATGGCTGCTGTCTGCCTCCCAACAGCCATCACTTTGGGTCCTGGACTACCTGAAGCCTCTTCCACCCTCCTGGAGCACTCCAGAGGCTGGGATCTTACTGGATGGAACAGAACCCAACTATTACAAACTAGACATCCAGACAGGAGGGACCAGAGGGCCATAGGCACAGGCCCCAGAAAGCACAGCCCAGCCTCAAGCCTGAGTCTCCAGCACAGCCAGCATCTCCCTCTTCCTTCTGCCCTTGGGGACCCCCCGGGGTACAGTTCCTGCCCTCCCGTCTCACAGGCTGCCGAGCAAACAAAATGATGCGATTATGTAACTGTAAAGTGTCAGACGCTGTTTCCCCAGTCCTTTGCAGGAATTTGTGCCTCTTTGGTTTGAGGGGTTTTTTTGTTTTTTGTTTTCCTTTGTACAGAATTCAGTTCAGGCCACCCCCTCAGCACCTCCCACCAGGTAATTTAAAGGGAGTGATGCTCCTAGAGCTGGAGGAATAATCATGATTATCTGCACGGACATTTGTGGTGCCAGGAAAGAGACCCGGATCCCCTCATGTGAACCCATGTAGCAAGTGAACAGTTAACGTGGGGCGCACGCTGGCTTCTCCCTGTTCTGAATGCCCCGTTCATGCCCCATAGGTGCTATCGACGGGAGTGACTCACGTTTCTAAAGGAGAACCAGGTCAAAGGGATTTGCTTTTGTCCCACCAGCTCGTGCCCATCCCACCTCTGGCGTTGGTGAGGAAGCTCTCAGATAAGGAATCGGAGGACTGTTTCGGGAAAGGTGATGTGGCTTTTCCCCTCCCCTCTGAACCGTGAGTCTGTGCAGTGGGGACATTGGAGCTGGCCCGCAGCACCGGCTGCAGCCTACTTGGGGACGAGCGTGCGACCCTCATCTTTGTATCCTCTGCTCCGGGCTTGTGGCCGGGGCAGGACTGAAGTCACAGGAATGGCTCTGTGAACGCTACTGGCCACTCCTTTCAGACGAAGACTCCTCCGTGGTGCTAACTGTGTGTGGTCTGGCAGCTACAATCAAATCCAGACAGGCCACTAGGGCAGGAAGGAGCCAGCAGATTCAGTGGGCGCAGGAATCCATTCACTCATTGGATCAGCATTCATTCATTCAAAAAATATTTGATGCGCTATGTGCCAGGCCTTGGGGATGGAATGGTGAGGCTGACAGTTGGGGGCCCCTCTCCCACTCTGGTCAGGGAGTAGGCAATGGTATTGCAGTGTGACAATCACCGCTGTGCCATGGGAGCCCGCGACAGGGGCACTGCTATGGGTCCAGTTGTGCCCCCCCACGCCCCCCAAAAAAGCTATGTCGAAGTCTGTTAAGTCTGGGACCTATGCAGGTGCCTTTATTTGGGAACAGGGTCTTTGCAGTTGTGATCAAGTGGAAGTCATTAGCGTGAGCCCTAGTCCGCCATGACCAGTGCCCTTCTCAGAAGGGGAGAAGAGACAGACACAGAGATACTCAGAGAAGATGCCATAAGGGAGGCAGACACCGGAGCGATGTTTCTACACACTAAGAATTCCTGGCAACACCAGAAGCTTAGAGAAAGGCATGGGACACAGTCTCTCCAGAGCCTTCAGAGACAGCATGACTCTGTTGACACCTTGATTTGGGACTTCAAGCCTCCAAATCAGTGAGAGGATATGTTGCTGTTCTTTAAAGTTACTTGGTTTGTGGTATTTGGTTACAACAGCTCTAGGAGACTAATACAGGCACGTCACCTGTCTGGAGGTACCAACTTGGAAGCCTTGGAGGAGGAGAAGGAAGACATGGAGGAGGAGGAGGGGGAGGAGAGGAAGGAAGGGGAGGAGGGGGAGGAAGGGGAGGAGGAGGGGGAAGAGGAGGAAGAGGGGGAGGAGGGGGAGGGGGAGGAGAGGGAGGAGGAGGAGGAGGAGGGGGAGGAAGAGGTGGAGGAGGGGGAGGAGGAGGAGGAGGAAGAAGTGGGGGAGGAGGGGGAGGAGGAGGGGAATGAGGAGGAAGAGGTGGAGGAGGAGGGGGAGGAAGCGCACGCCCCGTGGCATAGCAGTGACTGTGACACTGTAACACTATTGCTGGTCCACCTGCCTACTCCCTGACCAGAATGGAAGAGGGGCCCCCAACTGTCAGCCTCACCATTCCATCCCCAAGGCCATGCAAAGTCCCTTTGGCAGGCAGAATAATGGTCCCCCAGAGATGTCCATGCCCTAGTCCCTGGAACGTGTGAACATGTCACCTGTCATGGTGGAGCAGTCTTTGCAGATGTGACTAAGATAAGAAACTTGAGGTGGAGAGATTGTCCTTGACCATCTGAGCAGACTCAGTGTAATCCCCAGGGTCCATGTTAGAAGGAGGCAGGAGGGTCAGAGTCAGAGAAGCTGCGTGACAATGGAAGCAGAGTAAGGGAGGGAAATAGAAAGATGTCACATTGCTGGCCTCTAAGAGGACACAGCCATGAGCCGGGAAATGCAGGCAGCCTCTAGAAGGAAAGGCAGAGGCAAGGGAACAGATTCTTCTCCTAGAGCTTCCATAAGGAACCTGCCCTGCTGACACCTGGACTTCTGCCCTGCGAGACCGATTTTGGACTTCTGACCTCCAGAACTGAAAGATAATAGATGCGTGTTGCTTTAAGCCACTAGGTTTGTAGAATGTGTTACCAGCAGTAGGTGACGAATACAACCCCTGTCTGTTTTGTTTCAGTGTTAGTTTTCACCCCCCAAAATGGGTCCAGTTCTCCCGCGCTGACATTGGCCTCTGCTCCAGCGTAGGTGTTAAATGTCATGTGTGTGTGTCTTGGGGAAATGTACAGTGCTCCTTCATGTGTATATGTTTTTTTTTAAGTTTGTTTACTTTGAGAGAAAGAGAGAGGGAGAGAGAGAGAGAGAGAGAGAGAGAGAGAGAGAGAATCCCAAGCAGGCTTCATACTGTCAGCACAGAGCCTGACGCAGGGCTTAAACTCACGAACCTTGAGATCACGACCTGAGCCGGAATCAAGAGTCAGACGCTTAACAGGCTGAGCCACCCAGGCGCCCCGATATTCTCTTCCTTTCTAATTTTTGCCAGGATTATTGGTGTCATAGTTGTCTGAGGGCCATGAGCTCGCATATGCCTTCATATAGTTTGTAGCCACTTGGCATTTTCCTTCTGTGGACTGCTAATTTGTTGGTTTGTGGGAGTTTCTTTTGTGCCTTTCCATATCCATATACCATTTTAGTCGGTGAAAATATTTCCTCCCAGGTTATCATTGTTCAACTTGTACATTAGGTTCTTTATTGAACAAAAATTGTTAATTTTGATGTAGACAAATCATCACTTCTCTTTGTAAGGTTTTGTATATTTGGTGCTTTCCGTAAGAAATCATTCCCCACCCCCAGTGAAAGCCCTCTAGCATGTCTAAAAAAATAAGTTTTTATTTTATTTTATTTTATTTTATTTTATTTTATTTTATTTTTTTAAGACGTTTATTTTTAAGTAATCTCCACACACAACTTGGGGCTCAAACTCACGATTCCAAGATCAAGAGTGGCTCACTCTACTGACTGAGTGAGCCAGGAACCCCTAGAAGTTTTTAGCTTTACCTTTTGCATCCAGATGGTATTTACCTTTCTTATAAAACTTTACAATTTGATCTTGCTGAGTTTTCACTCGGTTCATCCCTAGAGGATTTACAAATGTGTTGCTCTTGTAAGGAGGTATTTATTTTCTACTTATTTCTGATTGATTATTGGTATTTTAAAGCAAGGCTAATGAATTTTGTGCGTTGATCTTGTATCCAGCCATCTTGAAGAACTATTTTAGTTCTATTAGCTTGCCTGCTGACAAGCTAATAGTTTTTATAGTTAATATAGTTTTTATTTGAAGAATCATAGTTACTTCCATTACAATGGTTATATTACAATTTTTATTTTGAGAGAGAGAGAGAGAGAGAGCCAGAGCAAGTGGGGCAGGGGGGCAGAGAGAGAGAGAAGCAGGCTCCAAGCAGGCTCCAAGCAGGCTCTGTGCTCAGTGGGAGCCCCACTCAGGGCTCAATCCCACAACCCTGGGATCACAACCTAAGCCACTCAACCGACTGCGGCCACCTAAGCGCCCCATACAAGTTTTTATTTCTTTTTCTCTTTGATTGCATTGGCCAGGCCCTCCAGCCTTACACTGAATCATAGGATCGTGGTGGGCATCCCTGTCTCGTACCTTAATGTATCCGAGCTCAAATGTACTTGAACTCAAAAAAAAAAAAAAAAAAATCTTATTGAGTATATTTGCTATAGGACTTAAGAAACTTTCTAAAGTTAGATAAGTTCCTTTCAGGGGTGCCTGGGTAGCTCAGTCGGTTAAGCGTCCAACTTTGTCTCAGGTCATGATCTTATGGTTCACGGGTTTGAGCCCTGTGTCGGGTTCTGTGTTGACAGCTCAGAGCCTGCTTCAGATCTTCTGTCTCCCTCTCCCTCTTCCCCTCCCTCACTAGTGCTCGCTCTCTCTCTCTCCTCTCTCTCTCTCAAAAATAAATACTTTTAAAAAGTTCCCTTTTACTTTTGGCCTCTAAGAATTTTTATCATAAAGAGACGATGAACTTTTCAAATACTTTGTATGCATCTGTTGAGACATCATGTGATTTTTCTCCCTTAGTTTATTAATGTGGTCAAATACATGCATAGATTTCCTGGTCCCGGAGCTTCCTTACATTCCTGAGATAAAACATTCTCAGTCATGATGTGCTGTTTTTAAAATAATTTGCCAATGTTTTATGAAGCATTACAACTATGGCAGGAAGTGAAATTGCCTACAATTTTCTTTTCTTCCTGTCCTTATAGCTTTGAGAGCAATGTGAATAGGGACCCCTTTCTTCCTGTTAGGACTCCTTTGGGGCTAGGCTCTCGTGCTGCAGGGGCCCGGAGAGGTGGCTGAGTCAATCTCGCCATGTGTTTTCCTCAAATCAAGGTTTTCCTCGGAGAATACAGGTTACTTATGTGTTTATAGAGAGTGACCCTGACCTCCTTTCCCCCAGCCTACTGGGGGTCTAAGTATTCTACGGTGAAGATGTGCTGGGTGGACCCACCTGTCCCTCTTACTTGTGTGGCCGATGACATGGGCTCTGCATCAGGCTGTGCTAAGGTCAGGCTTGCCAGGCCACGAGAGGTCAGTCTGGAATTGCGGTTTGAGGCCAGTCTGTGGTCAATGAGTATTCGCTCTCTGCAGTTAGGGGCAGCCCTCGACGATTGGGGCCAATGCGCAAGGATGGTTCGTGTTCACGGTCAGTCTCTAGGTGGGGTGACTGTGACGGGGCTCATGGTCAGCCTGTGCCTGAGTTTAGAGCCAGTTTGTGCCTGGTTTTAAGGGTATTTGTGTGGCCAGGGTTGAGGTCAGTCCTGCTAGGGCTAGGAGTCAGTGTATAGCTGGAGTCATGGACCAGAGAGTGGCCACCACGGGGCCTGAGGCTGGCCTTGGCTCCATGGGCAGTTCTCACTACCCTAGGCACTGCAGGGAGCCCCTGGCTTTATCACTTTGGCCGAACAGCCTCTGCTCTGGGCATCCGGAGAGCGTGTGGTCTGGCCAGATCCTCCTTAGCAACCTGGGCCATGGCAAACCTTGGCCTTGCCCTCTCACAGGGGCTCCACTCAGCCCTGGAGATGGCCTGTCACTCTGCTTCCAACACAGCCAGGTGGGACAGCTGTGAGACGGCATCGTCCTGGTCCCCCAGGGTCAGCAACCCCCGGGCCACCCTTCCCCAGAGAAGCTAGAAGCTAACCTAGAAAGAGAGGAACAGGCCAAGGAGAAAAATGTGGCTGGTTAAGGCAGGCATGAAGGTGCCCTCGTGTACTACCCAGTGACACTGCTGTGTGGAGGAAGGGCTCCTGGGTTCAAATCCTACCTTGCCCACTCTAAAGTGAGCCATTGTGGGTAAGTTATCACTCTCTCCAAACTTCAGGGGGTTTTGGTTTTGCAAAGGGGGAATCAGAATTTCTGATGTCACCAGACGGAATGTAGAAATTGATAGTTAAAACTGTAAAGTGCTATTCCAAAGTAGGGGGTGGTGGCAGTGATGGTGACCATGATACCAGAGGCTGGTAACGGTTTCTTCTCCTGGAGCCTCCTGGTGGGGCACAGAGTTTCTGCCGCAGGTACAGGGAGGTGAGGGCCAGCTGTGGAGTCACACAGCCTTCACTTCCAGGCTCAGCCTCTTCCTAGATGTATGTCCACGGACAAAGCATGTTACCTCTCTGAACCGCCTCATCTGTAAAGGAAAACACTCAGGAGAGCCAACATTTTGGAGGTACTTATTACACGTAAGCGCTTTTTGTGAAGTATCTCATTTAAATCCTCATGACATTGTGCAGGTGAGGCTACCGAGGCACAGAGAGGTTAAGTAAACTGTCCAAAGTCACACAGTAAGGGCACAGTCAGGAGTCGCACCGCGGTCAGCTGGCCCAGGTCGTCGCTCATGACTGCCACACTCCGCTGATGCTCTTGGTACACACTACTCCCTCCATCCCCGAGTTACCCTGTGGATACTGAAGGAGCACGAGGCAGGTGCAGCAGGGACCGCGCCTGGCCCAGGAGATGAGGAGGAGGGGGGCCCTCCCGGCATTCTCTGATCTGGCTGCCGGGATGCTGGAACCCAGGAAGAAGAAACAGTATGCTGAACACATAGCACCGTCTCAGCCACCCAGCGTTTTACAGATGCGGATATTGAGACTTGAAGATCATGTGGTTATCCCAAGGTCACATGCCGCAGAGGACCTTTGACTCCTATTCTAGGACTCGTGCCGTGACAGAGGCAATCTCAAGTGTGGAATGTTCCTGATGGCTGCTTTGTTCTTGCCTCTCCAGCAACATGGTCCCGGTGTCCCTGTCACAGCACAGTGATAAAGATGAGAGCAGGGGTTCACTGAGTGGCCCCTATTTTCCAGGCACTGTGCTAGGATTTTAGACACCTCCTTTCTTTTCATTCTCATGAGGACATTTAAAAGTGAGGTCCAGATGGCCAACCGACACATGAAAAAATGCTCAACATCACTCATCATCCAGGAAATACAAATCAAAACCACAATGAGATACCACTTCACAACTGTCAGAATGGCTAACATTAACAACCCAGGTAACAACAGATGTTGGCGAGGATGCGGAGAAAGAGGATCTCTTTTGCACTGTTGGTGGGAATGCAAGCTGGTGCAGCCACTCTGGAAGACAGGATGGAGGTTCCTCAAAAAACTAAAAATAGAACTACCCTACGACCCAGCAATCGCACTACTAGGCATTTATCCACGGGGTACAGGCGTGCTGTTTCGAAGGGACACATGCACCCCCATGTTTATAGCAGCACTATCAACAATAGCCAAAGTATGGAAAGAGCCCAAATGTCCATCGATGGATGAATGGAGAAAGAAGATGTGGTATATATAAACGATGGAGTATTACTCGGCAATCAAAAAGAATGAAATCTTGCCATTTGCAACTACGTGGATGGAACTGGAGGGTATTATGCTAAGTGAAATTAGAGAAAGACAAATATCATATGACTTCACTCCTATGAAGATTTTAAGAAACAAAACAGATGAACATAAGGGAAGGGAAACAAAAATAGTATAAAAACAGGGAGGGGGACAAAACAGAAGAGACTCGTAAATATGGAAAACAAACTGAGGGTTGCTGGAGGGGTTGTGGGAAGGGGGATGGGCTAAATGGGTAAAGGCACCAAGGAATCTACTCCTGAAATTATTGTTTCACTGTATGCTAACTAATTTGGATGTACATTTTAAAAAGTAAAAAATAAAATTAAAAATAATAAGGGGTGCCTGGGTGGCTCCGTCAGTTGAGCGTCCGACTTCGGCTCAGGTCATGATCTCACAGTTCGTGAGTTCAAGCCCCACGTCGGGCTCTGTGCTGACCGCTCAGAGCCTGGAGCCTGTTTCAGATTCTGTGTCTCCCTCTCTCTCTGACCCTCCCCCATTCACGCTCTCTCTCTGTCTCAGAAATAAATAAATGTTAAAAAAAAATAACAATAATAATAATAATAAAAGTGAAGTCTATGGAAACCAATTTGACAATGGTGCCTAAGTGGCTGTCAGTTAAGCGTCCTACTTCGGCTCAGGTCATGATTCCCTGGTCTGTGAGTTTGAGACCTGTGTCAGGCTCTGTGCTGACAGCTCAGAGCCTGGAGCCTGCTTTCAGATTGTGTCTCGCCCTTTCTCTGCCCCTCCCCCATTCATCCTCACTCTCTCTCTGGCTCTCAAAAATAAGTGAGGTCTACTTAGGCCTGAAGACCCCGGGAGGAAATGTTGTAGATGGGTAAACCGAGGCTCAGAGTGGACTCCCATTGTCCCACGTGCCAGCAAGTGGCTGAGCTGAGACTTCTCCTGGGCCTCTCTGGCTCCAAAGCCTGCTCTCATCCCCTCTGTGTTGTCTGAAACCAGGCTGAGACTCTGACTTCTGACCTCTGGGCCTTCTGTGGTCCGCCAGGCACACCTTCGTGTTACTTCGAACTTGTCCCGCATTCTGATTTGGAGAAAATGAAAACTCCCACCAGGCCTACGTCCCAGGGGGTAGCTGAGGATAGATTCAAAAGGTCAACATGTTGCAGGAGTGGAAAGAGCTTTTTAATACCCTCCAAACTCTGCCTCCGCTCTTCCTTCCTGACTTTCCTTTCTCCTCCGCAGTAACAGAGTTAGGACAAAAGTCATGATTATTTGAGGGGCATAATCGGGGTCTGTCCCTTGGAAATGCCTCTCCTCCCAGCCTCCTGGGGGCTTTCCAGTTTGGGGGCTGTTCCCAGGGACCCCAAGAAGACTGCCACCATTTCCCTCCACTGCGATGGAAATAATCAGCCCCTTTCTTGCTATTTGGATGGCCATGCTTGGTTGGGCTCTTAAATATGATCTTTGTTTGCAGTGCATTTTCAACCCCTGACAGGTTCTATTTTTACTTCTCCAGCCAGAGGAGCTCTGGGAAGGCGATTCCAGCACAAAGGGCCCTAATTAATTTCCCCTGCCTTTAAATATTTTTTCAAAGTATGTGTTTGAAAAGGACATTAGGAAAAAAAAAAATTTCCATGATTTTGGAGGCGGATTCCAACATACTTCTCACCACTTTCCACTTGGAAAGCAGCCTCCCCCTGCCAGCAGTGACTGGCTCATGCCCTCTGTTTTGCAGCCGTTATTTCTTGTCCCTCCTCCCCACCGACGAGAGGGACCGCCTTCTCCATCCACCGCTCAGGCCACAGGCCGCCTTCGGTTCCAGAGTCTGGGGGCCCAGGGAGCAGATGGTCCTGTCTAAGTGCGGGGCAGAGGTAAAGGGGGGCCTCCGAGGGCCAGAATCATGGAAGCACAGGACTGTGCCTTTGGAAAAACCATCAGGGAGATTCCTTTGCCCTGAATCCCCTCTCCCAGAAGGGCCACTGAGCCAAACCATACATGTGGGACGGTGATTTATGATCGATCTGGCCACCCCAGCTTTGAAATGACATTCCTCACACTGGCCGTGTGCTCGTGAGGCCACAGAAAGCGTGAGCGCGCCATCTCAGGGTGACAGAGAAGCTTCTGTGGTCTAGAACATGGGCTTGGAGGGAGGCCCTGTTCTGCTTCGGGAGTGATTCTGGGTTTCAAGCCTCTCGCTGAAAAGTTGTTTTGAAAGAGCAGAGGCTTTTGAAAACACTCAAGAAAGGCCTTCTCTCTTTTCCAGCTCTGGGTGGCCAGGGTTCGGTTCCAGATTCCCGGGGTGAATCCTAAATCCAGGCAGGGAAGTCAAGAGCCTCGCAGCCCGAGGGGCATCTCAGGCACTTGAGAGCGCTGTGCCTGAAATCCCACGTGAGCGCTTCTCGCTCTAAGAGTTGAGGCACCATCTCTGGCAAAATGCGAGTCCTCTTTCAACCAGCATGTGAAAAGTGCAGGTGGCCATGACCTAGGGACAAGATCCTCTCCTCCGCTGTCCCTCTGCTTTCGGTCCCCTTCTGTTACCCCTCTGCTTCTCCCCTCCCCCATGTCCCCCCACCCTCTCCTGCTCCCTCCCAATTTCCTCTTCTCTTCTCTCCTGCCTCAGGGCTCTCCTCCCCTGGCATCTAGATGCTTTCTTCCAGGCAGTCTTTGCTGCTACAGTTGCACTTGAGCTGCAGCTGAAGAAACACGCTGGGGCTGGTCTCCACCCTAGGGCTTCCCAGGGGCTCCCTGGTAACCCCATGATGACGTCTCTTGCTCCTTTCAGATGGAGCCAGGGGAGGCGGGAGTTGAAGGCTGGCGGCAGGAAAAAACAGGTCTTCTCTTTATAATTGTAAACACGGAGAGGTCAAGGGGCCTTAAAAGACATGGAGCAAGCCAGATGGGCTTGGTCCCTCAGACCCTGGGCCTCCAGACCCTTAATTCAGTGCCCTGGAATGACCTCCAGTCCAGGAAGAGAAGCTCAGGCTGGGCTTTCTGGTCACTTATTCTAGACGGCACGCCCTAGCTGTCCAGCTCCAGGCCCAAACCTGCCTATACAGGGGCAAAGGCAGAGCATGCAGGGTCTTGGGGAGCCCCTCACACTTGGGGAGCCCCTGATCCAGCTGGGTATCACGCATGTGTGGTTGGTCGTGCCCCCACGGCCCCCACCCCAGGACAGAAGTACTCTCCAGATGACTCCTCGGGAGAAACAGGGTCCGAGTAGCCTGCGGAGCATGTGGCCAGGGCAGACAAGGGCCGAGGAGATCTGACTTCAGAAAGTTGTGCAAACACAGGAGCAACATCCATAAGCTTGTGTGACTGGAGTCTTAGAAGGAGAACAATGAAGAAATGGGGGAAAAGCCGTACTTGAAAAGACCGTGGCCGAGAAGTTTCCAAAACTGTCGGGCAGGTTAATTCTACACCGTTAACTCTACATTGATATTTCTGTTCTATTTCACTTTTGTCCAGATTCATTGAGATATAATTGACATATAACATTGCTCAAGTTTAAGGTGTACCTGTTGGTTTGATACACTTAACGCATTGAAAAATGGCTACCACAGTGGCCTTAGCTAACGCCAACATTATGTCACATAATTATCATTTCTTTTCTGTGATGAGAACATTTAAGATCTACTCTCTCAGCAACTTCCAAGTATATAATACAGCATTATTACCTATAATCACCATGCTCTATGTTAGATCCCCAGAACGTATTCATCTTATAACTGGAAGTCTGTACCAACTTCTCCCCTTTCTCCCCACCCCCAACCCCTGGCAACCGCCATTCTACTCTGTTCCTATGAGTTTGGCTTTTTTACTTTCCACAAATAAGTGATATCACACAGTATTTGTCTTTCTCTGTCCTACTTATCAAACCTAGCATAATGCCCTCAAGTTTCATCCATGTTGTTGCAAACACTAAGATGTCCTTTCTCATGGCTGGAGACTATTCCAATGTGTGAGTGTGTGTGTGTGTGTGTGTGTGTGTGTGTTGTGTGTGTGTGTGTGTGTGAGTATATACCATGTCTTTATCCATCCATCCATTGATGGACACTTAGGTCGTTTCCTTATCTTGGCTGTCATGAATAATATTAATTCTATTTTAAACCCTAAAGACCTAGGCATGCTGGCTTTAGAAACTCTGCTCTTAACTACGCTGCTATGGCCTGTATAAATTCAGTGAATATTTCTTTTTTCATCACTGATATTGGGAATCTGTACCCTTTCCCTTTGTTCTTAATTAGTCTTTCTAGAGGCCTATCAATTTCATTAATCTTTCAAACAACCAACTTTTGGTTTTGTTGATTTTCTTTTATTATTTATGTCCTATTTCATTAATATCTGCCCTTATATCTACTATTTCCTCCCTGCTATCTTCTTTGGATGTAATTGGCTATTCTTTTTCTAATTTCTTGAGATGGAGATTTACACAACTGATTTTCAGCCTTCTTTTCACACAGGAATTTAAGGCTATACCTCTCTCTCTCAGCATAGCTTCTGCTGTATCTTTTTTAAATGTTTATTTATTTATTTTGAAAGGGGAAAAGGGCAGAGAGAGAGAGGGAGAGAGAGAATTGTAAGCAGGTTCCACACTATCAGCGTGGAGAAATCTCACGAACTGTGAGACCATGAACTGAGCTGAAATCAGGAGTTGGACTTTTTTTTTTTAAATTTTAAGTTTAGGGGCACCTGGGTGGCTCAGTCGGTTAAGCGGCCGACTTCGGCCCAGCTCATGATCTCACGGTCAGTGAGTTCGAGCCCCGCGTCGGGCTCTGTGCTGACAGCTCAGAGCCTGGAGTCTGTTTCAGATTCTGTGTCTCCCTCTCTCTGACCCTCCCCCGTTCATGGTTTGTCTCTCTCTGTCTCAAAAATAAATAAACATTAAACAAAAAAATTAAAAAAAAATTTTTTTTTAAGTTTATTTATTTATTTTTTGAGAGAGAGAGAGAGGGAGGGGGAGAGAGAGAGAGAGAGAGAGAGAGAGAGAGAGAGACAAGAGGAGGGACAGAGACAGAGGGAGAGAGAGAGAATCCCAAGCAGGTTCCACATTGTCAGCACAAAGCCAGATCTGGGGCTCAAACTCACAAACTGTCAGATCATGACCTGTGCCAAAATCAAGAGTCAGATGCTTAACTGACTGAGCCACCCCTGGTTGCCCCAAGGGTCTGACTTTTAATCGACTAAGCCACCTAGGTGTCCCCTACTGTATAGTTAGGTGAATATTAGATATATTGATTTGAGCCTTTCTTCTTTTCTAATGGAATCATTTAAGGTTATAAATTTTCCTCTAAGCACAGCTTTAGCTGCACAAGTTTTGCTATGTCATATTTGTCATATCATTCAGTTCTAATTCTATTGTGCTTTTTTCGATCCAGGTGAAGCATGATTAATTTTCCAACATCTGGGAGTTTTTTCATTATCTTTGTCCTACTGATTTTTAGACTTAGTACACTAGAGTCAAAGAGCATGCTTTGAATCATTCCTATTATTTGAAATTTGTTAAGATTTGCTTTATGGGTTAGCATGTGGTCAATGCTGATAAATGTTTCATGTGCACTTAAAATGAATCTGTTTTCCACTGATGTTAGGTGCAGCTTTTGTGCGTGCCAGCTACGTGAATTTTGTCAACCCTGTCACCCTGATTTCTAACCTTATAGATTTTTGTTGCTTGTTTCATCAGTTTCTAAAAAAGATATATTAGAGTCTCCCCCTTGTATTTGTAATTTTGTCTGTTTCTCCTGTTAGCCCTGTTTGTTTTTCCTTTATACAGGTTTAAACCTATAAACAAGGTTTATACAGTAAAACCTTGGATTGCGAGTAACTTGTTCTACGAGTGCTCTGCAGGATGAGCAGACATTTTTAATAAATTTGAACCTGATAAATGAGTGATATCTTGCAATACGAGTAGTATGTGTCACCGAATGTCACGTGATCACAACTGAGCCAGTGGTTCTTGAAATTCGCTTTGATATACAAGTGCTTTGCATTACAAGCATGTCTCTGGAACAAATTAAGCTCATAAACCAAGGTTTTGCTGTATGTGTTTTTATGAACATTGTTCAGTTATTTCAAAGTTAGTGACTGACATCCCTAACGTCTAGGTACTCGTGGGTTTGTTTTCCCTGTCTGTTCTTCTTGTCTGATTTTTCCTCTTGGCCTGAACTTGGTACATCTAGTTTTTTTGATTGGCTACTGGAGGGCTTATACAAAAATGTGTGGAGGCTTTGGATGTTCTCATCCTCTTCTGTAGGGGATTCACCCTATCCTCCGGCAAGCAGCTGGAGTAGGGGCCGTCTGCCTGCCTCAGTTCAGTCAAGGACTTAACTGACTGAGGCCTAATTTCGGGCTTTGTAAGACTTGGTCTTCCTCTGGTTGATCTTTCACCCCACCCATAGCCCTCCAGCAGTCCCAGCTTTGAACCTAGTGCCATTCCTGGGTCCTTTATCCTTGGCAAATCATGAATTTAAATTTCACTTGATGTCTTACCCTGCATAACTAAGAATTGGCAGATTGTCTCTTGAATCTTGACTCTTCGAGTCCTGGCTGGTTTGGCAGTCAGGAACTGTGTTTTTGCTTCCTTGCTCTGTGAGACGACCTAAAGTTCTGCTGGCTTCTCTGCCTCCTCGTGGGTAACCTTGGCCAGGCCCTCCACCTCTCCCCCTATACCAAGTGTCCCAATGGGAAGAAAGATGACCAAACATTGAAATCTTTCGAAGAGATTTCTTTATTTCTCCAAAATCCTGACCCCTTGAACAGTGACTAACTTGGGAGTCCTACAACTCTACCAAGAAATTTAAATAAATATTTTATCCAGCTTTTTTAGTCAGCCTCAATGAAAACTTGCCTTTGACACAAGCTTCTCCATCATAGTCCAAAGTGGAATTATACCTTGTTATCCTTTAAAATATTGCTTTAATGGGGTGCCTCAGTCAGTTGAGCCTGAGACTCTTGATTTAGGCCCAGGTCATGATCTCACAGTTTGTGGGTTTGAGCCCTACCATGGGCTCTGTGCTGACAGCGTGGAGCCTGCTTGAGGTTCTCTCTCTCTCTTCGCCCCATCCCCCACTCACATGCGTACACACTCTCTCTCCCTCAAAATAAATAAGCATTTTTAAAAATAAAATAATAATGTAAAAAATAAAATCAAATAAAATCTTGATGTAGTGATTTTCAAGTCAATCAGAAGTATTCTCCCCCCCCCCATCCATTTTTGCTGTTCTATGAAGGCACACACAAATAAAGCATATATATTTTCATACACTTTTCAACCCGTTGTCTTAGGCTTATCTCCCTCAATCATATTCTAATAAATGAACTTTACAACTGTATTGCATGTATATTTTATAAACTGACATCCTAAGCATTATCCTCTTTGACCTTCGCCTTAATCTGGTAGAGTACATAGGGATAAAATTTTCTAATTTGAAAATCATGGCACTGCAGTTCATAAAATTCATTTAGCAAAGAAGTTAAGAAGTATTCTCTTTTTTTTTTAATGTTTATTTATTTTTGAGAGTGAAACATAGACAGAGCTTGAGCGGGGGAGAAGCAGAGAGAGAGGGAGACACAGAATCTGAAGCAGGCTCCAGGCTCCGAACTGTCAGCACAGAGCCTTATGCGGGGCTCCAACTCACAAACCGTGAGATCATGACCTGAGCCGAAGTTGGTTGCTTAACCAACTGAGCCACCCAGTCACCCCCAAGTTAAGTAGCATTCTTGAATGAATACTGCTAATTACGTGGAGGAATTCTAACTAAAATTTAGTTGTTTTAGCTCCAAGTCCAGCCACTTTTTTTTTTTTTTTTTTTTTTACTGTGGGCTCCTTGAAGCCAGAACCTTCTTCTGAAGGTTCACCAAGGGCTCACCAAGGGTCTGAGTACAAAACAAATGCTCTCGGGATGCTTGCTGAATTGATTTATATTGTGTTGCAGCAGCTGATTAGAAGGGGAGGTTCCCAGCCTGACACTGGCCCTAACTATTGCATCAGATTTTTATTTGAAAGGAATGGAGAATAATAAATTAAATTCTGGTGCCAAAAGAAACCCACAGGAATTTATGAGAAATACAACAAAATTCCTACTCAGTATTTGCTCTTCTTTGTCTTATATTTAGGCACATCTTGGTATAACTAAATCAGATAAATCTGCCCCTCTCAGTCAGGCAGCTTAACCCAGCAAAAACCCCCCACTAAAACCCCAAAATAAAGCAAACTAACATCATTTAACCATTAATGGGGCCTATTATGGCCTAAAATGACAGGCATATAAATTGAAGCCTTTTCTGAAATAAGTCATTCAGAATTCCAGGGGTGGAGAGAATACCTTTATTTTCCAAGTACATTGTCAAAAAGGTCAGGAAAGACTACAGATGCCTTGAAGTGAATTACTGGTTAGCTTGTCATAATTTAGAAAAAGAGAGTGTCCCTCAGTCTGGGTCATGAGATTCAACCAGGCTTTATGAGTTACTGAGTTGAGGCTAACCCAACTCTTGACAGAGGCTTTTACAGGGTTTGGGGAAAATATTCTTCATTCATTAAAAAGTAGAAATGCAATTTCTGCTATTTGCTTACTCAGTGAAAATCCCTAGACTCGTGTCTCAAATTCAACCTAATTCACATCTGTCCCCAGCACAGAAACCACAATCCACGGAGGAGGTCAAAATTGTCAGCATTGTTTATGGAACAGGCTGCTGGGCAGAGAGTGAAGCTTGGCTTGCTGAGTGTTTTTAATTGTTTTAATCAGCTTTATTGAGTTATGATTTATACGTATGTGATACATGCACACATATGCGTATATGCTTATACACAGTAAAATGAATCTATTTAATTTCTTTTTGAATGGTTATTAATTTTTGAGAGAGAGAGAGAGAGAGAGAGAGAGAGGGAGCATGAGCAGGGGAGGGGCAAAGAGAGAGGGAGACACAGAATCTGAAGCAGGCTCCAGGCTCCGAGCCGTCAGCCCAGAGCCCAATGTGGGGCCTGAACTCATGAACTGTGAGATCATGACCTGAGCTGAAGTCGGACACTCAACCGACTGAGCCACCCAGGCGCCCCTGAAATGAATCTATTTAAAGGGTACAGTATGAAGAGTTCTAACACATGGATGCATTCGTATAAATAACATCAAAAGCAAGGTAAAGAAGTCTCCTCACCCCCCACAAATGTGCTTGTGCCCTGTCCCAGTCCATCAGAGTGGTCCTCAACCAGCCCGAGGCAACCACTAATCAGCTTTTTGTCACTCTAGCAAAGATTTGTTGTCTCTAGGGTTTCCAGCATTTCAAATGCACGGAATTCTAAGTATGTGTTCTTTTACAACTGGCTTCTTTCACACAGCACAATTATTTTGAGATCCATCCACATGGCCGTATGTATCAATAGTCATTCCTTTTTATTGCTGATTAATAGTCCATTATATGCATGAACCACAATTTATTTATCCACTCACTAGTTTTTGGACACTTTGGTTATTTTTAGTTTGGGGCTTTTATGAAGCTGCTAATAAACATTTATGTGTGAGCCTTTCATGGACGCATGTTTTCATACCTCCTGGGAAATGCCCAGAGGTACGATTACTGGATCGTAGGCTGAATGCATGCTTCACTTTATAAAAACCACCCAAACCTTCTGAAAAGGCAATACCGTTTTACAATATCACCACTATTCCCCGTCTCCACATCCTTCCAATTCCTGAAATGTTCCAGGTTTTAGTACCAACCGCTCTCATGGCTGTGTAGTTACAGGTCATGGCGGTGTTTAATTTTCCTTTCCCTGATGACAATAACGTCAGGCACCTTTTCACCTGCTTCTGGCCACTCCTACATTTTCTTTTGTGACCTGTCTCTTCCAATCCATTGGACATTTTCAGGGCTGTTATTGATTTCAGGATATAAGTCCTTTGTCAGATATATGACACGTACAGTGAATATTTTCCCCTGGCCTATGGCTTGTCTTGTCATTTCTTAAAGGTGTTTTCCAAAGAGCAACAATTTTTAGTTTCGATAAAGACTGTTATGAATTGAGTTGTGTTTCCCCTAAAATTCATAGGCTGAAGCCCTGACCCGCAAGTGAAGCCCATGCTCCTGAATTTGGAGGGAGAGAAAGAATCCTAAGCAGGCTCCATGTTGTCAGCACAGAGCCCAACTCGGTGTTTGAACTCACCAACCATGAGATCATAACCTGAGCCGAAGTCAGATGCTTAACCAACCAAGCCACCTGGGTGCCCCTATGTTGAGTTTTCATAATCGCCTAGTTAAGGTATCTTTGTAAATATCTTTTGTGATTTCCTTTTTTTAGAGAGAGAGAGAGAGAGCATGAGAGAGAGTGGTAGAGGAAGAGAGAGAGAGAGAGAGAGAGAGAGAGAGAGAGAGAGAGAATCTTAAGCAGGCTCTACGCCCAGCACAGTGCCCAACATGGGACTCGATCTCACAACCCTGAGATCATGACCTGAGTCAAAATCAAGAGTCAGATGCTTAACTGACTGAGCCACCCAGATGCCCCTGTGATTTACTTTTTGAATCAAGAAATGTGTTGTTTAATTTCTACATATTTGGAAGTTCTGTTTAATTCCATTTTGTTGGAATTAAACGGACTTTATTTTCAGTCCTTCAATATGCTGAGATTTGTGTTCATGGCATCTTGATATATGTTCCACGTGCACTTTTAAAAAATATGTATGCTGTTGGTAAGTGGATGCTCAATAAATGTCAGGTCCAATTTGCTCAAAGTGTTCAGGTGTTTTTTACCTTTACTGATTTTTTTTGTAATTTTTGCTCTCTCAGTAATTGAGAAAAAGTGTTGAAATCTTCAACAATAATTGTGAATCTGTCTATTTATCTTTGCAGT
Source organism: Prionailurus viverrinus (assembly GCF_022837055.1). Lineage (NCBI taxonomy): Eukaryota > Metazoa > Chordata > Mammalia > Carnivora > Felidae > Prionailurus > Prionailurus viverrinus. The sequence goes on along the minus strand of NC_062566.1, from coordinate 32,326,252 downwards.
TCTATAAATTTTGCTTCATGCACTTCAAAATTATCTTAGTAAAACTATACACGTTTAGGATTTGGGATCTCCTGACGAACTGTATTTTATTATAACTAAATATTCATTTTTTTTTGTCTCTGATCATATTTTTTCCCCAATACCACTTTTTCTTTTCTTTCTAAGTTTCAGATGTTATGTTTTTTAATTTTTTTAATGTTTACTTTTTATATTTGAGACAGAGACACACAGCGCGAGCAGGAGAGTGGCAGAGAGAGACGGAGACAGAATCGGAAGCAGACTCCAGACTCTGAGCTGTCAGCACAGAGCCCGATGCAGAGCTCAAACCCACAAGACACTGATAGGCAACTTCACGGGCAGATTCTGGCGGCTACACCTTAGAACAGAAGTTAACAAACGGTAGCCTCCAGGCGAAGCTAGCACATTGTATGTTTTTTGTAAATAAAGTTTTATTGGAACAGCTGTGTTTACTTTTGTCCACGGTTGCTTTCACGCTACAACAGCATAGCTGAGTCTTTGCTGCAGGGACCATGGATGGCCTAGAAAGCCTTAAATACTTACTATCTGGCCCAGCACAGGAGAAGTTTGCCAGTTCCTCCTGCAGAGTAAATGGTCAGGGTGCTGTAACTTCAATTTAATAAGTATGTATCGAGTATCAGATGGCTGGCATGGGGGAAGGGGAGAGTCTTGTTCATAACATGGGTACCATTTAGAGGGGCAAGATAAAGTATATCCAGGTAGCAGGTCTCCCACTTACTTGTGTCTCCTTCAGACGTTCAAAGAAATATACGCTTTTACTTGTCTTTCCCAGTAATTGATCTGAGCTCCATCAAGTCACTATCCGTTGGGTAACACAGGCAAGAAACACTATATTTTAATCTACCCCAATAATTCTAAACTGCATAAAATAATTTGTTGGGTGTTTTTTTAAGCGATGCTTGGTTTCATTAGGTAAAAACGTACAGGGTGTGGCAGCTGGGGGAGAGATGGGTCTTTGGATTTTTACGGTGTCCCCCTAAATTGCCGACTCCAGATGCAGAGGGTTAGTTTTCAGTGCTCTTCGGGCTGGTAACTGTGAGGGGGTCCTGGGTGTGACCCTGACCCTGGAGTCTGTGGTTGCTCTAACTCATGGATTGCACTCCCTTCTCCTCTGCACGGTCAGAGCCTCCATCGCCCCAACTGATTTGGCCCCACTTTGGCTCTGACTGTTATTTTGATTAAAGCCTGGTCTTCAAGTTCACTCTAAGTCAATAGGTATTTCCCTGGAAACTCACAAGTTTGCGAAAACACCAAAAGTCAACTTTATTGTCATTTTCTAACCTCCTTAGACCCAGTAGGAGAAAAAAGAGAATTTCTGGATCCATTAGCCCTTCTTGCACTCTAGGCAGGGCACTGGGACCCCTAAGGAGGGGACCGGGTGTCATTATAACAGCCTTCAGGTTCTCACAGACCTGGGTCTCACTTTGGCTCATCAGAGAAGGACAGATAGCTGGGGGTCCTCATTTCTGTTACACGAGTTATTACAGTTCTGAGGGGTTGATGGTTTGGAAAACTATTCGTTTTTTAAATTATTATATCACAGAATGGCAATCACACGCTTCTGTTTCAGTTTTTGTGCCTAAATTCAAGCATTTGCATTACAGTAGAATTTCAAGAACTGAGAGTCAATAAATTGATAACTGGCACAGATGGGCAGTGCCTATCCATAATTCCCTTCTAGAAAAAGGGAGACACGGGGCGCCTGGGTGGCGCAGTCGGTTGGGCGTCCGACTTCAGCCAGGTCACGATCTCACGGTCCGTGAGTTTGAGCCCCGTGTCGGGCTCTGGGCTGATGGCTCGGAGCCTGGAGCCTGTTTCCGATTCTGTGTCTCCCTCTCTCTCTGCCCCTACCCCGTTCATGCTCTGTCTCTCTCTGTCCCAAAAATAAATAAACGTTGAAAAAAATTTAAAAAAAAAAAAAAGAAAAAGGGAGACATTTTTGCAATATTAATTTATTTTTTTAATTTTTTTAATGTTTATTTATTTTTGAGAGAGAGACAGAGCGTGAGTGGGGGAAGGCAGAGAGAGAGAGAGAGAGAGAGAGAGACACAGAATCCGAAGCAGGCTCCAGGCTCCGAGCTGTCATCACAGAGCCCAACGCGGGGCTCGAACTCACAGACCATGAGATCATGACCTGAGCCGAAGTTGGACGCTCAACCGACTGAGCCACCCAGGCGCCCCAATATTAATTTATTTTAAAATGACAACAATAATGGGACACCTGGGTGGCTCAGTTCGGCGTCCGACTCTTGATTTTGGCTCAGGGTTCATGAGTTTGAGCTCCGCGTTGGGCACGGGCTCTGTGCTGACAGCGTGGAGCCTGTTTGGGATTCTCCCTCTCCCTCTCTCCCTGCCTCTACCCTGCTTGCTGGTGCTTGCTCTCTCTCTCTCTCAAAATAAATAAAATAAAATAAAGTAAAATAAAATAAAATAAAATAATAATCAATATGATGCATGTTATGAAAATAACTATATTTTCAAAAATAAATAAAATCAGTGAAAAGAGTGACATTATTTTACATTTTTAGAAATCCCACTGATGTTTGACTTAATGAAAAACAGCTGGATTCTTGTATCTGCCTTTGCAGTCAATCTGCTTTGATATGTTGTTTTGGTTAAAGTATCTGAAGAAATTCTGCTTCTCAACACACACACACACACACACACTATGGTAACTATGTGAAGTGATGGATATGTTAGATTGTGGTGATCTTTTCATGATGAATATGTAGATCAAAACATCAAATTGTGTACCCTAAGTATATACAATTTTTTTTTTATTTGAGAGAGAAAGAGAGAGCACGAGTGGGAGAGGGACCGTGGGAGAGGGAGAGAGAATCCCAAGCTGGTTCACCCTGTCAGCCAGGGTTCAATCCCAGGACCGTGAGATTATGACTTGAGGCGAAATCAAGAGTCCAACACTTAACTGACTGAGCCACCCAGGCACCCCAAGTATTTCAATTTTTATATGTCAATGATATCTCAATAAAGCTGTTTTTAAAAGCTTTTTTTTTAAAAAAAAAAAAAAAGAAAATCTGGCTCCACACCAATATGTAGTTAGAAAAAGGAGGAGTATTTTAAGATTATAAGATGATGGTGAATATTCTGCTTTAATGGTGCACCAAAGTTCAGAAGGTGGTCGTTTCTTAAAGGGTAGTTACAGTGAGGGGTGCCTAGTTGGCTCAGTTGGTAGAACATGCAACTCTCAAACTCAGGGTCGTGAGTTCAAGTCCCACATTGGACCCAGAGCTTACTTAAAAAACAAACAAAAAAAACCCAGCTTAGTTGTAATGAGGAACCTGAAATCCTATCAGCGAACTTTTCATACTCTGTTACATTAAAATCCATTTGTCAGTGCGCCTGGGTGGCTCAGTCTGTTGAGTGTCAGACTTGATTTTGGCTCAGGTCATGATCTCACGGTTGTGAGATCGAACCCCGAGTTGGGCTCCATGCTGGGCATGTAGCCTCTTTAAGATTCTCTCTCTCTCTCTTTCCCTCTCTCTCTCTCTTTCTCTTTCCTCTGCCTCCCTTACTCATCACTCACTCTTTCTCTCTCTTAAGAAAAATAAATAAATAAAATCCATAGTCAACTTTGCACTTCAAGTGCATCTTCTTCCTATGCACAGTCTTCAAACATCACACACTGAGCATGTGGAAAGTATTGGTTCACTGAGTTATTTAGATCTTCCAAATGTTGATACATCTCAATATACAATATAAAAAACAACATTCCTTAATGTCATGACCAACCACAATGTATTGGAAAGCTGTCGATCTCACAGTGGCAAATACAAATTTTCCAAAATTCTGATTTGCACTTGAAAGCTTGAATTTTATATTTGGCGACAATTATTGTCAATTCTTTTCCTTTAAGTGGCAGGCTTAGTTCATTCATTCTCAAGATTGTGTCTGCCAACTACCCGAGTCTGGGTAACTATAGTTTATCTGTCTTTCAAGTAAAAATGGTGTTCCATGAAAAAGTGTCTAAGTTTAGCTCACGATTCAATCAATCACACAAGTCCTTGTCCTCTAAATAACCCTCATACTTTTGTAGGCAGCTGAAGGGCTTTGTGCGTTTTTCCCATTTTGTCACACAGAATCAGAATATTAAAAAGGCATGTACTCAAGTTTCAATATTTAGTAAAATGAATAATTTTTACTGCTTCATCAAGTATATGCTTAAACCGAACATGACTTTTTTTTTTTTTTCCCCACTGCAAGTATGTAGTGGTGAAAAACAAAATCAATGAGGGGCATCTGGGTAACTCAGTCGGTTAAGCGTCTGACTTCGGCTCAGGTCATGATCTTGTAGTTTGTGGGTTCGAGCCCCACGTCGGGCTCTGTGCTGACAGCTCCGAGCCTGGATCCTGCTTCAGATTCTGTCTCCTTCTCTCTCTGCCCCTCTCTCTCTCTCTCGCTCTCTCTCTGTCTCTCTCTTTCAAATATAAATAAACATTGAAAAATAAAAATAAATAAACATTTGATAACTAAATATATTATCATGTGATTTTAGGGCCCAAATGGTCATTTGAGTTGAGGGTCCTGTTGGCACCAAGGAATACTATTTTATTTTATTTTTATTTTTTAAAATTTTTAATGTTTATTTATTATTGAGAGACAGAGCATGAGCATGGGAGGGGCAGAGAAAGGAGGAGACGCAGAATCCGAAGCAGGCTCCAGGCTCTGAGCTGTCAGCACAGAGCAGGATGCGGGGCTTGAACCCACAAACTGCAAGATCATGACCTGAGCCGAAGTCGGACGCTCAACCGACTGAACCACCCAGGCGCCCCTACTATTTTATCTTCAAGGGCTCATGGAAGAGTTGGGTCATGACACAAGATCATAACAGGCCAAACCCAAAGGAATCCATATCTCTGCAGTGCCAGTAAAGGTGCCAGTGGTGACTTCGTTTCATCAAAACAACACCTTTGAGAGCTAACTATCCCCGACTACTGAAGCAAGAGCCTTCTGAGTGCTTTGCTCAATGCCCTATGAATTACGAGGCTGTTCCATCTGGCTGGAGGACAAGCGTTCTTCCCGGCCCCGGAGTGGGCTGTGCTACTGATCCCTCTCACTCTTCCAGGTGGTTCCTCCCCTGGTCGCCATGTCATTCCCTCCATGCACGGGCTTCTCGGTGCTCTGTGAGGACTTGAGGGGAGCCCTCTGGGGATCTCTCAAGTTCCTTCTCTCTGTGGCTTTATCTCTCCTCTGTGCCCTATGAATTCTACCTGCCTTGGTCTCCCTAAATTTAGTCCTATCTTCTCTACTGAGAGGGTCCCCTGGGATCTGTCCGTGTTTCCTTCTGCCCGTTCTGTGGCCTGGAAATTCTCTCAGGACAGCGGGATGGGGCAATCCCAGGACTCACCTCCTTTGTTTCTTGGCTCTTAGGGATCATTGTTCTTTATTGCTTGAGGTCCGGCGTCTTGAAGCCATTGTTTCCTTTTTTTTTTTTTTAGTTATTTCAGGTAGGCCAGTAAGTCCAGCCCCTTCCTTCTTCTCGCCTGGAATTGGAAGACCCAAAATGTTCCAGATCTCATCCTACCACGGGCACCCATGTACTAGGCTGACCCTGCCTGCCACTGAACCTCTAAAAGAATGCCACATCTTCTGGTTTTTTGTTTGTTTCAGCAACCCTTCACTTCCAAATACAAACGTCTGTGGCAGTAGGAATGGGCGAAGCTAAACTATGCTAGCAACAACCCCCAAATGAACCGGTTTATTTCTGGCTCACCCTGCACGTCCAGTGTGGGCCCGAAGGAGGCGGCCTTACTCGCGGTAAGTCACTCAGCAACCAGGCCATCTGAGGCTCTGTCTCCACACCTGCCTTCATACCTGCTGAGCCGGGAGAAGACGTGGCCGAAATTGTGTACTGGCTCCCAAAGCCCCGCATAAGGGTCACCTATCACTCTGTTCACATCTCAGAGGACGGGGTAACTTACATGGTTTCACTTAACTTCCAACGAAAGCGGAGACGTGCAGTCCTACCTGCCATATGCCAACAAGCGGGGAACTAGGAACACTTTTGACCAATCCTAATGCCTACTTATACATTGCATATGCTCCTTTGATAATCAGTGGATCCATATGGGATTTATTAAGTAACGCTTCACCACCTGGCATGTTTAACAAGAAATACCTTGCTGCAGACTTCTGGGTTGTCAGAATTTATCGTAGGACAAAGGACTTCCAAGGCAGTGCGAATCCAGGAAGCATCTGGTTGGACGAGTGGAGATAACTCACGAAGGTGTCCGTCCAGCAGGGAAGCGTTGCGAGCCGGAAGTGGCCACAACGACAGTGTCCCAGGCTCAGGTCCTGTGGAGGCTTCTCCAACACTGGCTCTGCTGCTTATTGGCTGGGTGACCTTGGACAAGTCGTGTCCCTTCTGCAGCCCTCAGCTTTCTCTCCTCTTAAAGGGGAATAATGTGAGTGGAAATTTCCAGAACAGTGGCTGGCTTGTTCCCTTCCCGCTGGCTGGGAAATGTCTCTCTCCTGGACCGGAGCCCAGGGCTGATTCACAGTCACTATCAGCATCATTCTTAGGCCTGGGCCAGGTCACTAAGCTGTTTATCTTGGTGTCTGAGTCCATTCCTGACATGCAGAGACACAGAGACTGAAATCATCTGAGGGCCAGGGGGGATCGCCACCCCCACCTTTCTACCCTCTTCCCCCCACCAACACCCATCACCCCAGGGGCTTGTGGGAGTGACTAAAAATGCAACTCTGAGTCCAGCGAGGCCAATTTCCCAGGGGTGGAGTCAATGGTTCCCATGGAGACTTTCCCCTCTGCTTCCAAGGAACCTTCCCTTGTGGTGACTCTTGAACTTATGCCTTCTTTCCAGCCCCCGTGCCTGTGTCTGAGCTCAGGACTTCCACTCCTCCTCCCTGGGACAACTGTAGAAATCTCCCCTCAATCCTGCCCTGGTCTCTCCCCAACCCTCCTCATCCAACCTGCCGGTGATTCCCAACCCAGGCTTCCCAGCTTCGCCTTTGCCCCAACAGCCTTCAGTGGCTGTCCAGGTGAGGGGACAGAGCCCTACTTCAGCTCTGGACTCTTTCCCTTACCTCTCCCCAACCCTCTATCTGAACAGTCAGTCTGCTGGACAAGTCACATGCTTGCCTCCGGAATATCCCCTCACCGTCCTTCTCTCTGACTGCGGACTATTCAGACCCCACCCTGGTGACCACACCAGCCAAGTCCAAGCACTTAACGGCCCCCACTGTAGACAACCAACTGTGTAGGGTAGTGGTTAAGAGCAAAAACAAGGTCCGCACCCTGGCTCTACCCCTCCTGAGCAAGTGGCTGTATCTCTTGGTGGCTCAGTTTCCCCATCTGTGGAAGGTAGATAATGATGGTGTCTTCCTCAGAGGATTTTTGCAAAGAGCAATTGAGAGATAACATGTAATAATGTTCAGTGTGTGTGTGTGTGTGTGTGTGTGTGTGTGTCGCTGGTGAGCTGTGGCATTAGTCATCATTTAATCCATTGATTGACCCACCCACTGGCACAAATGCACTGTACCCCTCATTTTTGCCAGGCTCTGAACTAGCTGCTGGGGACACAGAGATGCCCAGGACTCAGGCCATGCCCCTCAAGGAGCCCTCTTACAACCAGACAAGAGAACCAGGTCAAGAAATAACTGGACACTGTGTGACATGCGTGTGCAGATCTGTGTCCAGGCAGTGGGGACAGAGAACAGGCGTGGTCCTTCCCCCTGGGGGGAGAGCACCTGCTCCGGGCTCCCCAGGTGGACAAGGCTGACGGCACCACACCCTAACTTGACCCCGGACAGTTAAAGGATGGGGGCGACAGCACAGACCTCCCCGTGCTCCCTCTGGTGCCTGGTACAGGGCCCCAGCCCTGCAGAAATCCAGCAGTATTCATTAAGGTGATGAAGCACAGACAGGTTGAATCATCTGTTGGTTCTGTAACTTTTCTGTGCCACGTTTCCTGCCTCTGTGAAATGTTGGCAACAAAACGGTCCTGCCTTCGTGGGGTTGTGTGGCTTGAAGGGGTAATGATAAATCAGAGTTATGATGCCTGGCACATATGGGGTGTTCCATCAATGAGAAAGGCACAAATAAAAGAAAACCTTGCCTCTGAGCTTTCCTGGGTTTCCCCCTAACTTTTCAATCGGGGGGGGGGGTCAATTCATTTATTTCCACTTTCTCGTTGTTTTGATATGGAAAAGCGATTGCTGCTATAAATGTTAGGTCTCAGGTTTAAGTGACTCCCAAGTGTGTGGCCTTCCTACCAGACCTACGTGTGCCCCTGGCATGCATCAGGTGGTAAGTTCAACCCTGTGAATTGAATTGTGAATATAATTAGAATAGAAGAGAATTGCATGCTGTGTAGGAATGGATGCTCCGTGCATTGTAAAGTTCTTGACATAAAGAATGGGGGTTCCACACTGGCGTTTCCCACCATCCCTGAAGCTCCCAGAGATGAAGGCTTTATGCCCTCCTCCCGCTGGAACTGGGGGCAAGGAAGTGGTGATGGGGGGAGGAGAGGGGAACAGAGAGGCAGCCAGGGCTGCATCTGAAGGAGCCAGAGAGGCTTCCCCTTCCTTACGTCCTGGCCACTGAAATGTTCCTTTCTCAGAAGAGAAAACTCCCTTTCTCTGGTTCAGTAGAGTAAAAATCCAGGGTAACTGAGGCCGGCATGCACCCCATGGGGGCGGCAGGAGCCAAGGTCACCTCCTGAGCTCAGGCCCAGACATCCCCAGCCTCCAGCCCCAAGGTTGTGTTTTGGAAAATGGCACAAGGTTGTGCCAGGGCCCAGAAAGGCTGCCAGGGTCGGTGGCCACCCAGAGACTTGACATTTCCCCAAAAAAAGGTCTCCTAAACCCCCGACTTCACCCGACTCACTCTCCCTTTTTTGCCAACTCTTGTCACTTATTTTCCAGTGCGAAATACCAACAGTGAACTGTCCTCTCTGCTCTCCATTTCCTGGGCAGAAAAAGGACTTGAGGCTTTTTTCTGAACACAGAGCCATTCTCTCGTTAATTGTCCATTATTTTCCAGTCCTCTCCCCCTTCGCATTTCCTGCCAGGAGGCTTGCCAGACAAGGGACGGTAGTGTTCATCTTGCAGATGAAGAAACCCATCTCAGAGACATGGAGTCATTTGCTCCCAAGACCTTCCAGGACTTGGCTTAGAGATTCTGCCGTCCGGTTGCGGGCTTTCCCCCTTTCCTCACTTTTCCAATACTGTGCACCGATTCGGGTTGTATGTGGAACAAGTTTCTGTAGATCGAATCCCGGCTCAGCTCCCCCAAGGACTTCCCAGGTTTCCAGGGACCTGGGGGAGTCTTGTCAAGATGGGAACAATGGGCCATCCCCAGCGCAGATCCTCTGGCTTCTCCATGCTCGTTTCCCAAGCTGGGTTTTTTGGTAATTCTAGAGCCTGGGATATCCAGATGGGGCACCAGGAGTTGACCTGTCTTCACTGCCCTGTGGAGCACTTTTTCTTCCTCCCCTGCAGACTGCCTGCTTCTGATACACCGTCTGGTGCTTAATAGTTATCGGACGAAAGAACAAATGAATGTTGCCTTGTTATGTCCTTGATCGACCCTTATTCCTGTCCCTCTCTGATGTTACACTCACCTTTTCCTCCACTGACCTTGCCCTTGACCTTAGCTGGTGTTTGCCTTCTGTCCACTCTATCACCTGGTCCTTGGAGCCAGGACAAAAAAAAAAACCCAAAACCTACAAATACGAACTAATATTTTTGGCAACCACTCAGGATATTTTCTTCTTCTCTTGTTAGATCACATTTTTTTCTATTTGATGGATCGGAAAAATAAATTAACTTATAACCTGTCTCATTCCAAAAAAGATCCCGTTTTGGTCTATAAGGTTTTTTTTTTTTTTTAAGTTTATTTATTTTGAGAGAGACAGAGACAGCACGAGTGGGAGAGAAGCCGAGAGAGGGGGAGACAGAAAATCCCAAGCAGGCTCCACGCTGCCAGTGCAGAACCCGACGCAGGGCTCAACCTCACCAAACTGTGAGATCGTGATGTGAGCCAAAACCAAGAGCCAGATGCTCAACCAACTGAGCCATCCAGGCACCCTTGGTTTATAAGTTTAAATACAATACAAAATGAAGCAAATTATAAAACAAATGCCAGAAGTACAGCCAAGTGAAATGATGGTAAAAAAAAAAAATGTAAAATAAAAAATGAGATATGGTAGAACTGGATTTTTTGTTTCTCTCTCTTTCTTTTAGATTAAGTAAATTGAATTTTAAAAAATATCAAATTGTTTCCAGGTAATTTAATTCCCTATAACAAAGTTTAAAAACACACATTTACAGTACTACAAAAATATCCATCACCCAACTAGGTAAAATGCACAACACCTTGGCATCCAATAAGAAACTAACAGGCATGCAAAGAAGCAGGAAAATATGACCCACTAATGATAAGAAAAATTAGTTAATAAAAACAGATCCAGAAATGATATGGGTGATACATGTAGCAGACAAGGACAATAAAACAGTTATCATAACTGTATGTTCAAGGCGGTAAAGAAAAAATCGAGTATGTTGAGTAGAGACATGGAAGGGACAAACCAAACTTCTAGAGATGAACAACAGAATATCTAAGATGAAAAATACACTTGATGGGACAAACAGCAGACTAGAAACTGCAGAAGAAAAGGATCTGTGAATTTAAAGGCATGATCATAGAAACTGAATGAAACATGGAGAATAAAAGGGAAAAAAAATGAACAGACCCTCAGTGAGCTGTGGGGAGGCTCCCAGTAGCCTTCTGTACATCTAACAGGAGTCCCTGAAGGACTTCTCCCGGCCTATTTAAGATAGACACGTTCCGGGCACCTGGGTGGCTCCGTCGGTTAAGCGTTTGACTTTGACTCAGGTCACGATCTCACGGTTCATGGGTTCCAGTCCCGTGCCAGGGTTTGTGCCTGGAGCCCGCTTTGGAGTCTGTGTCTCCCTCTCTCTCTGCCCCTCCCCAGCTGACACTCTGTTTCTCTCTTTCTCAAAAATAAACATTAAGAAAAATAAAAATAAAATAAACATATGCATGCATAATGTTGACTATTGTTTTTAATCTGCACAGTCGTATCCTACTGAACATTTCATTCAGCCACTTGTTTTTTTAGCTTAACTGCATGCTTTTTAGATCAGTCCGTGTTGATATATGAATCTGATTCTTTTAACTTCTGCACCCTATTCCATCAGATAAGTATACCACATTTTATTTCCCTAGTCTTCTGTTAATGGGCATATAAATTAGCCAGCGTTCTTCCTATCGAACTCAAAGCTGCAAAGAACATCTTTGAGATGGTGTGCTGGTAAATGTTCAACCATCAGCTCTCCAAAAAAAAAAAAAAAAAGAATAGAAGAAGAAGAAAGAAAAAAGAAAGAAAGAAGAAAGAAAAGAGCCTTGCTTTGTAGTGTTTGTTAATTTCCACATTGTAAATATTCCCATCACAACTGATGCCACCAAATGCAGAGTTGGGGAGAATCGGACATGATAAGGTCCTGCGGGTTGGAGCCACCAGGTCCACACCTCCCTGTGCGTGTACGTGACCGTTTCTCTAGCAATAGATCTCCAAATGAAGCTGCTTGGGCATTCTCGGATTTACCTAAGCTTACTGCCAAATTGCCCTCCAAAGTGGCCTTACTCATTCACACTCCTTCCAGTAGCCAATGAGAGTATTCCCGTCTCCCCGTCTTTACCAGTACTCAGTACCTTCAGACTTCCATTTCTGTCACTGTGATGGATGAGAAACGGGCCAGCCGGTGAGGCCGAACCCCTTCTCATGTGTTTATTGATGACCCAACTGCCCTTCACATCCTTAGCCCACTTTTGTCTTGGATTACTTACCTTTTTCTCAGTGATCGCTAGAAGTTCTTCCTCCATCATAGCCTGATCCCTTGCTTGGTATACAAACGGCAGATATTTTTAGTCTGACTTCCTAATCTTTCCTTTGTTGGTTTATGCTTTTTGTAGTTTAAGAAATTCTTCCTCTCCTTCCTCAACTCATAAAGATATTCTCCTCCATGCTTCCTTTTTACAAATCACTTTTTTGTCTTATTACATGAGCAATACCAAGACTTTGCAGAAAAAATTGGAAAACATATATAATCAAGGAGAAGAAAAATCACTTACAATCCTCCTACCCATAACCACGTTTGGTATGTTGGTCTGATGTGTGTGTGTGTGTGTGTGTGTGTGTACCTGTGCCTTGAAGTGGGCTTGTGATGTCTTCCTGCTGAGGGCACCTAGCTGTACAGTGTGTAGTTCCCTAGAGTTTGGTTGCACTTTTTAACCTGTCAATCTTCCTTTCTAGCATTTTTTATCTGGACCTCCCAAGCTTGGTTTTTGGTCTATTTAATTGGCTTGTTGATAGTTTCATGTGTCTGCTCTTGTGGCACCAAAATCTCCTGCTGTCTTGGGTAAGGACTTCTGGCTCCTTCCCTCCTGTTCCCATTCTGGCCCTTGGCTAGCCTCCAGCTGAACTGGCTTATGGGGATCAGGGGGAAGGGGCCACGGGGAAGACAGAACGGGAAAAGCTCTGAGCTGGCAAATTGAATCACTACCATCGAACTTCTGGTGACAGTCGCGGGCAAGTCACTTGGTCTCCCAATCTTGGTAAGCTCCTTGCTTCCTGCTTCCTGGAGCGTGCAAACTAGACGTGGGGGGTTTCCACGCCCAGGAGCAAGTGACGTCAGCCAGGAGGCCAAGAGAAGGATGCCAGACCCCAGGTGTGCTTGAAGCTGGGTGTTCGCCATGAGGGATGCTGCTTGCCTGAAGCAGATTTGAAGCTCCTTCTTTCCTGCCAACAGGAAGATACAGCGCTCCCCAGACAAGCCCCAAACAAGCTTGGAGGAGCCCCCTGGGATGGATTGTTTCTTCTAGCTGATTGAGGTTCCGGCAGCATTGAATTTCACCCCCGCCCCTGATCAACTTAGGCAACTTATTTAACCTCTCTGAAGCTCGGTTTCATAAGCTATAAAATTGGAACATGATAGCACCTATCTTGAATAATTTATTGATCCGGGCAAAATGAGGCTCAACAGGCACACTTTAGTATAATGGCTGAGTTCGGGGGATTCTGGGGTCCCCTGAGAAGGGACGGGCGTCATACCCAGAAGGGCCAGCAGGTGGTGCTGTCTCAGAGCAAATCTCCCAGCCGCTCCTGGGAAGGTTTTCTCCAGCAGGCCGGAGGTCCCTTTGGGGCCCTAGAACACTGAGATTGGAAGGGCTCTGGAGTCCACCTCCCTCACTTTCCAGAGGCGGGCTCTGAGACTAAACGGGGCATGCTGCTGTAGTCATGACAACCCGAGCTCAACCCCAGGCCACTTGCATCCCAGAGGGAGCTGCTGAGCCCCCCTTGCTCATACTCATCCCACACCTCCAGCCTCCCCACCGCCCACAGGCCACCCCTTCCCCCGTGGGCGTGGGCTGTTTGGTGGGCAGAGCCTGATCGAGAGGTTGAGATGATAGGCTCCCTGAAGCTTTGCTGGATGTGTGTCTGGGTGGGGAAATGGTGCCTGGCCCTCCAGGGGAAGAGGACCCAGACTGCCCACCCCTTGGATGACCCTGGACAGGGTTCCCCTACTCAGCCTTTCCTAAGGGTCACTGGCCCAGCTGGCTGGAAAGGGGTGCGGTTAGGAGAAACTAAGGCATGACCCAAAAGAGGCAGATTAGAGGGCACAGAGCCGGATGCTCTGTGCTCTCCAGGGACTCATTCTGTGTGAGTGACTGGCCCCCAGCCCAAGCACCCAGGTATCTCACTCTCTGGGTCTGGGAATTGGGAGACCCAGCAAGTGACCCCCAGGGGCTCTCCCTGTGGGCCTAAGACACAGCCTGGCGTTAGAGGTGGCTCATCTCCCCCTGGAGATCCTTAGCCCCAGGTCCCTACACAGGCTATGCACAAGGCTGTGCTGTCCCTCGCTCTTGTTTCCATCTCCAGGAGCAGAGAGAACAGAGACGGACTGTCCGCCAGCTCTGCCTCTGCACCCTCTTCTCCTTCTCAACATCAGCCCCCTCCTGCATCCCCAACAGACCTGGGCCTTGACCAGACACCTCACTCCCTCTGAAGGTCCTGCATAGTCTCCAGGCAGCTCAGACCCCCAGAGCCCCTGGGAGGGACACTGAGCGGCTGAGACCCTGGGGCCAGGGAGCCACAGGGCCCTGACAGGTAAGTGGGGGCCTGGGCTGCTTCCATTTCTTCAGGCCACGGCCTCTTTGAAAGATGAAAAGGGATGACTAGAGTTACAAAGACTGCAGCTTCTTTTAAATACTTCTGGTTCCAGATTAAAAGTCGCCACATCCAAAACACGACAGTGACAATAACTCTCTGAGTATGACTTCTAAAGTTGAGATTTGGGGCCCTTCGTGAATATAAGGCCCTCCTTACATTCTCCTTCCCTCTCCGTCCTATAGACCAAGATTAGCTACTGCGAGCGTGGGTGGGTTAGGGGAGGGGATAGCGGTACAGAGACTTGGCCCGAAGCGCGGAGCCTGGAGTCTGCTCCGTCTCTGCCCCCCGAGGTCCTGGAATCACAGAATGTCAGGCCCAGAAAGGGCCTTGGTGATCCGCTGGCTTAGATCCTCCCATTACAGGTGGAGAAACTAAGAACCAAGGAGGCGAAGTCCCTTGCTCAAAACACCCAGCAAGTGAGAGTCAGACCCAGGCCAGGATACCAGGTCTCCTGACTCCCAGGCTTTGCTGCAGTAAAAATGGGAAAGGAAAAATACCCAGGAAAGATTGAGGCTGAAACACCCCCTTGTTCCTCTGTCTTCACTTAGGCCAACTCAGCCTGCCTCTCTCCTGATGCCAAATCCATGACCCCGGCCACAGCGGTCACAAAAGCCGTCCCTTTCATCTGCTATCCTTGGTATTTGGACACAGAGGGAATCCGGTTCCATCTAAACACGAGAGCAATCTAGAAAGGGCACAAAGCTCCCAAGGGGCAGAAACGGCCATGAGAGGGATGGAGGGGGTGGGCCTCGTTGCTGGGCAACCAGCTTCATCTGTTGCCTCGGTGACAGTCCCATCAGAGGGAGGCTGTGTGCGAGTGTGTGCCTGCGAGTCTCCAGTCTTCTCAACACCAGCTGGCTGCAACCATCTTCTCCCCGATTGCAAACTGCCTCCTGGACACGATGGAGGTCCCCCCAAGCATGATCAGGACCCTCTCCTGCCTCATTCCCTGCCTTCTCCCCCATTCTCATCACAGAATCTCCTGTGATGAGCATCTCAGCCTCCCCAGGTCGTCAGCCTTTCCAATGACAACAGCATCCTTGATCTTGCCTCCAGACCTTCGATCTAGCGGTTCTCCCAACCTAGTGGCTTGCTGGGTTGGTGCCTCCTAGGAGCAGAGGGGGTGGGGAAGAGGGAGGCTCACTGCTTGATCAGGATGCTTGCTTGGCTGGGGCAGAGGCTGCCTATGAGCGAGGCCCCCTGCCGTCGGCCTTCGGGTGCCTGAAGAAGCCAGACAGGTAGCCATTCATACACTTCAGTGAGCACCGCTGGCATGCCAGGCAACGTGCCAGGCCCTGGGAACATGGGAGCTCATAGGACGGTCCAGTCCCTGCGGCGTGGCCAAATGGGGGAGTCAGACAAGGAAACTGAGGGTAATACAGGTGGGTGTGGTCCGATAAAGAGGAAATCTCGGGAAGTTGCGGAGAGGTAGCTCATCCTTAGCTGAGGAAGAGAGGGGTGTGCTAGGCTGAATAATGCCCCCCCCCAAAGATGTCCATGCCCTAAATCCCAGAACCTGCGAGGGTTACCTTATGTGGCAAACGTTTACAGGTGTGATTCAGTTAAGATTCATGAGATGGGAAGATGACCCTGGATGATCTGGGCGGGCCCAATGCAATCTCAAGAGTCATAAAAAGGAGGCAGGGGCACCAGGTTGGGCATCTGACTTTGGCTCAGGTCATGATCTCGTGGTTCGTGAGTTTGAGCCCCGAGTCAGGCTCTGTGCTGACAGCTCAGGGCCTGGAGCCTGCTTTGGATTCTGGATTCTCTCAAAAATAAATAAACATTTAAAAAATTAAGACAAAAAAAGGAGGAGGAGGAGGCAGGAGCATCAGAGAGGACCCAGGATGATGTAAGCCAGAGGCTGGAGTGACTTGAGGAAGGGGTCATGAAGCAAGGAATACGGATGGCCTCAAAAGCCAAAAAAGGCAAAGATTGGATTTACCGCCTGAGCCCTCTGGGAGGAACAGAGCCCTGCCGACAGCTTGATTTCAGTCCTGTAAGACTCATTTTCGACTTCTGGCCTCCAGAACTATAAAAGAGTGAATTTTTTGTTGCTTTGAAGTTTATTTATTTGGAGAGAGAGAGAACATGCACAAGCAGGAGAGGGGTGGAAACAGAGGGAGACGGAGAATCCCAAGCAGGCTCCACACTATCAGCACAGAGCCCGATGCAGGGCTCGAACTCACAAACGATGAGATCGTGACCTGAGCCAAAATCAAGAGTTGAACACTTCACCAACTGAGCCGCCCAGGTGCCTAAATGTTTGTTGTTTTAAACCACGGAGTTTGCGGTGGTTTGTTACAGAAGCCACAGGAAACTGACGTGAGGGGGAAGGCTTCTTGGAGGAGGTGATGTCCAGCAGAGTTTTGAAGAGTTAATAGGAGAGAATCCAGCAAAGGGGCAGAGGAATCAGCTTGGGGAAAGGCCCGAAAGCAGAAAGGCTCTTGGCACTCTCGTGCCCCATGTGTGATACAGTGAGGATTTGGGGACGGGGTGCAGGGGGTGGGGAAGTGCTATCGGCGATGAGAAGAGAAACAAAGGCAGGGGCCAGACCACGCAGGGCCTTACCAGCCAAGAAAAGGAAGTGTGGATGTCTCCCTGAGAGAAATGGGGAGCCATTGAGGGTTATAAGCAGGGGGTGGCTGGATCCCATTGGAATCCTAGAAAGGTCATTCTGGCTTCCGAATGGAGAAAGGATTGCAGGGGACAAGAAGGACGTGGGGAGGCCAAGGTGAAGGCTGAGTAGCATTCCAGCAGGAAATGAATGAGCTTGAAAGTGGCAGCCGGGAGAGGCAGTGACAGGCTGGAAGGAGCTCAGCAGACTGGTTGATCTGCTACTATGGAGAAGAGTCAAATAACACGGAGGGCTCGGCTTTGCCAGTAGGTGGTGCCATCGGTCACATTTGGGGCACTGTGGGGAGTGGCTGGAGGAGGTCAAGGAGACTGGGCTTGGACACAGCAGTGGATGGACCACCAGGGGTGGCCCCCAGGACCACAGGACGGGGGCAAGTGGGTGGACTCCTGAGCTGAATCTCATCTGGGCTCCACTGAGGGCTTCAAGCAAAGCCAAGCCCTCAGGAGGCCTGGAGACGCCTACCTGGAGGCCTGGGGGTCCCACCTGGAGAACTTGCGCTGCCAGGGCCTGAACGGATCTTACCTCCTCCCTCAGGCAGCCCTCCAGCCCAGACCCTCTCCTCTTCGCAGACCTAGTGAAAGAAGCATATCGGTTCTAAGACCCTACGACTGCCATTGCTTGGGCTGGAGCATTTGGTCAGGTTCCTGGTCTTTGAATCCCTTCATTCCCCTGATAAACCACAGACAGAGTCAGTCTGGGTTTGAGGGAGGGCTTCCCTCACTGTCAGGGAGAGTGGGGGGCTACCATTAGCCCCCTTCACACCCTGCATGACCCCCATCTTGGGTTAGGGGGGCTCCATCAGCAAATGACTAGGAAACAAATGGAAAAAGACACTCACCTTTATGAGAAATCAAAGAAATGGCTATTTCACTGCGGAACGTCCTCAGGGTCAAAGGTGGCTGGGCTGGCGGAGACCCTGGGAGCCTGAAGCGTGTGTCTGGAGGGCAGCTTCAGAATCTGTAGCTCGGAAAAGGCTCATTTGTTTTTGCTCAGTCATTTCCCTGCTGGGAATGGGTCCTAAGGAAACCAGCAGGGATGTGGAAGAAAAGATTTATGTACAGAGCTGTATCTCATGGCCGTGTTATAATTGGGGAAATGGAAACAGTCTAACGAATAACAGGGCAATGGTTATGGAGTTCAGGGTCCCTCGTAGGAAGATTATGAGGCCTTAAAAAAAGATGCTAGGAAAAAAAAAAACCTTAATGATGTAGGAAAATATGTGTAATATAAAATACTTACATCATGTACAGTTGTCTTAATGGTATAAACAACTCCAGCAAGGAAAGTTGCAAAGAAAGAAACTTAAAAGCAATATGCCAAGGGGGCGTCCGACTTCAGCTCAGGTCTTGATCTCACAGCTCATGAGTTCAAGCCCCGCGTCAGGCTCTGTGCTGACAGCTAAGAGGCTGCAGCTTGCTTCAGATTCTGTGCCTCCCTCTCTCTCTGCCCCAACCCACTCGCATTCTGTCTCTGTCTCCCTCAAAAATAAATAAACATTAAAAAAAAAAAAAAAGGCAAAATGCCAAAGTGAAACCTTGCTGGGCTATAAATCTGGTACTTTGGGGTTTTTTTGTTTTGTTTTTGTTATTTTGTTTCCTCTGTTGTTGCCTCTCTGTGATTTTCTGAATTTTCTACATTTTCTACAATATATAGATATTACTTTCACAAAAAGAAAAAAATAATAATAAACAAAAATATTTACTGGAAATCAAGAGCGGATCTGCTTCCAAAGCCCGGGGGTTTCCTAGAACAGATCAGGGTCTAGACCTCACTCCACCACATCCCGTGAGACTCAAAGGGCAGGGAGCCCCCTGGGTGCTCCTGGCTCTGACTCGAAGTCACCCGGTGCCCTGAAGGAAGAGAGGAGAGGCCTCATTCCCCCCTGCCCACGCCCCACATGCCCGATGCAGCCCCAACACTTTGCCCGCACCCTTTGACTTAACTTTCTTATCTGCCCTGTGGAAAGGGTATTGTTCTCACGTGGTAGGTGAGGAAACGGGGGCTCAGAGAGCCTGAGGAAGCGGACAGGTAAGTTGCTCAAAGTCCCACAGCCAGGAAGGGTGGAGCCAGGGTTCAACCCCAACTACCCCAGTGTTTGGGCCTAAAGTCAGACGAGGCCGCCCTGACAACCGGTAAATGGCAGAGCTGGGATCTGAACCCAGGCCTGTCTGATGCCCAGGGTTGCCTTTAACTGGAAGGAGTGGATTTAACTGGAACAACACGGTGCTTGCTGGCCCCAGGTGCACATTAGAGTCAAACCCGTGCAGCTTAGTAAGAATACAGATGCTGGGGCACCTGGCTGGCTCAGTCGGTTAAGTGTTGAATTTCGGCTCAGGTCATGATCCCCTGTCTGTGAGTTTGAGTCCCTTGTCGGGCTCTGTGCTGGCAGCTCAGAGCCTGGAGGCTGCTTCGAATTCTGTGTCTCTGTCTCTCTCAAAAATAAACACACACACACAAAAAAATTTTTTTAATACAGATGCTGATGGGGCACCTGGCTGGCTTAGTTGCTAAAGCAAGCGATCCTTGACCTCAGGATTGTGAGTTTGAGCCCCATGGTGTGGGTAGAGTTTAATTTAAAAAATTAATTAAAAAAAGATTTTTTTGTAAGGTTATTTATTTTGAGAGCCAGAGAGAGCAGAGGAGGGGCAGAGAGAGAGGGAGAAGGAGCGAGAGCATCCCCAGCAGGCTCCGTGCCGTCAGCACGGAGCCCAATGGGGGCTCAAACTCACGAACTGCGTGATCACGTCCTGAGCGGAAACCAAGAGTCGGATGCTTAACCGACTGAGCCATCCAGGCGCCTCCCCCCCGAATTTTTTTAATAATAAAGATACAGATGCTGAGGCCTTGCCCCCAAGCCAATTAAACCAGACTCTGGGTTGGGGCCTGGGCATCTGCATTTTTAACGTACCCAGGTATTTTCAGTGTCCACAGCGGATTCTCTCTAAAGTCCCTTCCTACTTGAACTTTCTGGAGGCTGTCTTGTTCAAGGTCACACAACTAATTAGAGATGAAGTGAGAGGGTGGGCCCAGACCTCTGGACCCCTGAGCAGGGCTCTCTGCTCCCTGCCCACTCTGGAAGGTCTGAAGAACAAGAACTCCTGTGCTATTTTTGGAAACGGAGGGATGGCTGTTTCAGCTGGTCCCCTGCCAGTCCCAGCCCTATGTACCAGACAGTTGTCTGACTTCTGCTTCTCTCTCTGGGGCCTGGGCCCAGCCCGCCGCACACCCCACCCTGCTGCACAGCGGGCACTGGGGTGGGAGGCCCTTTCCCACACCGCCCAGCCTCAGGCAGGCCAAGTGGTCCTGCTTCGTGCATACCTGTCCTCACCGTCACTGAAAACGTTGTGTCGAGAAGGCCCCTGTGGCACTGCCTGCATCCCGGGGAGCAGCCCGTGTCCTCTCCATGAGGTCACGGAACAGATTTGTTGGCCAATGAATGGGTAGGACTTGGAGGCTGAGAGCCTTGGCTGCCTCCTCCCCACCCACCCCCTGGGTCATGGTCTTCCCAGCCTGTCCCCCACTGATGTCCCAGCAAGACCCTCCTCCTCAGTCTCTGCTCCCCACCCCCAGGCCAGCCAGCCACTTGACCCCTAAACCCCTGAGTCCCCTGCATGTGCAACTGGGTCCTCCGGCCGGCCCTGCTTCCTCCTGGGTTGTTGGGAGGGTCAGAGAGGGTGACAGGCCTGAACCCCAGTGACATGGCCTCCACGCTGGGCGACTTCAGACACCCAGGAGTCCTGACTCCCCCCACTCAGGTAGCCGGGAAGTCAGGGCTGGTGGAGGCTGGGCTCTCCCGTCTTGAACCACACCAGGTGGCTCTCCACAAACGGCTAGTTCCCTTCCCCCACTTTCCCCCTCCCTGCAAAAACTGGAGAAGGTTCCAGCCCAGGCCCAGTTCTTTTTGCAAGTGAGCCAACAGAGGGAGTGGGGGAACAAACAAGCCCCCTACTCAAGGTGACCCAATCTGTTTATATCAGAACTCACGGCTCTGCATCCCAAATCAGTGGTCTCCCCACCACGGACTGGGGGGCTGGCCATTACGGATGGCAGGCGACGGCCCCCCAGGGCGCTGGGACTCACCTACCTCTCACCTGGGTTGCCATCCTGTGTCTGGGCTCAGGAGTCTGTGTGCAAGATGTTGGGAGAGGCGCCCAGATTCTCAGGGTCACGGTGGGGATCAGGGAGCCAAAATGGACCCCCCCCCACTCCCGCCATGGGATATGTGTGCCATTCTTCAGGCTCTCCTGGTTGCCCAAGAACAAAGGAAAGGGAAAAAGTAATGGTTAACTGATAGAGGTCACCGCCACGCAGGATGTGAGTCTCCATCAATTTAATCATTTACAAGAAAAAGAGCAACCTCCAGGAGCCTATAGACTCAGTTTCCTGGAGCCCTACCATCACCCTCCACAGTGACGTGGGGAACAAAGGCAAGAAGAAAATGTAGATCAAATTAAATTTCTTTATAACCTGCAGCCCTCTGACAAATACTTGAGACAGGCAGCGTAAAACGGTCCTCCCAGAAAGTCCCAACTGTCTGGTCTTAATGTTACTGCCCTACTAGGGGGAGAAACAATTTTAGCTCAACAATAGCAAGGCCTCCAGTATCCTAGGAATCCTCTTTAGCATATGAAAGTCCTTTTAGAAATCTCCCTTTCTCCTTCCCTTCCCCCAACCCCCAAGTAGATAATCAGTCACTCCTCACAACCCCAGGGCAGCTCTTTCTACCCAGGGTCCATCCCACGTGCTTTAATAAAATCACCTTTTTTGCACCAAAGATGTCTGGAGAATTCTTTCCTGGCCGTTGGCTCTGGACCCCCACCCCTACTGCCAAACCGCATCAGTGGTAGGGGTTCTTGTTTTCCATCTTGATGAAATTTATGCGACACTGCATTGTCACCGAGGAGAAGAGAAGGACTTTGTTCCCGGCCGATGGTTTCCCCAACTCTACAAAGACAAGAAGAGGTACACGGCCATCTCCTCTTTCCAATGCTCTTCTGATTATGCAAGGCAGAGTCTGGATGGAGGGAAGCAGGGGCTGGGTTCCCTCGGGAGTCAGAGGTCAAGGCCCGTCAGGTCAGTCTCAAGGCCACAGACGACCACCTGGTCCTCCCTCCACGACCTGAGTGCTGGGGAAGACGGTGTGGGCGCATTAGAACTGGAAAGAGTAAAGGTTGGTGCGGAAGGGGGGCAAGCTCAGAAAAGGAAAGGAGAGAAGGCCCACCTATCCCCGTACCCCTGGGAGTTCCTGGCTGGGACCCCAAAGGATGACAGGAGGTTCAGGGGCCGAGAAAGGAGACAAGTGCAGACGAGGGGAAACACTCTCATTTTTACCGTCTTTCCACAATGCCTACTGATAATAAGGATGCATGGTGGGAAGAAAGATGAGGTCACGAGAGCCAGGCCGCCAGGAAAGAGCAGAGCTCTCACCTCCCGAGCTCCACAGGGAGCCAGCGGGGCAGGGCTCACCCAGGCTTCCAGTTGGGTGGGTCACCGCTGGGAGGCATGTCCCCCCTTTCCCAAACTAAGCCCTGGTGCAACACACACAGGGTGCCCTTCCACGCACAGTTGTTACCTTTAGTAATGCAAGTGTAAGCGTACAGGGGCGTGGGCCTTCCCAGCTAGAAATCCACCATGCTCAAAAAGTCCACACATGTAAGGTTTATAAAGCCCAGACCCACATGGCTCAGGCCAGAGGTGCTGAGGTCAAATGGACCCCCAAGAGCAACCCCGGAAGAGCCAAAGCGCTTTGTGTGCGGAACAAGGTGAACCCCAGCCCATACCCCCAGGGGTGTCTGAATGGCTCTTTATTTCCATGAAATCACCTTCATTTTGCAGAGAGCTCAGCCCACCAGGTTGGAAAGAAGCCTGTTTGGTTATTATTGGGGGTCTTCTCCCCCTCCCAGAATTGCACCAGAATGGGAAGCATTCGTTCTGTGGCCCCGGCTGCCGACATCCTCACTCTCTAAGCCCACGTGATCCTTGGCTGGAGCCACCTCACAGACACCTGAGTACTTCCTGGGGCCCTCTTGAGGGACCAGTGGGCCTCTTGTCCCTGCCTCTCAGAACCAGTCCCCTGCAGACCTCTCTCAAGGTCTTGGCATCCAAGCTGAGTCAGGCTTCCAGCTTTTGGAAGCTCTCGGAAACAAACGGCTCTTGTTGGCCGTGAATGTCCCCGGGGTAGGAATATGCAAAGCCTAGCTGCCTCAATGAGAGGAAGGGGACACAGAGCTCAACACAAGATCTGTCCCACTTATGTTCTTGCCAGGGCTCTGAAGAGGACGCGTAGAGAATTGCTCTATGGAGTTTAATTCTCAACAGAAGCCTGGGAGGGCTGCAAATGAGGAAGCCGAGGTTCAGGGCTAATCCACCTAAGGTCCCACGTCTGGAAAATGGTGGTCTGACCTGCGCTTTGCATGCCCAGGTTTTCAAAATTAAGGCCACATTGGAACCATAACAGCACCTTCTCTGAGGGCTTACTAGAAGCCAGTCACTGGTCTAAGTGCTTTACGTGTAATCCAGGGAGGTAGACACCATTATTTTCATTATCACTTTGAAACACAGAGAGGTTAAGTGAATGTCCAAGGCCACAGAGCTGATGGGTGGCAAAACCGGGACTTGACCTTGGGCAGTCTGCCCTCAGAGTCTGCACTGCTAACCAGGCCTCCATAGGCAAGGACAAGGGTGTGGTGGATGATGGGTGAGAAAGTTGCTTGGCATCGCCCCCCTCCCAGGAATGTCATTCCTCTGTTCCCGTTAGACTGAGCAGGCCCCTGGGAGGCCCCAAAGACATACCTCAAATGGTGGGCATTTGGGGACTGTGATAGGCCTTTGGAGGGAGGAGGGCGGTCCTGGCAGTTGAGGGATGTCTTAACCCAATGGCAGGCAGGGCAACCCAACAGGTACTTGTGGGCACCTCCTAGAACGGGACGGCAGGGAGGGTAAAGGGGGCACAGGGGCTTCTTCAGGGACCAGTGAGCGAGCTGGGGCTGGC
Organism: Prionailurus viverrinus; assembly: GCF_022837055.1. Lineage (NCBI taxonomy): Eukaryota > Metazoa > Chordata > Mammalia > Carnivora > Felidae > Prionailurus > Prionailurus viverrinus. The sequence goes on along the minus strand of NC_062566.1, from coordinate 32,302,353 downwards.
AATGGCCTGGGGGAAGGGCAGGCAAGGGGAAGCTGACAGGTGAGGCTGGGTCCCAAACCGCTTTGGGGATACACTGAGGGGGGGTTCGGTGGGGACCCCCCCCCATACATAATGCATCTCTCAGCTAAACCCAGAGTCTCTGGAAGCTGTCTCCTGCTGCCACTGCCTAGCAGGCCCGGGGGTTCTGCTGGAGCTCCAGATGGCTGGGAGGGTGGGGGTAAGAAGGAGAAAGCAACCGCCTTCCCCTGGATGCCAGACAGGATGTGGTCTGCAAGAAAAGAGGAGGAGGAGGATACGGGGCCACCGGCCTCCCTGCTAACTCCCTGTGGGCAGCTGTAGGAGAGGTAGGTGCAAAGAGCTGGACACATCTTGGAGCAAATCCCAGCTCTGCCCCGACTTGCTGTGTGACGTTGGGCCAGTTAATCCCCCTCTCTGAGCTTCGGTTCCCTCATCTCCAGGTCCTGCTACCCACCCCACTGAGGGGTTGTGGGGAATCAAAAGAAGCAATGGGTGGGGAAGTGACCCATACAGGCCACGGAGGGCGTGTGTTTCCCTTTCACCGCAGTACTGTCCTCATCTCGGCAAACATTTACGAAGCACGTTTCACGCTGGACGTTATTGCGTGCACTAAGAGAGGGGCGGGTAGGCAGATAAGTGTGAGACACAGAGGTGCTTTGCCAGAAGAGCCATACATCTGAGGGGCAAGGAACAATCATAATCCAGTCACACCCCTGCTAGTTCAAAGCGGCAGGGTGTTTTACTAATGCTTTAATGCAGGAATTGTCCTGTGCTTTGTTTTGCCGGGAGCAGTTGCAGAAGAAAAAATAAGAAACGGGCACATTTTCCCTGCCCCCTGGCAAGAGGAGTGATAGCCTCTGGGGGAGTTTAGGGCTCCCTGGCCCGGGGCAGGAGGTGAGACTTAAAAGCCTTTAATGAACTTACACACGGGCATTTGTCTTAGAAGCCCAGCCCATCTTTCTCAAAGTGTGATCAGAGGACTGAATCAGAAAGACCCGGAGCACTTACTTAAGCGCATTCCTGGGCCCCCCTCCTACGCTGCTTTTGTAGCATCTCTGCGGATGGGGCATTTCAGCAAGCGGCCCACGAGATCCGGGGCACGCAGAGGTCTGGGAAATCCTGCCAGGCCACTGGCAGGACAGGCTGGGGGGCACAAAATGCAGGATCGCATCGTGGGCATTGAAAGCTGGAGTTGGAAGGCTGGGGAGGTCAGAGGCCAGGCCACACGGAGCCCCTGAGGAGCCAGGGCCTGGGAGGGACGGCCTCAGTGAGCCCTGGAGGACCAGCCATGAGCTGGGAGACCTTGCAGCCTGCGGTGGGGGATCCCCCCCCCCCGCAGCGGAACCAGGCCTGGGAGGATGTCTCTGCTCCCTGCAGCCCCTCTCGGGGAGTGTCAGTGCCAGCAGGGACTCCATGCAGCTGACGTGGTTCTCGAAGTGTGAAATGAAACAAACGAGTAATAAAATAGATAAGTAAATAAAAATTTTAAAAATAAAATGAGGGCTGCCAGGGTGGCTCAGTCGGTGAAGCGTCCGACTCTTGATTTCGGCTCAGGTCACGATCTCACGGTTCGGGGGTTCAAGCCCCACATTGGGCTCTGGCTGTGAGCACAGAGCCCTCTTCTGATCCTCTGTCTCCACCTCTCTCTGCCCACCCGCTGCCCCCGCTCGCACTCTCTCTCTCTCTAAAATAAATAAACTTAAAAAAAAACAATACAATAAAATAAAACGTAGCAGACAACTCCTGTTCCATGTTAAATGCTCAGAGACCAAGAAAACCTGACACAGTGACTTGCGGGAATGTGAAAACTGTGAACTAACTGAATAGTCTGCTAACAACCAGATCAGGACTCACTTCAAGGCCCTCCGGTCCCCATGTGCCTCCAGTTTAAACTCTGAACACTTTCCTCAGTCCCAACCAGCTCGCTGCCTGCCTTAAAAATCCTGTCAGTACTCTTCCCAGAGTTCCTCATTTTGGCCCCTGCTGACAGCCTGTGAGGGTGGACTCTCCCTTTCTGCAAGAGGTCTAAGAAACTGAGATTGACTTCGTCAGCGGATCTCTGGTGTCTTTGGGGAAGTCCATGGTCAATTGCTTGCCAACAACCTTGGCTGGCGCCTGTGACGTAAAAAGAAATACAGATGGTCTTTGTCCCCCTGAGTCTTAAAACCCTTGGAATTTCCCAAATATTAGGAGTGTCCTTCATTAGGAGTCCCTTTAGAGCACACCTGAATGTAGGCTAATGGGCTGACTTAGGATGGGGGCCCTGGAGAGCCTCGGGATGGGGCTGGCCACCAGAAAGACCAAGTGATCAGAGGGTTAGAACATTCAGACCCAGACACCGACCTCCTGGAAAGGAGAAGGAGGTGGTGGCCACAGATTAGGCTCTATATGACCAGCAGGAGTGGATGAGCTTCTGGACTCCTGGAGATTTAGGGAGGGGGCGTGCTCGGAGAGCATGGAAGTTCCGCACCTTTTCCCACATCCCTTGCCCTGGGCATCTCTTCCACTCGGCTCTTCCTGAGTTATATCCCTTGTATTGCACTGGTAAATGTACATAAATGCTTCTCTGAGTTCTAGGAACCGCTTTAGCAAACTGATCGAACCCAAGGAGGGGGTCGTGGGAACCTCCAATCCACAGCCAGTGACGGGGCACCTTGGGGGTTCAGTCACTTGGGAGACTGGCTCTTGATTTCAGCTCAGGTCATGATCTCACGGTTCCTGGGTTTGGGCCTCCTATCCGGCTCTGCACTGACAGCGGGTGAGGAGCCTGTTTGGGGTCCTCTCTCCCCCTCTCTCTGCCCCTTCCCCACTCGTGTGCACATGCTCTCTCTCTCTCTCTCTCTCTCAAAATAAATAAATAAACTTAAAAAAAAAAGCACAGGTGACAATGTGGGACTTGGGATTGGCATCTGAAAGGGCTGGGGGGTAATCTCTTAGGACTGTGCCCTTACCCTGCGGGATCTGATACGATCCCAGGTAGATAGTGTCAGAATTGAGTTAAATGTGTGGGACACCCGGTCAGTGTCCATGGAGAATTGCAGAATCGCTCGGTGGTATGAGAAAAAAAAAAAAAAAAAAAAACACTGGAGTGCCTCAATAAAGGTCAGTTTGGTTTAGGAAAATAAAGACTTGCCCCCCTTCCTACACTCTGAAAGCCTGGGTTGAACCTTGCCTACTGAGTAGTGGCCCGAATAGGTAGGCTGGATAATGAGCCTCCCAAAGGAACCACCCTTGCTGATGCCTTGACTTTAGCCCAATGAGACTGAGATTGGACTTTGGGCTTTCTGTAAGAGAATAAACTTGTGTTGTTGTTAAGCCACTAGGCTCGTGGTAATTCGTCAGAGCAGGAGTAAGGAGCTGTTACGCCCGCCATGTGAGATAAAGGCTCTGAGATGGGCCGTGGGTGCAGCGCGCTCAGTCCGTGTGAAAGAAACAACTCGCCTGGGCCAGGGGGACATGAGACTTCTGCGGTTCTTAGGTGCTTGGTGACAATTGGGTGAGGGAAGGGAATGGCCAGGTGGGAGGAGGGACCACAGTGCGGAGGGCCTTCTAGGAGGGAGTACCACAGTATAGGTTTCAGGCCAGAAAGGAATGGGCTCTGAAGGTCAGGCTTCTGGAAGGTCGCCTTGACTGCGGAGAGGTGGAAGGACCAAAGGGGCTTGTGGGGGGCCAGCCACAGTTCGGGGAGCGCGGGTGAAGGCCAGTGTTAAGAAAGGGAGGAGGAGGGCAACTTTGACGGTACCCAAGCTGGCGCCCACAATTCGAGCTGACGGGACAAGATGGAGGGCAAAGGACAAGATACTGTCACCCCCAGGGTCTATCTGTCTTTAATCCTTCTCCTCTCTGGGCCTCAGTCTCCCCGTTGGTAAAGTGATCCCTGACAGTCTCACGGTGAACCGTGAGCAAGGACTGGCGGGAGCAAGACTGGCCCATGCTTCCCACCTGCCTCCCCTCCTGGGGGTGTAGTTCCAGAGGGTGTCCACCAGAGGGCGGGGCGGCCCACAGCCTCCTTCACGCCGGGACTCAGAGACCTCCCAGGGTTTCCATCCAGGCGCGCGTGCGACTGCCTGCGACTCTTGGCATCTGTGTCACTTTGACTTCTGTCGTAGGAGTTACGGGTGCCGTGCCGGAGGTTTGTCGGGGCTTAAACTTGTGGCAGCTGGGGAGGGAGGAAGCGGGACTGGCAGGGAGAGCGGCAGCCCCTGACCCGAGCCTCACTAAGTCTGGCCACTCAGCAGGGACCCCTGGGGCCCAGTCTGCAAGCTCCTTCCTGAAGAGGCCCAGGAGCCGCAGCGGCCTCCCCTCCCTCGAAGCACAAACAACCCACTTCCTGGGTCATCCCTTGCCCGCTGGTCCCCCCCTAGCTGCCCTCGGTAGGCCCTCCCCTTCAGGCACAGCTTCAGGGCCTGGGGGCCAGGTGGCCAGGCCTTCTGACTGATGGATTCAGTGTTGAGGGCAGAGCGAAGGACCACCTGAGGCGTCCAGAGGAACCAGGGCCCAGCCCTCCTCGCCCTGTGGTGGGGTTTGCACAAATTAGCACCCAGTCTTTGGGTTTCCTATGGCACAATCAGGGTACTCTTCCGGGCCAGCTCCCCCCACCCCAGGGGGGCGGGTGAGGATCCAAAATAGGAGTGTGGGAGGGGCCACGTGTCCCCCAAAGGAATGGCACAGGAAGGGCAAGGGCCCTGGAGCCCTGTGGTTTTAAGGGGCTTGTGTGCTCCCCACACATGCTCCCAACACGACTCCACCTCCCCGTGTTGCGGGGGTCCCAGGAAAGGGAGCTTTGAAAGGGTTTTTTTTTTTTTTCCAGAATCAGGGAGGTCCGAGGGTGCTTGTAGAGGAGTGCTGGGCTGCAGACTCTAGGCTGGGCTGTGTCCCTCCGCTCAGTGCCTCTCTGGCACCGTGATGCCCATCTGCCGTTGTGGAGCACTTGGGCAAGGGCCTGCTGCTCCACTCTCCTGGGTCCAGATGGCTGTCCTGTGCCCTCCTCTCCCATGCTCTCCCCACTGCCCTCGCCCCCAGCCCCACTCAGAGCCAGGGCCTGGGTAAAAGCCAAGGCTGCCTCCCAGCACCTTCTCCTTCCCGACTGGAGGGTCCTTGGTTGTCATGGAGACCAGGCCTGCCCACGTCCCTCAGCCTTCCGGCAGGGAGGGGGAGATGGCTGGGGTGCCCGAGTGGAAGAGGGACAGAGATCCAGATAGAGATAGCAGGAGAAAATCCACCCCCCTCCACACATGCACACACACACACGCGCACACACACACATACACACACTCACACGAGAGCCTGAGAAAGGACAGGCACGGTGTATGAGGTTTGTCGTGACTGATCTGTTGTTGGGGTAAGAGAGTATAACCAGGTATGCAGATGTGTGCGGGGCCAGGTGTCCGTGTGAACGGAACATGTCTCAGGGAGCCTGAGCGGACGAGAACATGTTTATCCGATGGTGTGTTAGGAGGTCCTGTTTGTACAGCACGCATGGGAAGGTGTGTCTAGTAAAGGTGTGCCCGTGAACGTGTACCCGAGCTGTGGTGACTGTGTGCACGTGGGCAGGAGTGTGCATGCACTGTGGGGGGGTGTGAGGGCCCAACTCCCTAGCTCCTACGCACTGGGTGAAAAGGTAGACTTTGGGTGCCGGTCATTGGGTAGACGATGAAGTATGGGTGGGAGAACCTTGGGAGAACCAGGAAGGAGCAGGGACCACGATGTAAAGACCTGACTAGCCCCCTTGCCTTCATGGTAAGATCGTGCTGCCTCTCCCCTTCCTCCTTTTCCCCAAACTGTAGGCCCCCTGTACCAGGATTGTATTCCCCCCTTGAAGTGGGAGACCGTCCAAGCCAGGTCCTGGTTTGTCCCCTTAGATCAGAAGTTTCCAGAGTGTATGGCTTGACATTCTTATTGGAATAGGGTTCTCACTTAAATTTGAATTTCAAATAAAAAGGGAATAATTTTTTTAGTATAAACGCATCCCAAAGAGTACATGGAATTTACTTATACTAAAAAATTACTCATTGTGTCTTGAAATTCAAATTTAACTGGGTGTCCTATATTTTTATTTGCTAAATCTGGCAACCCTATCCTGGAAGCCCCCCAAAGACACAAATAGGTTGGAATGAAGGATAGGAAAAGATATTTTATGCAAATAGAGACCAAAATAGAGCTGAGAGGGTATACATACTAATATCAGACGAAATAAGATTTTAACTCAAAACTTGTTACCAGGGGCGCCTGGGTGGCTCAGTCGGTTCGGCGTCCGACTCTTGATTTCGGCTCAGGTCATGATCTTGTGTTTCATGGGTTTGAGTCCTGCATCAGGCTCTGTACTGACAGTGTGGAGCCTGCTTGGAATTCTCTCTCTGTCTCTCTGTCTCTGTACCCATGCTGTCTGTCCCTCTCTCTCAAAATAAATAAACTTTTTAAAAAAGTTGTTACCAGAGACAAGGACACTGTATATTCATAAAAGGGTCAATCCAACAAGAAGTTATAACAACATAAACTAATGTGCATTTAGCAACAGAGTCCCAAAATAGCTGAAGCAAACGTTGACAGAATTAAAGGGAGAAATATACAGTTCTACAATAATAATAGAAGACTTTAATACCCCACTTTCAATAATGCATAGAACAACTAGAAAGAAGATCAATAAAGAAATAAAGGACTTGAACAGAGCTATAAACGAAATGGATCTGAAGGCACATACAGAACACTCTAGCCCACAACAGCAGAATCTGCATTCTCCAATGCTCATGGAACGTTCTCCAGGATAGACCATATGTTAGGTCACAAAACAAGCCTCCATGGATCTTAGAAATTTAAATCATCCAGGCCATCTTCTCTGACCACAATGGAACGAAAGTAGAAACCAACAAATAGGGAAAACTGGAAAATTCACAGCTATGTGGAAATTAAACAATACACTCCTAAGTAACCAATGGGTCCAAGAAGAAATCACAAGGCAAATGAGAACATTAGAAAATACTTTGATACAATAAAAAAAAAAAAAAACACACAACATACCAGAAATTCTAGGATTCAGGGAAAGCAGTGCTTGGAGGGAAATTTGTAGCTGTAAATGCCTACATTATGAAAGGAGAAACTTCTCAAATCAGGAATGTAACTTTATACTTCAGGAAACTAGGAAAAAAGGGGCAGCTAGTGGCTCAGTTGGTGCAGCATGAGACTCTTGATCTCAAGGTTGTTGAGTTTGAACCCCGAATACTTAAAAACACAATCTTAGGGGCACCTGGGTGGCTCAGTTGATTGGGCGTCCAACTCTGGCTCAGGTCATGATCTCACGGTTCGTGAGTTCGAGCCCCACGTTGGGCTCTGTGCTGACAGCTCAGAGCCTGGAACCTGCTTCAGATTCTGTGTCTCCCTCTCTCTCTGCTCCTCCCCTGCTCATGCTCTGTCCCTCTCTATCTCTCTCTCAAAAGTAAATACACATAAAAATAAAAATTTTAGATGAAGTATCTGACTCCTGATTTTGGCTCAGGACATGATCTCACAGTTCTTGGGATCAAGCCCTGTGTCAGGCTCTGCACTGACAGCATGGAGCCTGCTTGGGATTCTCTCTATCCCTCTGTCTCTCTGCCCCTCCCCTGCTCAGGCGCTCTCTTCTCTCTCTCAAAAATAAACATTTTTTTAAAGATTATGAGAATATGAACAATTAACTGTATGCCAAAAAACTGGATGACCTAGATGAAATGAACAAATTCCTAGAAAGACACTAACTACCAAGCCTGGCTCAAGAAGAAAATGAAAATCTGAACAGAATTATGAGAAGTAAAGAGATTGAGTCAATAAGGAAAAAGCTCCCAACAAAGCAAAGCCCAGAACCGAATGGCCTCACTGCTGAATTCTACCAATCATTTAAGGAAGAATCAACATCAATCTTTCTTCAATTTATAAACAATAGAAGAGGTAGGAACACTTCTAACTCCATCTGTGAGGGCAGTGTTACCCTTATACCAAATCCAGACAAAGATGTTACAAGAAAGCTACAGGCCAATATTCCTTAAGAACATTAGATGGTCTAAGTTCCAAATAATTGCAGTATTTATTGTTAAATATGTGTGTGGATGGGGGTGTATTGTAAGTCAGCATTTTTTGCTTACTTACCCTTTAATAAACAGTGTTTTCAACATGTGAGTCAATATGGAGAATTTCCAATTATACAGCAGATCCTGTATATGTGAGTTTCCATATGGGATTGTTTGGAGAACAACTTAATTACAGCGAGATCTTTCAAACTTCCTAGCATAGTTTGTGTCTCAGTAGATTCAAAATCATCAGTGACTACAGGGTCATTGTCAAAATAAAGAATAGCACATGAGTTCTTCAATTCTGTCATCTTTCTAATGGGTCCAATCATGTCAATATTCTCTACCTTTCAGTCATTTTCTCTGATTTTTGGAGAAGAAAAACTTCAGGTTTTGCCAAATAGAGTGAAATTTTTCTGGTGAAGGTATTTTACTGGAAATTTTTGACTATTGAAACATTTGTAAGCCACTGTAAGCCACTTAGTTTCAACTAAAGAAACAAAGACAGAAGCACATTGCAATTTCTACATTTTGTTGTGAAACAATCTCTACCAAATCGATCCTTATATTTAAGACTTTTCCTATTTGTTTATCTGTTGCTTCGTGTGGAAGGGAATCTTCAAGGGTAAGATTAATAATTGTTCTTTCATGAATTATGAGCAAAGATGAATGGACAAGTATGGCTTTAGTGTCATGAATTGAATATGATTTCGGAAGATTGATTTAGACATATTTACACATTTGCAGAGGCTATAATGTGATTATTTGCTACTATAACAGACTAATACAGAGATACAAGTTTTTCGCTATTTTCAAAAATATATTAATGTAACTAAAAAGTATTAATCATTGGGGCGCCTGGGTGGCGCAGTCGGTTAAGCGTCCGACTTCAACCAGGTCACGATCTCGCGGTCTGTGAGTTCGAGCCCCGCGTCAGGCTCTGGGCTGATGGCTCAGAGCCTGGAGCCTGTTTCTGATTCTGTGTCTCCCTCTCTCTGCCCCTCCCCCATTCATGCTCTGTCTCTCTCTGTCCCAAAAAAATAAATAAACGTTGAAAAAAAAATTTTTTTTAAAAAGTATTAATCATTGCTATTTTCCTTTTTTCATACTTTTATTTTTAAAAATTTTATTGGCATGAATAAATGTATATATATACATGTATATGTGTATATACGTATATGTGTGTGTATGTATGTGTGTGTGTATATATATGTATATATATATACACATATATATACACATATATATATACACATATATATATACACATATATATACACATATATATATACACATATATATATACACATATATATACATATATATATATATATGTATATATATATATACCTTTAAAACCCACTTTTAGGAGTACCTGGGTGGCTCAGTCGGTTAAGCATCCAACTTCAGCTCAGGTCATGATCTCGCAGTTTGTGGGTTCGAGCCCCACATCAGACTCTCTGCTGTCAGCATGGAGCCCGCTTCAGATCCTCTGTCCCTCTCTATTTCTGCCCTTCTCCTGCTCACACTCTCTCTCAAAAATAAATAAACATTTTTAAAAAACCATTTTTACCATCTGTGTTTCTTTTCCAGCCATTTTTATTATTTCTTTCATCGCAAGAGCACAGCTACAAGTAAGTTTGCTGTGTCGGGGAAGGGATGACCCCCACTCCGCATGTCAGATGCACTAGAAAGGGTCACTGCCTGGAAGAGGCATTTGTCTATGCCCCCAAGACCAGGCCTGCCTGATGCTCTGTGTCTGCCTCACTGCTTTCTGGAACCTTCCTGCCCAGCTAGGAATAATACCTGCTGGGGGGCCCCCAGTCTTAGCCGATGGTTCCACAACATCCCCCTCATCCCCTGGGCCTGGCTGCTTCCTCTGCCATGTGGTTCTCGGCCCCAAGCCAGCAGGGAGGCAGACCAGGGTGAGAGCAGAAGGGAGCCTCACGGTGTTAATTGGTGCTAACGAATTCCTGCAGCCCCGTCTTTCCGTCTTTCCTCCACCGCTGCGGGGAGGCAGCTTTGCACTTTGCATCCTGAAGTCAAGCGGCCCCTTCCCCATGCCCTAGGTGTCCTGCACACATGAGAAGGGTGGGAGCAAAGAGGGTGTTAGTGTTAAAAATAGCACCTTCTCTGTGCCGGGGTCCTTCCTAAGCGCTTTTCGTGGATGCTACTCGTTTAAGCTCCGCAACAAGGCAGGCATTATTCGGAATCCCAATGTACAGCAGATAAGCAGCCAGTATATCCTGAGTCCTTACTCTCTCCAGTCTCCATCCCAGGCCAGGGACAGACTTTGCCCCAGCAGGTGGCTGCTGTCAATCATTTTCTCTGTTTGATAGAAGAGGAAACAGGCCCGGAGAGGTTAGGTAATTCCACGAAGGTCACACAGCCAGCGAGTGGCAGAGACAGGATTTGGACTCAGATGGGGCTGATTCTAAAGTCTGACGCTCTTTACCACCACCCCAAACATCCTCTCTGAGGGGCCCCCACTTAAAATCCTGTCTCAATCTTGTGGATACAGGAGGTGCCTGTAGAGACCCCGGGCCGTCCCCTCCCCTCCAGCCTCGGGTCACACCTGCAGGGAGTCACATGCTGCAAAGACTTGCTTCTGGCCCTGGATGCCTCGCTGCTCCAGGCTCCTGCCTGCCCCCTCCCTACGCTGTGACCCATCCATTCTCCACAGGCCTCCTCCGTGGCGTGGCGAAAGAGCAACTTAGGCTCCCCGGCTCCTGGCTTTCCTTTCCTGGCCTGGAATGTGGCAGCAGAAGTCACAAGGGGGGGAGGAGCCCAGTAGTGCTGCCCGGTGCTCCTGGGGTGAATGTGGCAGGAGCCAGGGCGCTGGGGGCCCAGGTTTGGCCTCTCTTGACTATCGATTTGCTGGGGTCCAAAAGGAAGGATTTTGCAGCAACAGCTCAGCACAGTGTGCATTTCTCTCTCCCTCTCTTGCTCACTCATGCCTGACTCTACTGACCTTGTAGCAGCTCGAGGACCTGGGGGGCGGGGTACAGTGATGCAAAGTATTCAATAAAAAACTCCGACCCGCTGATCCCCACCCTCGTTCTTGAGTCTGACGCTTCCTGTTCTTTGACTTCCACGCTTCAATTTTCTCATCTGAAAGTGGGCATAAAAACAGAACCTGTTTCACAGAGTTCTTGTAAGGAATAAGTGAGATGACGTATCTCACATGCTTTAAAGGATAGTCCTGGCTCATGGTGAGTCCTAGAGGGATGTTGGTTATGGTCCTCATTTGTTATTATGAAGCTAATCCCCAGGGATCAGGCAACGTGGGCCAACCCCTGAAGGCATGGGGTAAACCTGGAGATTGAATACAAGCATTGGGGCTTCCAGAACCTTCTTTGCCACTGACTAGCTGGGTGACCCAGGGCGAGCTGCCTGCTCCCCACCCCACCTGCTGCTCCCCCCCTTACCCCAATCTCATACTTCAGTTTCTCATCTGCAAAATCCAGATGGTTGTAAGGATTAAATGAAATAATAAGTGTAGAGTGCTTAACACAGTGCCTAGACATAAATGGTGGCTATTATCATCATTATCACTACTTACTCTCTGAGAGGTTGTCATGGGGACGGGAACAAAGAGCAAGTTTTTTTTTTCTTGGTTTGTAACTAAGGACACAGGGACCCAAAAAGTCAAAATGACTGACCTGAACTCCACCGCCGATTTCTGGCACAGCTGGGATTTAAGAACATAGTAGCACCAGTCCCTCATACTAATAAACTGACTTGCTGTCTACAAACTGTCTCCAGGGGCACAGGCTTGTTTATCCTAGCCTGAGACCTGGTCATTTTGCCTCCGTTTTTTTTTTTTTTTTCTTTTTTTAATGTTTATTCATTTTTGAGAGAGAGAGAGAGAGCAGGGGAGGGACAGAGAGAGACGGAGGCACAGAATCCGAAGCAGGCTCCAGGCTCTGAGCTGTCAGCACAGAGGCTGTCGTGGGGCTCAAACCCACAAACCATGAGATCATGACCTGAGCCGAAGTCAGACGCTCAACCGACTGAGCCACCCAGGCGCCCGTTGCCTCCGTTTTATAAAATGGGTTTTTATTGGGGCACCTGGGGGCTCAGTCGGTTAAGGGTCCAACCTCAGCTCAGGTCATGGTCTCACGGCGTGTGAGTTCGAGCCCCGCATCAGGCTCTCTGCTGTCAGCGCAGAGCCTGCTTGGGATCCTCTGTCTCCCACCTAAGCCCCTCCCTTCCTTGTACTCTCTCTCTCTCTCTCTCTCAAAAGTACATAAACAGACATTTAAAATAGATTTTTATTTTTTAGGGCAGTTTTAGGCTGACGGCAAAATAGAGCAGAAAATACAGACTGCCCACCCACCCCTGCCCCCAAACACAGACATCGCGTTTCTATCAACGTCCTGCACGTGGCAGAGAGGGACATTTGCTATGATCCATAAACCTACACTGACACGTCATTGTCACCCAAAGTCCGTAGCTTGCATCAGGGTTCCTGCCTGGTGTCGTTCAGTCTGTGGGTTTCGACAAATGTGTGATGTCCTGTGCCTACCGTTAAGGAGCGTACAGAATAGTTTCACTGCTCCAAAATCCTCTGTGCCCCGCCTATTCCTCCCGTCTCCCCCTTCGCCCCTGGCAGCCTCTGATCTGTTTGCTGTCTCCATAGCTTGCCTTTTCCAGAAGGTCATGTAGCTGGAATCATACCGTATGTGGCCTTTTCAGACGGACTTCCTTCACTTCATGACATGCGCGTCAGGTTCCTCCGTGTCTTTTCCTGGCTTGAGAGCTCATTTCTTCTTAGTGCTGAATGATATTCCGTTGTCTGGATGTACTGTTGAGGGTTACCCACTCCCCTGCTGAAGGACATCTCGGTTGCTTCCAAGTTTGGGCAATTACGAACGAGGCTGTTTACCGCTATAAACACCTCGTGTGGGTGTTTGTGTCGACGTAGGTTTTCAACTCCTTTGGGTAAATGCCAAGGAGCATAATCAATGGATCGTATGGTAAGAGTATGTTTAGTCTGGTAAGACACTGTCACCCTGTCTTCCAAAGTGGCTGGGCCACCTTGCGTTTGCACCAGCAATGAAGGACAGTCCCTGTGTCTCCACACCCTCACCCGTGTTTGGTGCTGTCACCCTGGGGAGCTTTGCTCCCATTTTGCAGGTGGGGAGACTGAGGTGCAGAGAAGGGAAGGCTTGGCCCCGGCAGTGACAGATCGTCCTCCCCCTCTCCCTTCTCCCTGTGCCAAAAACTCACAGTGTGGGGACCGATGTGTGTTCTTTGGCTCAGGAGTCATTTTTCCAGTGGGGTCTGTGCCCTGCCCAGCAGGCTTGGGGCAGAGTGTCACCTGCAGGGAGAGGCTCCTCTGGTGGTCACCTCAGCAAGCATCTTCGCAGAGGTGATCCTGGAACACAGGGCAAAGCTGCAGGCCGGGCTGTTTCTCTCTCCTTCCGTGGATGGTGGGGTGGTTATGGTAGGTGCTATCTGGCTTACACTTCCCCCGGGGAACCCCAAGTAGGAAACTCGGGGCCCTTCCATGCTCTCCTTTCTTTGTCCCCTGGGGGACACAGAGACTGTGGAAGACAGGCCTGTCCCAGCGAAGCAGCAGGGCAGCACAGGGAAGGATCTGTGTCCAAAAAGACAAGAGACCAATGCGGTGCGGCAGAAAGAGCCCAGGTTAGAGCCACACTGACCCAGAGGCGAATCTTGCCTCCATCACTGCCTCTTGGGTTGACCTTGGGCTCCAACTCTCCGAGCCTCCATTACTTCATCTGTAAAATGGTCATAAACCCCCTCTAGGACTGTGGGTAAAGACAGATGGAGACAATGGACCTAAAGGGACCCAGCCCCCGAAACGGCTCACCTTGAAATCCTTGACCTTGGGTCCCCATGTCTGATGATGGCAGAAAACACTCATCTTCCCACCTCCAGGGGGCCCCGGCAGGATTTTGTCCTTTGGGAAAGAAGTTTGGAGGAAGACGATTAGGAATTTGGATTAGCACACGCGGCTGCGGGCGGCTAAAGACCACGTTTCGGGCTGAGGAAGAGTTTGGGGATGGAGATCATCTGCGAGCTTTTAGAGATGCAGAGTGTTCGTCCAGCCCCAGACCTACTGCACCAGAATCTACATGTTAACAAGATGCCTCGGGAGTTCATTCATGTTTGAGGAGCCCTGCCTTAACAGCGAGTTAAGGAGAAGACACCCCCAGCTAGCCTTTACCTACCCCAGCCAATCCACGGGGAACTGTTGAGCACAGAAGGCCAAGGCAGAGAGGGAGAGAAAGAGGCAGAAAACAAAACCCTTCCCAGGACGGCAAAGATCTACCTAGGACAGTATTGACCGCACCTCATGGAGTACCTTCTTCAAAACTTTTAAAATCCCCTGCTAGTTAGTACCTGAGACCGGTCAGGGCCTACAGTGCCCCCAGTGCAAGATGCCTGGGAGCCTGGCCTGGACCCCGCCTGAGCCTCAGCCCCCCATTCGTCTCCTTCGGGTACCCTTTCACCTTTCCCCCCAGGGCATGGGGTTGGCTAGATAACCCTCCACCAGGAGCACCGGGACTCACACTTGGGGAGCTGTCCCAGAGCCCTGTAACCAGCTCTCAACTCCAAGAGGGCGGACGGGTGGGTGGCTGGTTCCCACAATCGGGCTGGTGCTATCGTTTCTGCAGGGTGGAGGTCACGGGAGATGGCGCCACTGAAATGGGGCTGCCACACTGATGAGGAGCGATTCCCGTGCAGACTCAGGACAAGTTCAGGCCTCTGGGCTGCCATCAGTCCGCTGCTGACCCTCGGGCTCGAGCCCTGTGCGTGAGTCTGTGTGGTGGCTCTCGCCCATCCATGATTTGCCCATAGTGTCACCTCTGGCCTACAGCACAGAGTGACGGGGGTGTTAGCGAACGACCTTTGCCCTGGTGCCAGCCTCCGTGACCAGCCAGGGCACGTCTCCACCCCAGTGCAGTCTTCTGTGGCCTAAAGCACTTGTCATTCCCACCCTGGCATTCTGAATGGTCAACTTATGACCACAAAACGAATGATGCTTCTCGGTCTCCCACATATTGGGTAAGACTCACATTTATGGGCATCATCAATAAAGCAGATGAAGACCCTTTGAGAAAGTCAGGGGAAGCTGCTGTTTCTGGACAACCCAGAGGATGATGCAGCGTCACGACTGATGCGACTGGCCTGAAAGAAACAGGAGCAGGGGGCTGCAGAGGTGAGCAGATCCATACCATTCTGATAACGAGCAGGTTCCTAAGAACCACGGCGTTGTGAACAATAACCGCGTTCTCGTCTTTTTCTCATGGTGGAAGACAAAGGATTAACCAGGAATGACATGTTGGACAATAAAGAACAGGAAAAGAAGATGGCTCTTGGATTCTGTTAGGAATCTTCATCCGCACGGACTGGGCAATAAACAAGTAAGTTAGTTTCTTTTCTGTACGTGTGATTATAAATCTTCATTGATAAATCACCGTGCCCCACATGGGCCAAGAATCGTGCGGTGCATTTTTTTTAATGTTTATTTATTTCTGAGACAGAGAGAGACAGAGCATGAGTGGGGGAGGGGCAGAGAGAGAGAGGAAGACACGGAACCCAAAGCGGGCTCCAGGCTCCGAGCTGTCAGCACAGAGCCCGACGCCGGGCTCGAACTCACAAACTGTGAGATCATGACCTGAGCTGAAGTCGGACGCTCAATCGACTGAGCCACCCAGGCGCCCCTGTGTAGTGCATTTTAAAATCAAATTGTTTGGGGCGCCTGGGTGGCGCAGTCGGTTAAGCGTCCGACTTCAGCCAGGTCACGATCTCGCGGTCCGTGAGTTCGAGCCCCGCGTCGGGCTCTGGGCTGATGGCTCAGAGCCTGGAGCCTGTTTCCGATTCTGTGTCTCCCTCTCTCTCTGCCCCTCCCCCGTTCATGCTCTGTCTCTCTCTATCCCAAAAATAAATAAACGTTGAAAAAAAAAATTAAAAAAAAATAAAAAAAATAAATAAATAAAATCAAATTGTATATATAAACATGGATCCTCCCCCAACACACAAATTTCCACAAGGCCCCCACGCGCTAAGGGAAGCTCCTTCCGGGGGTGGAGATAAGCCTTGTTCTTGTGAACCAGAATCAGCACATCTTGCAGTGGGCAGAGACCTTGGCCACCATCTGGTCCAAAGCCTGCTCTTTACAAATGATAAGGGGCTGAAATGCAACAATGACACCTCGGGGTATTTAACATGGACGAGCTGGTGAGTGCTGGGAGCTCAGAAAAGGGAGAGGACAGAGTGTCCAGGCGACGGGAGTATCCTCGGAATGAAAGGGCTTTTTCTGCTGAGCCATCCTAGAGGAGACTGGTGCGGAACATTCCTTAGGCAGCGGTAGGGGAATCAGGCACCGAGGGGGAGAGTGAGCAGGACCTGGGGGGGGGGGGCACTGCTGTCGGGGACTCGTCTGGCTGGAGTGCATCCTGGAAGGGCGGCTGGGCTGTAAGCGGATCTCTGAGACCTGTCTCTGAGTCTCTGGAGGCCCCACCCTTGCCCTCCAAATTGAAGAGCTTCTCTCCCATGAGGCCATCTGGATACATGCCATTCTCATTCCTGGGGGCATCTTCGGGAAAGCCAAGGGCGGCTAACCCTGGGTGGTACCTGGAGCCACTGAGTTTGCACACTGTTTCAAGCCAAAGCACGGAAATCCAAAGCCACGGCCCCTCTCTGAAGCTGTTTCAGGCCGACTCCCCTCGCCTCCTCCTGTCCCTGACGTGCCTGTAATCTTGTCTTCAGTGGAAAGATTTTAAAAGCCTCTGGCTAAGATGTTGAAGCCCAGGTTAACATTCAAGTACGTTGCCTGAGAGATGGAAATGAAACAGCCCCTTCCTCTCGGTTCTGCGGGGTTTGTGAAGCACCTTCTTACCCGTCCGCCAACGGGCGCCCACCATACTCTATGGTGAAAATCAGTGTTTCCCAGAATCCCAGGAAGACTTATTTAAACACACTGCTGGACCCCACCTCCAGAGTTTCTGCATCAGTGAGCCTGGTGTGGGACCCAAGAATCTGCGTTTATAACCAGCTCCCAGGCGAAGCTGCTGCTGGTCTGGGACCCACACTTTGAGAACCACTGATGTAGGTGTGATCAAAGTTGAGGTTCAAAAGGAACTCAAGGCTGGATATGTGGTTCCCAGGTCCCAGGTGGCTCTTTACAAGGAACCGCTCACACCCTCTGTTGGTAGTTGGGGGCATGGCAGGGTGGTTTTCCCCCTTTCTTCTTTTTTTCCCAAACATTTTTCATCTTTATCTATTTATTTCAACTAAGTTCATTTATTTATTCTAAGAGAAAGAAGGAGAGAGAGAGAGAGAGAGTAAGTGGGGAGGTGGCAGAGAGAGAGAGAGAGAGAGAAAACCCCAGGCAGGCTCCGCACTGTCAGCACAGAGCCAGAGGCGGGGTCCGAACCCACGAACCGTGAGACGGTGACCTGAGCCCAAGTGAGACGCTTCACCAACAGAGCTACCCAGGTGCCCCAAACATTTTCCAACTTTAATAAATGTTTGCCAGTCGGTATTTCTAGAGTAGATGGGTTTCTGTAATCTCATTCTGTAAATGAGTAAACCGAGGCTTGGCGAGGCCATGGGGCTTTGGTAAGCCACATGCTCACGCGTGGCAAAGCTTGAGCTGGAACTCAGACTTCCTGATTCCTTTCCCTGCACCCCGGAGGAGTCCTAACCCACAAGCTCCTCAGGCAGATACCCTGTCCCCAGTGCTCTGTCACTGAGATCCCATAACAGTTCTCCGCGACCAGTGTTGTTATTCTTCTCCGTGTTGGAGAGGAGGAGACCGAGGTACAAGGAGGTCAAACAACTGTTCTGATCACGCAGATAGTGTGGGGAAACCAGGATTTGAACCCAGGCATCGTGGCCCCAGAGCGCAGCCCTTAACCGCCGCATGCTATGCAAGTAGGCGGTGTTTCTGGAACACGTCTGTCTCTGGGCTGCGCGTGCAGTGTCTGCCTGTGCAAACCATCTTCCCTCCCTGCGACTAAACGTGCCTGTTTACCATCGTGGCCCCAGAAAGAGCTGGAAGAACAGACTGGGGGCGGGGGCGGGGAGGCGCTGACCTCCGGCTTCCCTCACTGAACCCCGTTCTGTGGCTCTTCCTCCTTCATCCACTTCCGTGCCTCCCACAAGTGTGCAGCACGCCTATGGACACACACACCCACACGCGCTCACACAGGCTCACAGAGTGGGGCACGGGTGAAGAGCCTGTGGCCCAGGTGAGGGTGTCCCCAGCCAAGGACACACAGATGTGCCTACTTTCAGGAGGCTCACCGATCACCACCCCTCAGATACAGGGTGAAGGATGACACCCCACGTCGGGGGCCCCCTTGCCAAAGTCGGTATTATGTGCATTGTCTAGGGGCCAGGGAGAAAGGGAGTGAGGGACAAGGAGAGAGAGAGTGGGCGAGAGATGGACCGAGGCAGGGACAGGAACATAGAGACAAAAGCACACACAGACATGAGAGGACAGGGGGGCAGAGCTGGAGGACAGACAGGAGGAAGAGAGAGCATGAATGTCCAGCGGAGGGAAGGCAAGAGGAAGGAGAGCCCCCAGCCAGGCATGAGGAGCAGTGGGGGGGGTGGGGGGTGAAGGGCAGAGTGGGAAAGGCAGGCACGAGTGGGTCTGTTGGTGCAGAAGTGTGGCGAGGTCACAGACACGCAGATTCGAGGCATGGAAAGGCGGGGACAGTGGCGACACGAGGTGGAGAGAACTCGGGAACTGAGGCAGGTAGCAGGGGAGAGAGACTGGGAAGACAATGGAAAAGAGATAGGAAGGGAGAACTGGGGACCAGGAGAATTGTATAGAGGGAAAGGGCCGAAGCGATGCGCTGGAACCACCGAGAAAAAGAGCAGTCCCTGCCCTCAAGCAGCTCCTCCTCCTCCAGGAAGCCCAACACACAAACAGGAAATGACAAAACAATGCGCAAGTGCAGAAGGAAGCTCCGGGAATATGGAATGTGGCACAGAGGCTGGCATCTGAACCATCACAGTCCTGGTCATAGTCCAGGGAGGCTCCCTGGAGGAGGCAACATCGGAGGAAAGAAAGAGGAAGACTCCGATGGGCGCTGAGGGGGGAGCGATGGGCAAGAGTGTCACGGAGACAGGAAGCCTAGGGATTAAAGGGGCTGGGGTGTGCCTCGGAGGGCCCTGTTGGGGCTTCATCCTGAAGGCATCAGGAAGCCCCCTGATGGATTTCAAGGAGGCAGGTCTCTGTGTGTTTCCTCAGGGAAGCCTGAGCTGCTGGGTAGAGAATGATTGGTGGGCACAAGATAGGAGGCAGGAGGATCAGTCAGGGAGGCCCAAGCAAAATAAATGGCTGCACTGGGCAGCGGTAATGGAGATGGAGAGGAGGGGAAGGATTTGAGGGGCAGTGAGGTCTGCGGGGCCTGTCGACCGAGCACCCAAGGGCAGGTGGGATGTGCCTGTAGGTCAGGGGATGGCATGAACGAGGCGGCCAGTGAGCACAGGAGGAACACCCCCTTCCTCTGGGGCTCCATGGCTTTGGAAATTCCCCTCCGTTCCCTGCTACGGTGCAGCAGGTCTGGGATGTGTCCCCACGTCCGTGGGCAAGGACCAAGCCCTTCTCACTCCCAACATGGCACCCGGGCAAATGAACACACTAGTCAGGGCGGAGCCTGACTTTGAGAGACCCAGCGCCTCACTCTGGGGTGCCGGGACCGGAGCCAAGGGGTTACTAAGGCAGAAGCTAAAGGTGATGTCTTATTGGATTGATTGAGCCGTTACCCAGCATGCCCCACATGTCAGCCATGCCTTGTGATTGGAAAGAGAGAACACATGGTCAGAGCCCATCCAAAGAGGACAAATCTACTTAGTTCTGGCCATTATGACACAGTTTGGATCAGGCCACTGTGGAGGTCGTGTCAGGAGAGCCACCTAGAGGAGGTGCCATTTGAGCTGGGCTTTGAAAGATGAATAGGAGTCTGCCAGGCAGAGAAAGCTGGGTGGAGGCATCCGAGGCCAAGGAGAGAGCATAGTCTAAAGCATCGAGGCGCCAAAGTGTCTAGGGGAGACAAGCGCACTCTCATTTACTCCCCAATTTGCAGGGCATTCCCTCAGTTTCCCTCGGCTTCCATTGCAGCTCCGTGTCTGGTCCCAGAGATCACCTTCCCATTAGACCACCGGCATCCAACTCCTTCCTCAGGCTCTGCTTTCGGGAGACTCCAAACTAAGATGGGCTGCGGGGTGGGAGACCTGGGGCAGGAGGTATCGTGGTATAGACAACTGCACTACAGAAAACGCATTTCTGAGTATCTTCTCTGGGCCAAACCCTTGATTTGGCAAGCGGATGCAGAGTTCTTTGAGAGGGTCCTCACGCTCCCAGACCTCCGTCCTGACTGGGGACATGAGACAAGAGGGGTGAGCCACCAGCACATGAGGGATCAGGAACGTTTTCTGTCTGCCTTTGGAGCGTGTCACATGGGTTGTGGGCAGCAGATTGATGTTCCTAATTACATTTGGCTCAAGCTGATATTAAGTATTTGTCTCATTCCCAGAGCCCACAATGCCGGCGGATGGTGGGGAAGGTGCCAAGAGGCATGCTGGGTAGCTGAGGCTAACAATCTGGGATTTTAAATATCCATGAGAGATAAAAGTGGACAAGTCACAGCCATGGGGGAAGGGTGACTGGTGTTCTTGAGTACCTTTAATGGCTTCCAAGAAGGACTGGAGGGGTCCTAGAAAAGGTCCTGAGGTCCATCTTCCTGTCTTGAAGGCTGACCTACCCAAGACCGTGGAGACAGGGAATGCAACCCATTTCTGATGCTGGATAGCTAGATGATGGAGATGTTTTTGTGGATCTAATTTAAATTTCTTCTAATGCAGGTCAAAGGTTTATTTTGCTTGATTCGTTGTTAATGGCATTACAGATTCACCAAGCACCAACTGTTTGCAGGGGTGGGGGGTACTCAGTAACAGGGCATGCCTTCGTGCTCAGGACACTTGTCAGCTCACCGTCTCGACTGACGGCAAGCTCATGAAAACAAGACCAGGCACTCAGGGGCAACAGGGGGAGTATGGGGGCTGGAGTTGCCCCTGAGCTTCAAGCAATGTGGCCAAAGGCACAAAGTCCCACATGGAAATAGGAAGGGTGTGCACAGAGGAGCATCTGCTCCCCAAGAGAACTGGTAAGTCATTCCAACTCCTCACCTGTGGAACCAGGACTAAGAGCTGTCCTTCCACATCCTAGGACAAGTGTGAAGCTCAAATAAGGAAGCAGGTATGACTGCACCCTGGAAGCCACCGAGCCAAGGCACAAGGCTGTGCCTGATCTAAAAAGACTTCTGGGGGCGTCTGGGTGGCTCAGGTGGTTAAGCAGAGGCTCTTCATTTCAGCTTAGATCGTGATCTCAGGGTTTGTGAGAGCTGCGTTGTCAGCGCGGAGCCTGCTTGGGATTCTCTCTCTCTCTCTCTCTCTCTCTCTCTCTCTCTGTCTCTCTCTCTCTCTCTCCCTCTGCCCCTTTCCTGTTCAGGAGCTCACTCTCTGTCTCGCTCAAAAATAAATAACCATTTAAAAAATTAAAAAAAAAAAAAGACTTCTGTTCAAGTCCTATCTCTGTCACTGTGTAATCTTGGGCAGGTCCTCTCCCCTCTCTTGAGTCTGTTCACTCAACCAAATGAAGATGATAATTCCTTCCTCATACTCTTGCATGTAGGATTACAGGAGGAAATGAAAATAAAAATAGCAGGGCGATCCACAAAGCACTCTACAGGTGCTGATTACTCTATTATTGTAGTCTACTCGGTGGGCTCCTTGAAGGCAGGCAGCCAATCTCCCCTGTTCTGCCAGCACCTGCCACGGAGCAGGTGCCCCTACGCCACTTGGTCCACTGGGTCCTAGTTCATTACTTGGTACAACCGCGGTGGAGCTGGAAGCCAGCATTTCCGGGCTTGCAGAGGGAGAGGGGTGCCCGAAGATCCCTCCCGCCTCCGCCTCCCTGTCCACTAACCCCTCCTCTCCGGAGTCTCAGCGGTTCAGTATCTGCCAAACCTGTTCTGCTCAGGTGCTCGGGAGGGGGGCCTCCCTTCCAGTGGTTGTCCCTCAAGTCCATCAGCAGCTCAAGGGCATGGTGTGACCCAGGTCAGGATGAGTGCACCACACAGGTCGCGCCTATGTTCCCCCAGAGCAGCGCTGCACCCAAACGTGGACTCACCTAGGGCAGGGTTCGTCCAACCTCGAGAAGACAGCTTTTACAACATGGGGTTCCGTGGAGACCTCGTGGCGACGTGGAAAGAGCGGGCGCCAGGAGAAGCGCCTGGAGCCAAGTATGGCCGTGTGCCCTTGTCTAAGTCACTTCCCAGTCTGGTCCTGAGTTTCCTCCTCTGTGAAACTGGCTGCAATTCCCTCTGGGCTGGCCAATCGCTGCGGGACTTAGGTTCAAAAGACTGCTAGCGCGGCCCCCCTCCCGCGACCCTGTGCGGGTCCGGCGAGGCCTGCGGCCGCCACGCCCCTCTCCGCTGCCGCGCGGCACTCTCGGCCGGGGCGGACGTCGCCAACCTCCAGGGGGCGAGCCCGCGGGCTTCTCGGCCCACGCGGCGCCTCGGTCGTCTGGCGTGTGACTTCAGCAGCGTCCCCGGGCCAACGGGGCCCTCGAGCGCCGGGGTGGCCGCGCGCGCCCGCAGCCAGCAGGTGCCAGGGCCCGGCCTCTCCCGGACGCGTGGCGTCCGCGGGCGCGAAGGGGTTAAGGCCGCGGGGCCGGGGCGCCAGGCCCGGGCTCCGGCAGCGGCGGTGCCCGGCGGCGGGCTAGCGAGCCCCAGGCGCAGGGCAGGGCAGCGGGCGTGCGTGCGCTTCCTCCTCCTCCTCCTCTTCCTCCTCCTCCTCCTCCTCCCTCCGCCTCCTCCTTTGTAGCGAGTTCCCGGCCCCTCTTCCTCCCCCCGCCCCCCAGCCTGGGCCCTCTCCCCCTCTCCCTTTCTTCCTGCCTCGCCTTCCTGCGGCGAAGGAGGCTCATCTATTATAAATGCACATTCGGGGCTGACATCAGCGGCGAGCGGCGGGCGAGCGCCGACGAGCGGTCCCTGCGCGCTGCCCGCCCGGAGCGCGGCCCCAGGCTCAGCGGAGCCGCCCGCGGGGCGCGGGGAGCGGGGAGCGCGCCCAGAGCTGCCCGCGCCGCGCCGGACCGCTTCCCGCCGCCGCCTCGGGCCCGCGGTGGACCCCGGCCGCCGCCCCCGCACGCCGCGCCCGCGCCCCCGCACCGCCCCGGAGTTTCTGCATGACTGTCACAAAGGTAAGCGCCGCTCGCCCGCCCTGCGCCCGGGACCCGCCGGCGCCTGCAGCCCCCGGCCTCGGCTGCTGGGGGCGCGGGGGTGTGGGCGTGGGGAGGGGGGCACTGGTGCCGGGAGGGTGCGGCGCGCGCCTCCTCTGCTTCCCCGGTCCCTCCAGTCGTTCCGGGCCCCAGGGACTGCGGAGGGAAGGGGGTTGGATGCCGCTTTAGCAGCCGCGGTGGTTGGGACGACATCTCTCCGCACCGGCCCACCCCGCGACTGCATTTTTAACCCTGTTTAGGATGCTGCATTTTTAACCCCTGGAGAGCAGTGTTAGGCAGCTGCGTGGTGTCCCCCATTGGAGCGCGCCACGGGGAGCGTCGCTGGCAGGACAGTGGGTGTGGGAACGGGTTTGTCGTCCTGGGGAAGGCCATCCGAGGGGAAAGCCCACCCCACCTGCTGGCCTCTGCCGCCCATCCCGCGAACTCTGGCCCCACTCCAGAGTTACTCAGTGGAGAAGGCGCTCCCCAGCCCCGGGAGTTGCTACCAGGGATAGGACAGGTTCTGTGGCGACTGGCTTAAAGAGGGAACGTGACAGGGAAGGGAGAGATGCGCATTCTGGCAGTTCCCATATTGGAAGAGAGTTCTTGGACTGTTGGCACTGGGGCCCAGGTTCATTGGAGAGACTTCGGGGCCTCCCTGGTATGGAAAGCTGACCAGGGTGGTAGAAAGTGCCCAGGATTAGGAGACCTGAGGAGACCTGAGTTCACTCCCCGGATCACCCCCAAACCCCGTGGATGACCTTGGCTGGGCCCTTCTGCTTTGGGCCTCAGTTTCCTCTTGTGGAATATGAAGACGATAATGTGGATCCTGGGGCTGGTGACAGACAGTGGAAGAACCAAGAAGAAGATCCAGGGTGTGAACCCACACTTCTCAGAGCGCTCCTTCAGGGTAAGGCGCTCACAGCCTGGCCTTGGCATTCGGTCCGGCAATCCACACACCCAAGGCCAGATTCCAGTAGCTGCCCACCTGGCTGTCAGAATCGGAGAGTCGGAGGCCAACATGGAGAGGGCAGCTTACTCGTGGTCAGAGTAGTGGACCAGATGGAGGGTCAGCTGTGGAGGTGATGGGAGGGGTGGTCCTGGCTCCTTCTGATAAGCCAGGGGCTACCACTGCCCCCATGAAATCTGTCTGCCATAAGACAGCATGTCTGTTCAGGGTCTTTGAGCTCAGTGCCCAAATTGCCTCTTAGAAACACTGCGGGAAGATGTGCCTGGGGGCTGAGGGTCTGCTTTGGCTAGTACCGGCAGGGCTGGCTGGGAAGGATTATTATCATTAAGGTTATTAATGTCGAAGACGCAAGCAGGCCGAGGCAGAAGAGTAATGGATGGGCCTGGATGAGAGATAAAGGATATGAGATTTGTAATAATAGCACTCACATCTGACTCAATGCCTCCCCTGCGCCTCTTTATGTGCATGAGCTCAGGTAGTCTTCCTTCCCAGGAGGCCTGCAAGGAAGGAATGTTCAGCCCCCTTTAAGAGAGGAAGAAGCAGAGGCTCAGAGAGGTCAAGTGACTTGCCTAAGGTCACACAGCGAGTAAGTAGCAGAACTGGGGTTTGCCTTCAGATGCGTCTCAATCTATGGCCTGGGATCTTTCCATTGCTCTACACTGTTGAGTACCCTGGGGATTGGGTTATTCCCAGGGAAGGGGGTCAGTAGTTGGAGGCTCAGGCCCTGGGGTGGAGACGCCATGAAGGAGGGTAGTTGTCTGCTAAATTCATTGGCAGGCCAAGCCTCTCGGTATCTAGTGATTATTCACTAATGCCCTCCCCTTTCCCCCACCCCCCGCCAAACCCTTCTGTATGTTTCTCCTGTTCTAACCAATGTGGCATCGGTTTAAGCCAGCTCAGAGGATTAAATAAAATCTCCACTTTAACCCTATCTTCTCTCCCCTTGGCCAGCCCTTCACAGACCGGAAGTGTTCACGTGGGGAGGGCTACAAGAACAGGAGAAATGCAGGAGAGGGGTCTGGGGGCAGTCCGGCTGCCTGAGAGCCTGCTGGAACAGCCTGCGCCATGATTTCCAGAAGAACCACAGTGCTCTGGGAGTCTGAAGCCTGGCCTCTAGTCCTCAGTCACCCACACACAGGCTGTGTGATCTTGGGCCAGTCACTCCCATCTCTAAGCCTGTGTTTTCCCATCTGTGAGATGCAGCAGTGAGTTTCATTGATGTCTTGGGTCCCTTCTGCTGGGCCTTGGTACAGCTTCGGTGAGGAAGTCAGCTCTGATGGAGACTGGGGGGCTCTCTGTTCTGGGGAGGGGAGGGGAAGGGTTGGTCTAGTTATAAGCCAGATATGAAGAAGAATCCTGAAGGGGGTCTGGAAGGTGGAATCACTGCTTACCAACTGGAGTGACAGGCAGGGGAGGAATGGATTAGAGGGCGAGACCCCAGCCCTTGCTGAACCTCCTCTAGGCAAAGGTCCTCCCTCTCTGGTGAGCCTCGGCTGCCTGCCCCTTGGAGTCCTCAGGGCCAGGGTTAGGTGTGGATTGCAGCAGGTCTTATTACCTCAGAGGGCCTGGAAAGTGCACAAGAGGAAACCAGATGACGAGCTGCTAGACCTTCAGTAGGACTTCCTGAGAGCAGGTGGTCCTCCATTTTCCATTTACCATCCCCATTCCCACACGTAGCCCAGCCGCCTTCGCGGTGAGGTCCAGCCGCTAAAGTGGCACATAGATCCTGGGCGGTTCTGGAGGGACCCCTGCCCTAAATGGCACTAGAGCTAAAGAGCCCTGCAGATCTCTGGAGGGTGGCCTTCTCGCCCGATGGCATGATTCCTGGTTATGACGTTTTTTCAGCTCTATCTTACTGTGTGTAGTTTCGTAAGCTATCTTAGCTTCTTTATGTAACGAGGAGGAAAAGGAAGAAGAAAAGAAGGGATGCGGCTTCCCAGACCAGAACCATCCACGGGAGTAAGGTCCTTCCTGCCCCCGGTCTCAGTCCAGTATCTGTCCAGAGGGCAAGTCAGTGTTTAGGGAATGAAGGCCGCTTTCCCAGGAGCAGGATGATTTTGTTCTTTGGGTTCTCACGCCTGCTCTTTATACTTTTTCTGTCTCTGTGCCACTTCAGTCATATGTCAGTGCTTCTCTGGTTCTAAATAGGTTTCTAAACTGCCATCAACTAGAAAAACAGAACAAAATACATTAGAATTGTGTGTAGAGCACAAGTCAATAGGCTATAAGAAAAGTCTGCACGGGCGCCCGGGTGGCTCCGTCGGTTAAAGCGTCCGACTTCGGCTCGGGTCGTGATCTCGAGGTTCGTGAGTTTGAGCCCCACGTCGGGCTCTGTGCTGACAGCTCAGAGCCCGGAAGCTGCTTCAGATTCTGTGTCTCCCTCTCTCTCTGCCCCTCCCCCACCCGTGCCGTGTGTGCGTGTGTGTGTGTGTGTGTGTGTCTCTGTCTCACAAAAACAAATAAACATTAAATTTTTTTTTTTTTAAAGAAGTCCGCCAGCTGTCATGCAGGACTTTGCAAACCCCTTTTGTTGCTTCTAGGGCCTTTGGAGTGATTTCTTGGCTTTTGTCTGGATGTGACCAGACTGGACCGTGGGGCTTGGAGGTAAGGAAGGTGATGACTTATAGTGACTGGGCTGCCTTGTTCCCAGGTGCGACTTGTTGGGTTAGACGCCAGTGAGCTCGGTGCTTTCTGCGTTCCCACGGTCAGCTCAGGGGGTCAGCGGTCCAAGAACAAAGAGCCCTGAGGAGCAGGAGTGCCTGACGCACCTCAGAAGGTCTTAGGAGAAGGAGTGAGTGCAAGGAGAAGACTCCAGATGCCAGCATCCCCCTCTAAGCAGCCAGTTCCAGGTTCACAAGTGTTATCAGCAGTCACACTGTGGCCCCTCGTTCCGTAGGTCACCCCTTCTCTCTTCTGTGCCTGTCCCAGCAGAGCACGGCTCGGGGAGGGGAGCCCATGGCTCCTCCTGAACGCAGTGGGGCTGAGGACAGGGTTGCCTTGCCCAGGTAGTTACTAACAGGCCTTCATTTGGCAAGGTCATGTGTCTCTCGGGCCCCGAAGAGTGGCCCCAAGTCATCCAAATCTCTCCCTTGACAAATAGGGGAACTGAGACCCAGGGAGCAAATTATAACTTGCCTAAAGCAAGTGCTTTTCCCACCCGGCTGCCCTGCAAGGGGCCCCCCAGGCAGCCTGAGTGGGGACAGGGCCCCACTCCAGTCACCCCATTGCATCGGCCTGGCCTGGATGCTGGTGTCTGAGATTCTCTCTGCTGGGCAGCCACCCCCCTTGTTGAAAACTCCTCAGGGGTCAAGGTGTATGGGAGCCCTTGCTACACCCAGGGTCAGGATGGGGAGGAAGAGATACAAAGCCCTTCTGCCTCCGACTCCTGGACCCAGGATCTAGCTTACCCAGGAGATGCCTGGACTCCCAGACATTCCACTTCCCAGCACTTCTTTCCTGTCTGGCCCTTACTGGGAGAAGAAATGAGAGAGCAAGCCTGTCACAGAGCCAGCTCAACGGCGGAGACATTACCCGCACAGACCCAGCTCCCAGAAACCTGGGGGTGGCGTGGGGCTTCTGCTTCTCTGTTCCGTGTACCCATTATACCTCCTCCCTCCACTCAGTTCTTCTTCCAGAGCCCTGGCATTCTCATGCTGAAGGTCTGTGGCTAACATTCACCCATTCGTATCTGAGCTCCTATTCTGGGCCAGGCCCCGTGTGAGGCATTAAGGTCACAGAATGCCTAAGCCACAGGCCCTGCTGTCCGGAACCTTGGAGAAGATGGGTGGGGAAGGAGATGTGCCAAAGTCCTGAGCTAGGAGTCTCAGCGTCCAGCGGGCACAAGCCAGGAGAGGTCTTTGGTCTGCATACTTTAAGTGTTCATAACTTCAGGATCTTTCCTTCCTTACTGTCTTTCCCTCCAGGCAATGCAGCTCACTCTCAGAAGAGCTCTGATGAGTTACTTTCTTCCCATATGTGCCCAGATGCCCCGTGTTCTCTTGCCTGGGGCATTGCCACCTTAGCACCTGTGGCAGCCCGCAGAGGCATCTGGGATGCATCGTGGGGCTCCCCAGGGCCCCAGAAGCCCCCTGGCTAGCTGGCCGTGTGGAGTCAGACTAGACTTGAGCCTGGCCGGCCTGGGAGTGTGGACACTGGCTAGACCAACGGCCTGGCAGCATCGGTCCCTGGCAGCTCGGAGATGGAGTGAGTTTTTCCATTTCTCTCCCAGGTTGGCTAGCCTGGAGCAGACATGGCCTCAGCCACCGCCGGCTCCTGGCACCGGGGCGGCCCAGATTCTGATTTGGATATGCTAGCCACAGAATTTGTCTGGTGTCCAGGAGATGAGAGAATGTGCAAATTCCCTCTGTGCCCAGCCCCCTCTCCTTCCGGCTTCTCCTGATCAGCTTGTTCTGTTCCCCTTCCTTTCCCTGCCTGGGGACCCTGCAGGCTCAGGCCCAGCCCCCGGAGTAGCCTGGAGCCTGGGAAGCTTAGAGCAGCTGGCACGGAGCAGGCCCTGCCAGGCAAGGACAGATGCAAATCCAGTGGCTTCCACATGAAAAGAAGCTGTTTAGAATGAGCCTCTCCTTTGTGGGCCTGGAGTGTGGAACCAGCTGCAGAGAAGGCACAAGTCGGTGGGGTGGGGACAATGGAGGAGGAGCCATCACCCGCCTTTCTTTGCCCCTTCCCTCCCCCTCCCCCAGGAGGCCCCTGGAGGGGCCTTCCTAATTGGTTTCTGGCTGGCACCCTCCTTCCAATTAATTAACACAGCAACGGGAGGCACCCGGGTCTGCTCAGGACAGTCCCACTTACAGAAAACAAACATGGGCTACTGCACTGAATCCCTCCGAGGGTCCCAGGGTGAGGAGGGTTCCCCCTATTTACAGATGAATAAATAGAGTCTCCGAGTGAAAACATGGCCACACCCAAATCACAGAGCTAATGTGGGTCAGAGCTGGGATGCACACCCAGGTCTTCTGACTTTGAGCCAGAACCTTCACAATCCAATCACGCATGGTCCACATCCTATGAAGATTAATCACCGTCCTCACAAGAATAACAGTTATTAAGCAGGCATTGGGCACACTTGATCGCGTTGACTCTGTGCAACCATGAGGTTGATTCTAGTATCAGACGATCCCATTCTCCAGAAGAGGAAATTGAGGCTCAGTGAGCATAAGTGAATTGCTCAAGGTTGCAGGTTTCGTGGGTAGGGGAGTGGGTGGGGATCCGTACCCGGCCACCTAAGTTCCAGGATTGTATTCTGTCCAGAGCAAAGGGCTCTTGTCTGGGCATCTGGGGCCCTGGCACCAAGGTGTGCTTGACAAGTGCTGCTTGCCTTGGGGGTGACATCTGTGGATGTGGGCTGCTTAGGCTTTCCTGTGGCCTTTGCTGGAGCTGGGAGCCACGTAAATAATTTGGGGGAAAAAATGTAAGCTGAGCGAGTGAGGAGGAAGGTATCCTGCACATACGGCATCCGACATCAGACGGGGCCTCTTAGGCAAGGTGGCCAGCCCAGGGGGAGAACAAGTGTGATAGAGGCAGGGCCACCTTCTCCATTTCCACGAAGCTAGCTTTGTGTAGGGAACACACAGGTCTGTGGTCCAGACCTGCAGCCCTTACCCTCTTGAATATGCAAATTCCCTCTGTGCCCAGGGTGGGTGGCCCTCTGGAGATGGCCCCTGGTTACCAGGGGGCGCTGGTGGCTGAGAATGCCAGCTTTAGAGTCAGACAGATGGCCCTGTATCATTTCCTTGCTGTTTGTTCTTGGGCAAGTTGCCTAACCTCTCTGAACATCTGTTTCCCCATCCATTAATTGGGATTGATAATAGTAGCACTTAAAAGGATTATTATAAAGATTAAATGAGCTGATCCGTGTGAAGCACTTACCACATGCCTGGCAGTTAGTGTTAGCTATTAACGTCGGGTAGACAGAAAATTAAACACGCTTACAATGAGTGTCCTGGGGCTTATGAGATGAGAAGTACAGGGAACTCTGGGAATAACAGCAGAGGGCCCGACCTAGTCAGAGGGGCGGGAAGGTGACTTTTAAGCTGATTCATGAAGGATGAGTAGGAGGTAGCCGGTGAGAGGGAGGAGCTGAGGAGTGGGTAACGGAGGTAAAGGCACAGGCAGATGCCGGGAGTCAGATCACTGGCCAGGAATGCTCCCCACATGCCAGCGTTGTTGGTGAGAGCTCAGCACATGGATTGGCTCCTTTTACGCTCAGAGTGACTTTATGGTGTAGGTTACGGTCATCCCCACGTCAGGAATGAGGAAACAGGCACAGAGAGGCCAAGTAAGCTGCAGAAAGTTGCCCAGCCAGGCAGATTAGAGGCTGGTCCAGATGTGGGCCTCTGGACTCCCGCATTCTTTTTCTCCTCCTCTCTGTGGCTTCCTGATCTCGGGAGGATGGCTTTTCCGTGGGCCACTTCTTAAAGTCGACCTGGGCAAGGGGGGTACGGAAGTGCCACATTCAGTGGTCCAGCCTCTGCCGCCCCTCAGAGAGCCTCCCCGGTTAGAAGAGCTTTGTTTGGAAGGGCAGGGCCTCTCCTGGCTGGCAGGCAGCTCCAGGGAGGGGTCATTTGTTTTTCCAGAAGGAAACTTTGCTCTGGCA
Organism: Prionailurus viverrinus; assembly: GCF_022837055.1. NCBI lineage: Eukaryota > Metazoa > Chordata > Mammalia > Carnivora > Felidae > Prionailurus > Prionailurus viverrinus. The sequence goes on along the minus strand of NC_062566.1, from coordinate 32,271,442 downwards.
GGAAAATTTCCACCTTATATTTTTACTGGGCCCGATTCTAACCGTTTTTATTCTCGAAATCTTTATGATTATCTGGGCTGGCTCTTGGTCTTTAAAATAAAACTGTAGGGACATATACACACACGTATGTATGTATGTATGTGTGTGATGTTTCACAGGGCATGGCGCTCGGGCCACAAGGTGTGAACTTACTGGCCCCTGTGTGAGACAGATGATAACACCCTTGAAGGCTCCAGCTGCCCAGCAGGGGGATATGGGGACGCTCCCTCTGGATGGGTGCTCACACTGATCCCTAGAAACAAGCCCCCCCCCGTGCTCGGTGTTCAACTCCAGAGCTGTCTGAGGTCGTCTGGTCCAGCCCTCTGCCTCCATGGCACTCCACGCTTTCTAGGAACATGAGGCTGACTCCTAATCTTAATTTAGACCCGTTTAACAAATACTAGTCTCTTGTAGGCAGTTCCCGGGCTCTCGCCGGGTGTTAGGTCCCTGCTTTCAAGAAGCTGACAGTGAAATAAGGAGTAACAACAGCAGAAGGCGCTGACCTTTCTAGGGTGCTTTGTTTATCCCGGGCACACAAAAAGTGTTTCGCGTGTATTTACTCATTTAATCTTCCGGTGTTCTTACTGTTCCCCTTCCTGTAGGTGCAGGCACAGAGGCCCAGAGAGGGAAGGGAGGTAACTTACTAAGGTCGCCAAGCCGGTGGTGGGGGGTGGGGCGCGTAGCGTGCCTTCCAGGCCTTTCTTACCACTCAGTCTGGCAGGTAGCGATGACCCTGAGGCCTGTGGCCAGGTCAGGGGATCTGGAGGCAAAAGACTCGGGCTCTGCTCTTGTCTCTGCTCCTCCCTGCGTGACCTTGGGCTAGGCCCTCAACGTCTCTGAGCCTCTGTTTTTCTCATCTGTGAAAAGGAAATTCATTTCTCCACCTCACTAGGGCACGGTAATATGTAAGTAAGGCACTCTCTGTAGATGTCATGAGGGGGGTAGTTTAGTGTCTCTGTAATTGGCACCTGTCCTGCTCCCTTCCCCCACCAGTGTCCCACCGCTTTGGGAGTTAGGCAGTCCATCCAACAGCTAACCCCCTTCTCCCCTGCTGTTGCCCTGACTGAAAAACTGTTTCACACTGTGTCGGCAGAAAGGACCAGTTCATCTCCCCCGAACAGCCTCTGTCTGTTTTAACTGTCAGGCTACTTTGGGGCAGATGAAAAGTTGCTTTTCCCTCTTCCTGTCCTATTTTGGCTGTTTTAATATGCTTGGGACAAATAATCTGGCTATAAAAATTGGATGTCCTGCTTTCGTTTGAAAAGTGAGGCGAATAAAGCCTCTAAACCTTGATCTGGATCCCTGCGGGCCCGAGCTCCCTGCGGAAGGTGGGGGAAGGTTTGTCCCAAAGCACAGTCTTGCCCAGGTCTCTGGGAAGAGAGACCCAGCCCCCACTGGCAAATGGCCTTGACCTTTGCTCCAGATACATCCTGGCACCCCTGAGGCTCAGACCCATTTTTCCTTTGAGTTTATGGAAAGAAAGACCCTCTACTAGCTTTTCAGTAAACCATTTAAACATCTTGAATATGACTTCAGAACTAACAGCATTACGATCTGGGATCTGGGGGGAATTGCCAGGACGTAGAACAGCTGATGGAAAGAAAGGTGTTGGAGGAAGGGGACAAGAGGATTTAATTCCTGAGGTTTTGGTTTAGCTTCATGAAGAAAATGTTGTTCACACTTGCCCTGCTGACCTCCAGGTGAAAGATCACGTTGCAGGAATGCATGGGGAAATTTGGGATTCCGAGAAATTTGGAATTCTGGGAAAGGGGATTTCTGTGTACCTGAGGGTCCATCTGATAACTTTTTATTATCACAACTGTGTCCTCTAAAGACCCTGGGTCTGCCTTCCTGCCATAGTCATTATAATGAGTGAGAACAAACTCAAGTTGTTATGGACTGAGGCTATTCTGTCAAATTGGCCTTTTCAGGGTCCAGATCTGCATTAATTCCCGTTTTCTGGGAGTTCCTGTGGTGCCCTGTCTCTACTACATCAGCTGTAGGTAAAAAGGCCCAATGTGTTCTGTTGTATGAGAATTGTTTTCGAGCATGAACCTTGACTCCTTGACTTGACTGTGAGCTCTCAGGCCAGAGATGATGTCTGATTTTTTTGGTATCTTTCACAGCACTTGTCAAAGATGTGGTGTAGACTTTGGGGTAGCCGGTGCAAAATACAAGGTTGGGTGGGATTTTGAGGAAGCCCAAACTATTCCCTGTATGTGGCTGCCTGGGCTAAATCCTTACTCCTGTACATCCGTGGACTGTGAGAGCTGGAAGGAACTCTAAAGCGGTGTAATGGGGTCCCCCATTTTGCAGAGGAGAAAAGTGAGGCCCTGAAAGGTTTACCTAAGGGGGCACAAGTGGCCAAGTAGGGAGTGGGGCTCCCTCTGGTTGATGGCAGGCTCAGGTTGGGTGAGTTTCAGTTCAGTCGGTTTTTCTAAGCCAAGGGCTGATTCAGAAGTAGGGGAAAGTTCTAGAAAGGAGACCCTGAGAACTTCACCTCGATGGCAGGGGGCACCCGAATGGAGAGGCTCAGCTCCCCAGGTAACCAGCCAGGACCACCCTGCCTGGCCGTGGCCATGGCAGAGGCAGTAGGAGTGAGCTCTGAGTCCTTCTGCTTGGCCAGGGGCTGTGATTCCCGAGATCTGGCAGCCAGGGGACCCACGTTCCAGGCTGCCACCGTGGCCGCCACAGAGGCCCGTGAACCCCACTCTCCCTCCTGGAAGCCAGCCCTCCTGGCACGCTGGGCTGCAGGCAATCTTTCCCTCCTTTGTTTCTCTGAAACCATTAGAAGGGCCTCTGGGTTGGGAGCCTGGGTTGCTAAGAGCTTTCTTCTGGCCAGACCTTATCACTGGCTTGAGAAGTCTCCGGGCAAAGTTTTCCCTGGAACTCTGGCTTGGAGGGAGGGAGCCAGGGAGGGAGAGTGGGCGGAGGAAACAGAGGGGGCTCAGGAGCAGCAAACAAAGCCACCCCTCTGGGGGGCCCCTGGAGACCCAGAGTGCTGGACAGCAAGCTCTGTGGGCCTTTGCTTTAGAAAAGAGCAGGAATGATGTCGAGCCTGCCCTCCATGCTGAGCGTGTCGCATCCGTTATCTCACGTACCCCACAATTCTGGTATTACCCCCGCTTTACAGAGCAGGAGAACAAGCCTCAGAGAGGGCAGCAGTCGTCCCGGCTTGCACAGTGGGAAAGGGTGGACTGAGACCTGACCCTGACCTCTCTGACTGCACAGCCCCACGGACATGCAGAAACCTCGGGGCCCCCTGGCCAGATAGTGGGAGCTGACTGTGCTGTGTGATTGCTTTTTTAAGATCACCCTCCCAGCACCGTGTCCAGAACCACTACAGTCTTCAGTTCCTTTGGGCATTTCAGATGTTATTAAAATATAAGTTCCCCCAGGAGGGGTAATACCTTACTTGAGTGGTTATCATTGACTGGGCCCGGCCTGCAGATAGCAAGACCCGAGAATAATGAGACTGGCCACTCAGGAGAGGTTCCCAAGGAGGAGAGTGAGGCGGGAAGGGAGGATCAGTGAGCCAGATTTGCCAGGGGGACTGAGTGGCAAGGGTGGCCATCAGTCCAAGTTCCTCTCCACCCTGACTGCCCCACTGTCCTGACTGCTGACTACCCTCCCCTTCCCCTAGGCAAATAAAATGAGGCCCTAGATTCGTTCAAAAAATAGTTGCTGATGGGGCGCCTAGGTGGCTCAGTCGGTTAAGCGTCCGACTCTTGGTTTCGGCTCAGGCCATGATCTCACGGTTCATGAGATCAAGCCCCACATCAGGCTCTGTGCTGATGGCGTGGAGCCTGCTTGGTATTCTCTCTCTCTCTGTCTCTCTGTCTCTCTGTCTCTCTCTCTCCCTCCCTCCCTCTCCTTTCCTGGTGCTCTCTCGATTTCTCTTTCTCTCAAATAATTAATTAAAAAAAACAAAGGGAAAAAAAAAGTTTCCTGAGCACCTGTGTGCTAGGCCCAAAGTACGCGGCACCCAGCATGAGGGTTACACTCAAGCAGTCCCCTCTGGGGGGAATCCCTGTCTAATGGGGGAGACAGGCCGCCCAGAGGGACACACAGCTGCGGGGATGTGGCAAAGGGAGGCCGGTGAGCTGCGGTGTGGGATGGCAGGGGTGTGTGCACAGAGTTCTGCAGCCAAGGGGACAGGCCGAGGAGGCCCGGGAAAGTTTCTGGAGAAAGGGAAGGTTTCTTCGCTCAGTCTCCGAGGATGAGTAGGCAGAAGCACATGAAGAGGAAGGAAGGGCATTCCAGGGAGAGGGGATGGCATGAACAAAAACATGGACGTGCACACGGGTCTGGTTTATTCCACGAGAGGCAAGAACTGGGTGCGGCTGGGTGGAGAGGGCAGCTTAGCGAGCGGCGGAACAAGGCCCGAGGGGCAGAGGCAGGAGCCAGAGGGAGCTTTGGCTTGAACCCTGTGGTGGCTCGAGGTGCCCCGGAGAGGTTTTCACGGAGGAGTGAAGTGATCAGACTCGCATTTTGGGTGGTCTGCCCCAGCCTGACCTTAGAGGACATTCCCAAAGCCTGGGCACAGCGAGGTGGGTGTTGGGGTTTCAGGCCCCCAGCCCGGATTCCCTGCATGTATCTCCCTGTGTCTGGGAGAGAGCACCTGTGCCCCTTCTCCCCCAAGGAGATACCCCTGGCGGGACCACTCCACGCTACTGGCCTCTCCCGTCTGCCTGGGGCTGCCTGAAAAGTTGGGTCTGGGGTTTGAGAAAACAGAAGGAGGGGACAGAGGGCCAGAAGTCTCCTGCTGGGAAGACGGCCTAGAGGGAAGACCTCTCCAGAGGGCTTCTAGCGGCTCCTCCTAAACCCCAGCTAACCCCCATTGGGTCAGTCCTGCCCCCCTCTGGTTGGGACTCAGTTTCCCTGTCTATCTTAGGATAACATCACCTGGTCCAAGGCTGGGTGCAGAAGGGAGCTTACGGATGTACTTACTCCCTGTTCTGCCCGGTCTCAGGCCCTGCCCCATCCTCCTCCCTCTGAGCCTAGCGCGCGCGCGCACACACACACACACACACACACACACACACCCGCAGACTGCCAAGGTTGTGAAAAGCTAATAAAACTTGGGGATTGAGGATCAGGGTTAGAGTCCTGGTTCTGCCATCAGCTTGCCCTGTGACTTTGAGCAAGACCCTGAGCCCCTCTGAAACTTTGTGCTTGTTCCCTCTCATCTGGTGTGAATATCAGCCCTTGGCACATGAGGGGGTTTTATCGGTCGGCCCTTTCCATGTCTCTTCCAGACCCCCCCACCTGTGCTGATTCTCCCTCCTTCAGCCAGAGAGCCCTTCTTCAACGAAAATTCTGTCCACTTCTTATTGGTGACCTGGCGTAGGACAGGGTGGGGTGTGGTGTTAACTGGGATAGGGCACGAGAGAACCTTCTGGAGTGACGGTCGTCGGGCGAATACAGGCACGAGTAACAATTTTTCAAGCTGAACACTTAAGATCTGTGCACTGTGGGCACGTTGGGAATATTTTCATATGTTAATATTAAAATATGAATCTCTTATTTTCTTCTGTAAAATAATCATTGGCATAATACATTTACCTATTAATAATACAATGTTAATATTTCATATATTTATATTTGATTTTAAAAGCAAGTGGAAAAAAGATCCTTCCCAGCGTTCTGGTTCAAGCTTCATTGTCCTCCGTCTGTTCATTCCCTCTGCAAATGTTTGTGCTTCAGGCAGCCCAGGCATAGAGGTGTGTGCATTGTCGTGGGAGCTCAGAGGTGCAGGACCTGTAGTGGCCCCCATTGTCCTCAGAGGTGGTTCTCAACGCTGGTCGCACATCACCTGGGGAGGTCTGAACGCTTGCCCCCACAGCCGGCTTCGCGGGAGTGTGACCTGTGTGACACTGGGTCTAATGTTCTGCTGACACTGTCTTGAAATGTTTATTCACTTTTGGTCAAGGGTCCCTACAAATTAAGGGGTTTGTCCTTTCTGCCCGCCTTCCCCCCAGAACAATAGAATCCGAATCTCCGGTGGGGGGCGGTCCCAGGCATCAAGATTTCTTCAAAGCTGAATTCCCTTCTGGAGTCATGTCCAGGGGCAGCCCTCATCCCCAGACACCTGGCTGAAACAGAAGCTGGCACCTGGCTCTCTAGAGGCTTGTAACTGAGTTGGAACAATAAGACCTCACACGCGAGGGTGTCACAGGAGCAGTTCCCTCGTGGCAGCGGTGGCAGGGACCCACGAGGGAACTCAGGGAGGTGAGGGGGGATCCTTGTGGGGGTGGGATGGTCTTGGAAGGCTTCCAGGAGAAGGTGGTGCATTCGCCCTCCTGAAAATGACGAGAGCAAAGAAGGGGAAAGGAGAAAAGGCAAAGGCAGATAGCATTTAGGGAGGCGAAGGACGGACCGGGCTAGGGGAGGGAGGGAGGAAGCAGGCTGACTGGAGTGTGCACTGTGACTTGCGTGGAGGGAGGTGTGGCTGGGAAGCCAGGGCAGGGCGGGGTTGGGAAGTGCAGGAAATGACCGTCTGAGAAGTCGGAATCCAGTTGGCAATGGGGAGCCGCTGAGTGTTCCGGCCCAAGAATGATGGGCTCCATGAACGTCCGAATGAATAAACAAAAGGAGGGTTTGGGGGAGCCTTCGGGGGACTGGCCTGCTCAATTGCCGAGGTTTCCAGCCTGAGCTCTGGTCCACCTGTTCTTGGACGCTCTGCCCCCTCTTCCTCGTGGGCGGTGCCTGTCTGTGCAGGAACCTCGTGTCCCCTGCCGCGTGGTCTTGGGCAGCAGCGATTGAAGCGTCCCCAAAAACAACAGACACTGAGCAGACTATGTTCTCCCATTTCTAGGAACAGCAAGCAGTAGATGGGTAGGCGGGTGGGGTGCTTCTGGTAAAAAACAGGGCCGTTCTCTCCCGCTCCCACCAGGTTCCCAGGTTCCCCAACCCAGGTGGGCATCCCTGGCAGGAAGGGGGCTGTCCCTGCCATCGTGTACTTCCCGTGGCCTGGAGGGCAACGCTTTGCCTGGGAAGGGGGTGAGGGTCCTGCCTGCAGCTGGGGAGCCCCCATTTCTGAGTAGCCAGCAGCAGAGCAAATGCAGATCTGTTTGTTTCTCAGCCTCCTGAAATATTTATGCAGGAAGATGAGAAAGGGGTTCTGTTTATTGAACGCATCCTCCAGGGAAGAAGCCACAGGGAACGGGCTGCTTCCCGTGTCTGAGAGCCAATGAGCAGAGAAGGAATTTCTTTGGATTTAAAGCCAGACAGAGCCTGTGTGCTTGCAGAAGAAAGGGAGGGATTTCTGGAAGGGACAGAAGGCCCTCTAAACCCCCTACCTCCAGTCCCAGGAAAGCCTTTCAGCACATGCTTTCCTGGTGACTCCAAATAATAACAACTGAAATCTCAGCCTAGTTTCTATTCTGGGCTCTGCCTCTAACCTGCTGTGTGCCCCTGGGCAAGTTGCTTAACCTCTCTGGGTCTTCGTTTCCAACTCTGAAAAGAGAGAAGTATCTATGCAGTTCTGTCTCTCTGGTTAGTGTTTTTGGAGACTCAGATGGGCTGTGGAACGGGAAGCAGTGAAGGGGTAGGAAGGGGTGCAGGGAGCATTATACCATGCAAAAGTCCCAGTTCTGGTGTTCAAGGCCAGAGAACGGACTAGAAGCAGGACTGAATGGCCAGCCCAGCCAGCAGCCTCAGCTGTGACCTGTGGGCACCGGCCAGAGGGAATGCTCCCAGGACCCCTTCCCTCCTTCCTTTTCCAGCTGAGCCCCGCTGTTGATGTCCCTGAGAACTCTGGCAGGATTTCCTCCCAGGAAGGGGACGTGGGTGTCCAGTCTGTATCCCCTGGGAGTTGTGGGCACCAAGGAGCAAGGCTGAACTTTCCCCTGACAGTGGGACCGGCCTTGTCTTCTGAGAAGAAAGTCTGTGGCTCTGTGCCTCGAGCTTCATGGCAGGCCTCGGGTCACCTGCTGTCCACACTCAGGGCACCGGGACTCCCTGTCCTCAGTTTGGCCCCTGGGGCAGGGCTTCAGAGGCTTCTCCTGGGTCTGGGGTTCTGTTCCCAGCTTCATCCCTGGCTTTTGCTATTCCTATGTCCCGCGGTGGGCCTTGCAAGAGGTAATAGTCAATCACAGCTTTCACAGTAGAACAACCTGAATCTTAATACACAGTATCATCCACTAAACCCCTGCCCGGTGCCAGGCACTGCGCGGGCTCAGAGAACGCAGAGGGGACAGATTTCTCTGACCTTTGAGGAAGCTGGATTCTGCCTGGGAGGCCGACACAGATACCAGTGACGTGTTTGGGGCAGCGCTGGACGCGGTTCCTAAAGGCCGTGGGGCACTGGGGAGACTGGACAAGGCCTCTGAGAGGAGGTGATGTTTAAGTGTGATGTGCAGGACTTGGGAAAGGGGTGGAGCGGGGGCGTGCAGCGTGCGTAAAGGCAAGGATAGCCGCGCTCCTCGGGTATTCCAGAGTTTTGACGTTGTCCAGGGAGACTCCAGGGTGGAGGGTCAGGGGCTGGGAAGCCGGGGAGGGGGCTAAAGGAGTAGCCAGAGGGGAGGTGAAAATGGAGGCTGGGGCCTGTAGGGGATGAGTGGATAAAGAGCTTTTCATAGAAAAGAGACATGATGGCGTCAGTAGATTCCATGACAATAAATATTCATTAAGCACATACTAAGTGACAGGGCACAGCAACATCAGTGAACAGAAGAGAAAAAGGCCCTGCCCTCAGGGCATTGGCGCTGGAGGTGGAGGAGACAGGACAGAACAGAAATATAGAAATATTAGGATGTCAGGGGGCGGTAAACATTACTAAGAAAAATACATTAGGGTCGGGGCAGAGCAATGGAAGGGGCTATTTTAAACGCGGTGGCTCTGAAAAGGGGGACGCGGAGGCCCCGAGTGGAATGAGGGGAGGGATGGAACCACATGGAATCTGGGAAGACCTTTGTGGCTGAGAGCAGCAAGCTCAAGGCTGGGAGGAGGAGGCCGCCGGTCACTGAGGGCACAACCAGAGTCCCTCTTCCGGGGCAGTGTGACGGGGAGAGGCTCAGAAAGGAGGCTGAGGCTGGGTCTGGGTCACACTGAGTCCTCCTCCCTCCGGCAGGCTGCTGGCCCATGCTTTCTGCTCACTGATGTTTGTTGACTGACTGCTTGAGAGTGACCGCTCATTGGAAGAAGGAGAGGAGGTGGGAAAGGTTGGGGGCTGGGAGCCCGGCAGCCACATTGAGCTGATGACCCCGGGCAGAGGCAGTGGCACCAGGGACGAGGACTGTCCAGGCTTGGTGATCAGGTGGGAGGAGAGGCAGATTCCCGGAGCTGTCCAGAGAAGAGCCGGGTCCACAAATGCACAGGGCATTACCACTGGGGGCTCCCACATCCTCTCCCACGGCTGCTCGCCTGAGCCAGCCCAGCCCCTGATGGGGGGGCCCGCGAAGCAAAGCCAGAGCCTCACATCCCACTTGCCCTCTTGAGGATTCTCCAAACGGGGCTGCGTCCTCCGGCAGGACTGGCTGGGCTCCCCGCCCCCGCCAGCTTCACCGGGCGTCCAACCTCATTAGTATTTTGAGCAGAAGCATATTTATTATTTCCTGCGGGGAATTGGTGCCCTGCTCGTTTCAAATTGAGTAAAACCAAAGAGCAATTAAGAGGCACAGCCTTCCCAGGTCAAGGAGGTGGGAGGGGAGAAGTGACGCTTTGCCGCTTTGCAGGCTGCTGGGCACCTCTGTTCTGGGTTGGCCAGGGTTTGGGCGGCGAAGAGGGAGGTGCTGTAGGATTTGAATTCACCGGTAACAACATACTAATGATCAGTGTTTACTTGGTGCTGAGCAAAGTGTTATACATGCATCTTATGACATTCATTCAACAGCCTGTAGGGCAGCGGGGGATGGCTTGGGGTGCTGTTACGTCCACTTTATGGGTGAGAAAACTGAGGCTCGGAGGATTAAATAGCATGGCCAAGGTCACACAACTGGTAAACTGATGGAGCCAGGGTTCCAGCCCATCCCCGCTGCCCTACAGAGTCCGTGTTAGCTGCCTGGCCGTCTTGTCCCTCAAAAATACTGCATGTAACCCAGAGCTTGTCTTGCTAATTTCTGTTTCCCTCCCATCAACTAGGGAAAAAAGGAGCAAACAAACAAAAAGCTCTCGTTGGGATGGAATGCAGAGGCTTCACCAGAGTAACTAAGGTGAACCAGGGCAGGAAAGGGACACAGCTTACGTCCCGTCTGGACCACGGTACCAATCCCAGGGGCCTGCAGCTACACCCATTACGCTTGGTGGGCCTGGGGGCAGCGGACCTGATAGGGGGCCATCATGGGGGTCCGGGCAGGAGGCCCAAGCTGGCCAGATGGAAACCACAAGAGCTGGAGAGGAAACAGGACACGGGGTGATGTTTCGGAGGTGAGGAGTTGGTGGACGTGCGTAAGAGGGAGAAGTCAGCGGAACACTGGGGTTCCTGGGGCACAAACGAGGAGGCAACCCGGATCCGTGTTCCAGATCCAGCCCCCTCAACCAGACCATCTACCTGTTCCATAGTCTTGGCTCCGAGAGCACTTCCAGTTTCAGAAAATCAGATTCCCCCAGAGGCTGAAGCTCAGGAGGAAAGGGATGACAGCCATCTGGACCTGGGGGTGTCCTGGCTCCCAGGGAACAGAGCTGGGTTCTTGGCCAGAGAGAGAGAGATGGGGGAGGATGCTGGGAGGGAGAGATTGAGAACAAACAGGAAGTTTTGGCATCTCCGCTTCTCTCTCTTGCAGGGTCAGTGATTTTTGCTAATAGCAACCTCCTGGAAAAAAAAAAAATGGATCCCATTTTCTCAGTAGAGTAGGGCTGCTTTCTAAAAAAAAAAAAAACCCTGGACCTTAAAGAAGTCTGGGGTGGGGAGCAAGTCCCTGGCAAACGTCCCTCCCCGGAGCCCACCAGGCCCTGGGGTCTCTCTGCCTTCTCTCCCCAGCTCCTTACTTCCCATTTGTAGCTCTGGAGCAAATTCCAACCCTCCTCACTCCCGCTCTCTGTGCCAGGCTTCTTGCTGGACACCAAGAGGCTAATCTGTCACCTGGTCTCTGTCTAGAATGCTGGGGGTTTTGTGCAGGAGCCTTGCCAGTAGAAAGCTCCTATTCTGCCTGAAACTTCTGGAAGCCAGGGACGTTGACACTGTTTGAGGGAAGCTGGGGGTCGAGAGCTAGGGGGAGGTGGGCTGGGGCAGCCCTGCTCTGAGCCTGTCCTGGGTTTAGGCCTCAGCTGGTCTGGGCTGTCCTGGCTTGGGGGTGGGCTGGGGGAAGGAGGCCCTACCAGCCTGGTCCACCTGGGTGGCAGTGTTCCCAACTGTCCCGGACGCTTAGCTAGGTGTTCAAAGCCTTCCCTCTCTGACTGCGTTTACCTCCTTGGCTCCAGCCCAGACCCATCTGGCCGCATTGGTATGCTTGCTCTCCCCAAATTCAACTTGTGCTTTTCAGTTCCCTGTACTCAAAAGGGCCCCCAATCCCTGCTTTCAAGGCCCAGCCAAAAGGCCACCTCCTTCACGGAGCTTTCTCTGCTCTGTCCTCATTCCAGACCCCGTCCCTTGTCCCGTCACTGCGGTGTTGAGATGGTTATAGCTGAAGATGCCCTGCCTCCCCTACCGGAGAGCAACCCCCTTGTCCTGAGTGGGAGGGAGCGTGGGATGCCATGGATCCCATGACGTTTTTCTCGTGCCTGGCCCATGTATGTTCGGGCAGAGATTTTTGAATGACATGTTTGTGTTTTGCGCGGATAGAAGAATCTATTCTGCGCACGCAGCATAGTCTCAGCCATGTGAGATGCATTGTTGGCAAATCTATCAAAGGGTGCAGAATAAAGCCTCCCAACCCTGACCCCGGAAGGGCCTGGGACAGATATAGGGAGTTTATTCTTCTCCCTCCTATCCCCCGCAGCTAGTGCCTCGCTGCCCTTGAAGAATTCTAAAGGAGGGAAGTACTCCCCAGGGCCTCACAGACCCCCCGCCCACCCCTCCAAGAGAGGCAGTGGCCTGGTGACCTCGTAACAGCGGTATGCTCCCCCCGGGGGCCCTGCCATCCCCTGGGAGGCTGCCATATGCTTTCCGGACGTCCGGGTCTCATTATGCTCCAACTCAAAAATTCATCTTGTCTAATTGTGCTCAAGGCCTGAGTAAATTCAGGAACTATTCCCCAGGTTCTGGGGGCCTGGAGTTTCCATGGCAACGGAGGATGCGTCCTAATGAACTGCATCCTTGGAGACTGGCTAGGGGGTCCTGCCTGTCCCTCCATGTAGACTATTGCTGCTTGGCGGAGGCCCCCTCCAGAGGGGGCCTGGGGCTGGGGAAAGGGGGTGGAGGCAGCCTCTGCAGAAGCCACCAAGACCCCTAAAATCCCCCCAGTGCTGCAGGAATAAAAGACGCTCACAGATGATCTCATCACCTCATTGCAGGTCAGGGAGTTTCCCTTTCCTCCACAACCAAATAAGCGAACACCCCTTCATCTAAAACACACACACACACACACACCCCAAATTCCATTGGTTTGAGTGCCCTTTGGTTGGCAAGCTTTTGAAAATCTGGAAGTTGCTCTCCTCCTTGAAGGCCTGGCTCAAATGCCACCTCCTCCAGGAAGCCTTCCTGGAATCTGTCTCTCCCAGCCACCTGTGCTTGGTCTGTGCCTCACGACTGTTTTTCAGCACCGTTGCCGAGGAGTGGACTTTGCCAAGTATACACCGGGTTTGCTTCATACCAGGTGGCAGGCTCCTCTCTGGAGCATCAGATGTGGGGGCCCCCCCTGGGGCTCAGAAGGAGAAAGGGGTCTTTGCTAGCAGCCTCTCTCCACCCTCAGGCCCACCCTAAAGCCCAGGCCTGGGAGCTTCTCTGTTGATGTGGCCCCCAGGGCCTCCGGAGACCCTCCCACCTCCCATGACTGGGGGTGATGGCCAGGGGACCACACTCTGCCTTCCTTATCTGGGGAAGAAGGGATGCCCTAAAACCAGGCCTTTGGGCAGAGTGGGAACCAAAAGGAGACTAGAAGAAATTAAGACAACAAGCAGGGGACAGCTCTGGCCCAGCCCCCAGCCTCTGGGCTGCTGGGCCCTTTGGCCTTAAGCCTGGCCCCCTGCAGAGGAAGATTAGCGTGGGAGGAAGGCTGGGGGGGGGGGGGGTAGAGATGCAGACCCAGCAATTTTCTGAACATCCGCCACACTTCCTTCTCATCTGTCCTGCTGGCTCTCAGTTTCCAGAAGTGACCTGGAGACAGAGGAATGAGAGAGGGAGGAGGGTGCCTATCTGACTTTTAATTAAAAGGGAGAGGATACCTCCCAGCTGGCCTTTCGGGCAGTGGCACTCTATGACGTGGGTGTGTCCCTCAAGGGATGGGAGCAGTGGGCAAGTTTCTGGGTGTGTGAATGGCTGACAGACAGTAGAGATTTGAAATCTGTTCTCTGTATCCACTCCCCTTAAGGCAGCAGACTGTCCTTGAGCACCTGCAGTGTGCCAAGCCTTGGGCCAGGCCCTCTAGGGATGGAGCGGTGGATGAAGTGCGTCCCTGGCCTCTGTGGCTCCAAGGAGGGTGGTGGGGCCCGTGTGTCACTGGGCCTCCCTTCAGCCAACACCCCCTGAGCACCGCCCGTGTGCTGTGCCTTCTGATAAACACTGGGGGTACAGTGGTGAAGGTGGCAGCTTACCGTCAAGGGCAGCATGCCGGCGGGGAGCGCAGGGTCTGACCCTCACAGCACTGGATGAGGAATGTAGGAATGAAGGAAGCACCAGGGGCCCAGAGGAGGAGCGGCTAACACAGTCTAGGGGGAATCAGGAGGCTTGCCTGCGAAGGTAGCTCTGAAGCAGAGGCCCAAAGGAAGAGGAGGGTTTGGCCAAGAAAACAGTTGGGAAGAGGAAACCAGCATGTGCAAAGGCCCGGAAAAGAGAAACAGAGGCTCTGCAGAACAGGAAGGAGTTGAGTGCATCCAGGGCACATCGGGGCCCAGATGTGCCGGGGTGGGGCCCAGGCCAGCGAGGGCCACCGTAACCCAGCTTGCAAGGACTATGGACCTAATCCCAAGAACAGAGGAGGGAACTGCTTACTGGCTTTACCCAGAGGAATGACACCATATTTAGGTTTAAAGGGGCCACTCTCGCTTGTGTTGACTTTTGATTAAAAAATTAAAAATATTCCCAGTGTTTCATGGAAGGTCACCCTCTCGGTGCCGTGAAAGGAAACAAGTGAGGGGCAGGGAGCTACCACAGCGTCTGGCCCAGGACACACGCACGTTACCTAGATGTTTTAATTCACCTTGACAACAGAAATATCAGGCCACTAAGGAGAGAGATGAGCACGTCACTGCCCTTTATGATGTATCTTTAACTCCCGTCTGTCCCTGTTGTGTCCCAGGTTAAGCAGGGGCCAGCCATCATGTCCATGGTTCCCAGCGCTCTTGTTGCCCTGCTTGGTGGGGGTCCCCTAGCTAGGCGGTTTCTCCTTTTATTGCCCCTCGTGGGGAAAGGATGATAGGTGTGAGGGCCATAGTTCTCCACTCCAGTGATGGAGGTTCAGCGAGAGAAGTAACTCCCACCCCCTTCCTCTCCAAGAACACAGAGAGGCAATTCCTTTCTGTTTTCTAACACATGGTTCATGGAAGCAAACCTGTTTCTGGGGCAAAGAGGGACCACTTGTACGAATCTTGCGTGCGTGCACACACACACACACACACACACACATACACACTATTATTTCTCTTGGTGGGACACGTAATTTTATTTTCTGGGAGGCGCACAGAGTTTTGCAATCCCTTGCATAGAAACAGCTACCCATTGGAGTAACACCTGTTTCCCTTGAGTGGGAAGGCCTTAGAGAGCCCCCTGCCCCAGTTTGGGTTTGGGAGGGAGGTGACAGATGTCAGGTGGGGCCTTTAAGGAGGTATTAAGGTTGATCCAAGTAAAAAGGGTGGCCCTAATCCTGTAGGACTGATGTCCTTATAAGAAAAGGAGGAAGGGCATCTCGGTGGCTCAGTTGGCTAAGCATCTGACTTAGGCTCGGGTCGATTTGTGAGTTCAAGCCCCACATCAGGCTCTGTGCTGACGGCTTGTGCTGACGGCTCAGAGCCCGGAGACTGCTTCGAGTTCTGTGTCTCCTCTTTCTGCCCCTCCCCAGCTTGCACTCTGTCTGTCTCTCACTCAAAAATAAATAAACATTAAAAATTAAAAAAAAAAACAAGGAAGAGACACAGGAGGGTGCGGAACACAGAGGAAAAGCCGTGTGAACACATACGCCAGGAGGAGAGGTCTCCCGGGAAACCAGCCTTGTTGGCACATTGACCTTGGACTTCCAGCTTCCAGAGCCATGAGGTGGATTAAGCCAGCCAGCCTGGGGCATTCGGTTACGACAGCCCTAGCAGATGAACACATGTGGGGATGCTGGGGCTCCGTTGGGAGGTCAAGGTGGACAGAACATGGTGGGAGGAATTCAGAAGGGCAGCTGGTCTCCTTCGGAGGCTCATACTAGAACACATGCACCCTGGAGATTCAGAATAAAAGCGGGAGCTATGGGGTCAGACTGCCGGCATCCAAATCCTGGCTCCTTCCGCCCTCTAGCTGTGCGGTCAAGGACAGGAAACCCTCAGTTTCATCATCTGTAAATGGGGCTAATAACCGTAGTTGCTGTCCTTAACCCCTGCTTTACAAGCAGCATTGTGAGCATTAAGTTTTTGCTTTTTTTTTTTTTAATTTTTACGTCCTAAAACAGTGCAGAGTCTGTCCTAAGAAAGTCCTGCATAAACAGAACGCCCCTCTCCATCCTTATTGTGTTGGCTTGTCAGTGACATCACTTAGGGTGTCCTCTCATGTCACCCGAACTCCAGGGGCACCAGCCGTTGTCCAGAATACGTTAGGACTTACTTGAGAGCAGCGTTCGTTACCAGTTTCTAAGGTCAGACAATCATTTGGAGCCTCAGGGCCAGTCTCCCCTCACTCCCCCAAACCATCTTCCCTACCTTGAAGGGACCAAGCTTGTGTCTAAGTGACTCCCCTTGTGGCTAAGGAGAGGAACCTATTGATGAAAAAGATATGCCCTCACTGAAGCTATCCCGAGCCCAGTCCTATGCAGGATTTCATACCAGGAATATTTAAAAAGTGATTTTTTTTGTTTAAAAAAAAAGAGTGATTTGATCTCAATGGTGTGATTAGAATATGCACATGTCCTTTCCAGGGGGCTAGTCTGTGTGTGTCTAAATAAGCCAGGACTCTCTGTGTGTATAAGCCCTGACTTAAAGCAACCATTCCTCTTCTGTATAAATTCCGCGAGTTCCTTGTGCTAGGATTCCGACAATCGGAAGTCCTGAGAAAAGGAGGCACTTCTGATATATTTGGTTCGACATCTCTGTCTGCCTTTCTATGCTGTATATTTATTATTTTGATAGTTACGAGACAACTAAGCAAACGTTTAAGAAGTCTTTTTAAAAAAGAGAGACAGAAACTCCAAACTTCCAGCTGTCCTGGACTGTCCTGGGTCCTGCGACTGTGTACTCCAGCGTTGTAGAAGTCATTATCAAAGACGCATAAAAGCAAAGGAGTGTCAGCCTTTTGAAAAGCAATTTGGCAACACGCATCACAAGCCATAAAAATGTCCATATCCTGTGACCTAGTAATCCCACTTCTGGGAATCTGTCCAAAAGAAATAATCCAAAGGCGGGGAAAGGCTCTGTGCATCAAAATGCTCATCATGGCATTATTTATAACAACAAAAGATTGGAAGCGAAATAAAGGCCTAACAATATGAGACTGGCTAAGTAAATGAGGCAGCATTTATTCAGTAGAGCAGTCTGCAGCCGTTAAAAATTATAACACCAAAATGATATGGCAGTGTGGAAAGACGTTCATGTTAAGTGGAAAGGGAAGGATGCAGAGTTTTTTGCACACCGCGATGATCGCTGTGTAAAAGTTCTACGGAAAATACGGATGCTCTGAGGCTGAAAAATGGAGGGAGAGTGGACAGGACCTAGAAGTGGGCCTGGGGAGAAGGGCGGGGGATTTGCAGGTGCTCTGAGGTTTGTGAGATCATCCTCTGGGTGGATGGAAGTCCTGTTTACTGGGAGTCCCAGTGGCAGAAGAGGGGTGGATAGAGGTGGGGAGGAGATCAGTAGTCCATTCCCACATGTCTGGGGAGCATCCGAACGGTTGGGTCTATGGCTCAGAAAAGAGGCCCAAGCCCTGGGGTAGAAAGCCCAGAGCCGGCAGCTTGTAGATGGTGTGAAATCCGAGTGTGGGTGACCTCAGGCAGGAGTTTGGGGCAGTGGTTCTCACCCATGGCACTGTTATGTCGGGGTTGGGGGGGGGCGGTCCTTCCTGGCAGGCAAGTTCAGAGTCTCTGGGTGGGGTCACATCAGCATTTGTTCAGAGCTCCCTGGTAATCCAGTGGTGGGGGCCGCAGGATCAAAGTGGAAGAGGAAAGGCGGGGTTTGAACCTGGCTGACACAGAGGACAAGAAAAATGCTCAGAGGTGACAGAGAAGGTGTGGCCAAGGGAGGTCAAGGAGAGGGAATGGTGATCTGCATCAACTGCCGTCCAAAGGGCAGCATGAGGAGGTCTTGGCCTCTGCCTTTAGCTGTGTGGATGAGGCCCTGCCAGCCCTGGGATTCCGGCTTCTAGAACCCCATCCATGGTCCTGCAGCGCCCAGCACAGGGCCTAACACGCAGGTGGCAGGCTTTAAGCATCCACTCTGCTGAACTGAACAGAACAGTTGTTGGTCGGTCACTTCTCTTAAAGTAAACGTTTTCCATACCCCAAATTCTGGCACATGGTCTGCGAGATTTTTGAGCCGCTTCTGGGTGGAAGAGGCCATGGAGAAAATGCAGTGTGGATATAGAAGCATTGAAATGATGGGGATGTTTTGCTAGCTCATGGGTACAGCAGGGCAGAATATTTGGAACTGGGACAGACAGAAAATCTGGAGCATAACTTAACACAGAGTTACACATCCCCCAGTCTCTCTGGTTAGCCTCTGATGGCTCCAGGTAGAGAGTGGTTTCTTGAGCACAGAGGGGTGGGCACGGAAGACGTTTCTGGCGTCCCTTGGAGCTGCTGGCACAGGGCAGGCACTTGGTAGGTGTTGGGTACGTCCCTCATTAACTGTGGATGATTCAGAGCCATGGAAAGCGTGTCCCAAATCGGAGAGCACTACAAAAAGGAGCCTTGTCCCAAAATTCTGAGTGTCTCCCTGCTTTCCCTCTGGCTCACCAGGATAAAGACAGATACTGGGTTTGTTTGTTTGTTTGTTTTTTGTTTGTGTTGTTGTTTTTGGAGTTGGTGGAGGGGTTAGCAAGGAGTCTCGTGGATTCTGTCGGTCAGGCATTCAGACATGGCACAGGGAGACTAGCTTGTCTTCCGTTCCACAACGTCTGGAGTCTCAGCTAGGATAATGCACATGACAAGGGGGGACATGAACCTCTAAGGGGCTGGAGTCACCTGGAAGTTTCTGCACTCTGACGTCTGGTGCCTGAACTAGGGTGACTTAAAGGCAAGCTCATCTGGGGACTGGGGACTGGAGCATCTACACATGACAGCTCTGTGTGGCTTGGGCTTCCTCATGACATGGTGGCCTCAGAGCGCTCAGATTTTTTACGTGATGTTTCAGAAGCAAGCGTTCCGGCAAACACGGCAGAGATGCATGGTCTCTTATGACCGAGCCTCAGAATCACACAGTCCCTCCCACACCTAGATTCAAGGGGAGGGGGACATGGAGCCCACCTCAAAGTCCTTTTCAAAAACTGCTTCTCCGGCTCTCTCCAAGGTGGATCAGACTAGATCTCCAGGAGCAGACATTGTCCTGTGTTCATGTCTCTGGCTTTCCCGAGACCCTCCGGTCTTTATTGTCTTCCAATCTCAACTCAGGCATGTACTTCATGAAGTGGGGGCTGGGGAGTGGGGGGTCTCAGGGCTCAGCCGCAGCTGCTAGACAACCTCATACGGGGCTTTCTGGACTGAAATGCTGGCCTCCTGAGTGGATTTAGCACTCACCCTGTGCCTTGCCTCTGGGCCAGCCTTTCCTGTCCTTTGGACCTTCAAATCCCAAACCAGACCTGGAGGCCTTCCCAGGGCCCCTGCAGGCCTGGAGGAGGGAGTCACAGGCTGTCCTGTGACCTGGGCTGCGCAGTGCCCAGGGGGAAGTGATCCAGGTTTGGCCTCCTATGGCTGCCAGGCCAGATCCCAGCAGTGGTGGTTACGGTTTCCAGGTCTCCTGGGGAAAGGGCCAGCAGGGCACGTTCTCCGTCCCCTATGCTCTGCTCCCCGGGCTGGGCCAATCTGCACAGTCTGACCTGATGGCTGGCCCGCTAGCTGGCGGGGAACCCTGCTCTCTCCACCTTCCTGTGTGTGTGTGTGGGGGGGGGGGGGGTAGCATTTCTGTTTTTCAAGAATTTGACTCTTTATGCAGTGAAGTGATGTTTTTGGAAGATGATGTGAGGACCAAGGTCAGGGAACATACCCTCCTCTTCTTCCCCATTCCTTCTCTCCTAGAGAGGGATGACCCTCCGGAACCAGAACCCAGAGCCCCTGAGTGGTTGGAGCCTCCAGGCTTCATTCTCCACCCCTCCCCTTCCAGACTCCCGATCCCCCTTTCTCAGGGCTGATGGGGCTGCAGGAGGAGACGTGGAATTCTTCCTCTTGTCACCATCGCCATCATTTTTCGCCTCCCCTTGTGGGCATGATCCCAGCCCTTTACCCATCCAACTAATGACTAAAGCTCAGGGAGAGAGAACCCCGACTCAGACCTGGTCCTCAAGGGGCAGCAGCGGGAGGCGCCCAGCGGGCTGGGGGAGTAGGGCAGGGGTCATGGTCAAGCAGTGTTGACTTGCGCCTCTGGGTGGCTGGGGCTTGGCCCCAGCAGGTGGAGCAGGGAGAGGGGGAGGTGACAGGAATGGCCTGAGGGTGGGGCCTTGTCGGGACCAGGGTGCAGGCCACCCCGGTGGGGGCGTATTTGCTGCGGCAGGAGAATTGGTCTTCATCCGCCACGGTCCCGCTCTTGAGCCTTTTCTGGCGGAAGGGGAGAGGATATGGTGACCTGAATCACACACGCCAGGCCGGTAGGAATGGGCCCGCATCTCTCTCTTGGCAGGGTCCGTGTTTAAGGGGCCCTGGCTGCGTGAGCGCTGGGAAAGGGGATCCATCGGTGGTGCACACCAAGCAGCTAGGAGGTGGTCACAAGGGTCTGACCCAGGGTGGGGTCAACGGAGAGGAAAAACAGAGGTGGAGTCGGGGAGCGTCGAGGTCTCCAGCTTCCCTTGGCTGCTGGCCTCCAGCTCCTTCCCATGCTTGGCTCTAGGGCTTCTCGCTCCCATTCTTTACCCAGAGCATCCTGTGTGACTCAAACAAGACATAAGAGCTACTGATGGAAGGCCGCTGCTCGGGCTGCCCGGGGGGTGAGCTGGGGTCAGTCGGCGAGGACATGGGACTGAGAGCTGCTTTTCACTGCACACGGTGTGGACGGGCCTTCTGGGCCTCATCACGAGCTGTGATGGCAGACAGGATGGAATGGGGTGGGGGCGTGCCAGGAGGTCCCGTTCAGTACACTGGCTTGACCTGGAATCCGCATGAATCATCCAGATTGGCCCCCTAGCCCAACCCCAAGGGGCTCCATAATTGTGCAACCAGCTTCTCCCCGCCACCCTCCCAGTTTTCTTAGTGGAAACCTGGCCAGAGACTCAGGCACAGAGAGAAAATGGTTGCGGTGGTGAGTCCATTTGTTATTCAGAATGAACTAGGTGAATATCTGTGGGGTGAGCGTTGGAGATCTGTCCGAGGTGGACCCTGTCTTCAGGGAGCCACGAGCCCTCAGTAAATGCAAATGGGTGCAGCCCAGAAGTGCAGCTAGGGCCCCCAGGAAAGCACGGGGTCTCCGGTGTCTGGTTTACGAAGCAAGCAGTGAGCCACTCCCTGACCCCATGGGGGATGGGCTGGGGGCTGGCTTAGGTCCCAGGTGCACCCCTTCCCTGCCTACCCTTGATTTGACACCCAAGACCCCTTGCTGCCTGGCCCCACCCATCTTCCCAGGCTGATCTCCTGCCCTGCTCTCCAGATCCTCTGTTCTGCAGCAACAAGCTCCCCGCTCTTTCCCAAATGGCCCATGATCTTTCCCCTCTTTCTATGCCTTTGTGCCGTTTCCTCTACCCAAAATGCCAAGGCTGCCGCTCCCCTCCCTTGCCCCTGGTTCTGCGCTCCGATTCTGGAATCTGAGTTAAGCTTCGGGCAGACTCCCATGCCACCTTTTCCTCGACGCCTTCCCCATCTTTCTGTCGGAATCAATCAGGCATTGTCCTGCCTCCTGTGCAGCACTGCGGTTAGTTGTTTAACTCAGACACTTACTGGATTGTGAGTTCTTTGAAGGCAAAAGTGGTGCTTTTTTTCTTAGAGGGAGGTTGAGACCTAGTGGGGTAACTTGGGTTAGGCTCTCAACTCAGCCACTTACCATTTTACGATCGTGGGCAGATGACCTAACTCGTGCGAGCCTCAGTTTTGTTGTCTGTAGAATGGAGACAATAATACTTCCTAGGATTGTCACTAATGCTCAGGGTGGCTCGGTGCCCGACAAGTATCGCATGTTCTGGAAGTGTGGTTCCCTTCTCCTATTCTGCTGGTCCTGCTGTTGTGCCTTGCACAGATAATGTGTTCAGTGATTGATGAATAAAACAAGTGGCTTGAGCCCAGAAATAAACCCAAAGCATATAGAGTCAGCAAATGTTTGATAAGGACGCCAAGAATATACACAGTGTATATTCCCAAAACACAGTGGGAAAAACAGTGTTTTCAGTGGTGCCGAGAAAACCGGATATCCACCTGCCAAACAATGAAGTTGGACCCTTATCTTAAAGCACACATAAAAATCAACTCAAAATGGATTAAAGACTTAAATGTAAGACATGAAACTGTGAAAATTCGGGGGGAAAAACATAGGGAAAAGGCGCCTTTGCATTGGCCTTGGCCGCGATTTTTTGGATATGACACCAAAGCTCAGGCAACAAGAGCAAAAATAATAATTGGGACAACATCAAACCGAAAAGGTCTGCACAGCAAAGGAAACCATCTACAAAATGAAAAGGCAGCCCACAGATTGGGAGAAGACCTTTTCAAACTGTGTATCTGATCAGAGGTTAATATCCAAAATATATAAGGAACTCCTACAACTCAATAGGGAAAAGAACAAAACTCATTTTTAAAAGTGGGCAAAATTTTTATTTTATTTTATTTTATTTTATTTTATTTTATTTTATTGAGAGCGCAAGTGGGGGAAAGGGGCAGAGGGGGTGAGAGAGAGAGAGAGAGAGAGAGAGAGAGAGAGAGAAAGAGAATCCCAAGCAGTGCAGAGCCCTACACAGGACTCGATCCCATGACCCTGGGATCATGACCTGAGCGGAAATCAAGAGTCAGCCAGCCGCTGAACTGACTGAGCCACCCAGGCTCAGCACGCCTGGCAAAGAATTTGAATAGACATTTTTTTTCCCAGGAGAGACATACAAAGGGCCAACAGATACATGAAAAGATGCTTACCATCCTTCATTATCAGAGAAATGCAAATCAGAACCATAATAAGATATCACCTCACACCTGTTCATATGGCTGTTATCAGAAAAATAAAAGGTGACAGGTGTTGATGAGGATGTAGAGAAGAGGAAGCCCTCAGGCACTGTTGGTGGAAATGTAAACTGGTGCAGCCACTATGGAAAAAAGCGTGGAAATTCCTCAAAAACACCAAAAGTAGAAATCCCATATGTTCCAGCAATTCCACTTCTGGATATATAGCCAAAGGAAATGAAATCATTACCTTGAATAGATATCCGCATCCCATGTTCATTGCAGCATTATATACAATAGCCAAGATATGGAAGCAGCCTAAATGACCATTGGGGCTGAATGGATAAGGAAATTGTGATATGTTCGTGACATTTGTGTGTGTGTGTGTGTGTGTGTGTGTGTGTGTGTGTGTGTGTGTATGGATTGCAGCATGGCTCAGCCTTAAAGGAAGGAAGTCCTACCATTTGTGACAACGTGGATGAACCTGGAGGATGTTATGCTACGTAAAATAAGCCACAGAAAGAAAGAAAAAACTGTATGATCTCACTTATATGTAGAGTCTAAAAGAGCCAAATTCATGAAAGCAGAGAGCAGAATCGTGGTTACCAGGAGTGAGGAGGCAGGGAATAAGGGTTGGTCAAAGGGTACGAAGTGGCAGTTATATAGGATAAATAAATCTAGAGATCAAATGTACAGCATGGTGACTATAGTTGATCATACTGTATTGAATATTGGAAATTTGCTAAGAGAGTAGATTTCAGGTGCCTTGACTACACACACACACACACACACACACACACACACACGGCAACTGTGGGAACATGGATATGTTAGTTAGCTTGGCTATAGTGATCATTTCACCGCATATATGTATATCAAAGCATTATGTTGTAGACCTTAAATATATACAATTATTATTTAAAAATAAAATAGTTTTTTAAATGAGCTATTTAGATGCAAGCTATGAGACTTTCATCTATTTTGGAACCAGAAGATGTACAGATCAGAAGGGACCTTAAATACCATTTGGTTTATGCTCTCCGTTTCATATTTCCTGAAACTGAGGACTGGAGAGCACATGATGTACGGACGGGCACTTGAAAGAGTCTCATGGCAAACCTTAGTCTCCTGGTCCTAGTCCAAGGCTCTGACCATTCCTGACACGTCGGCTGTCCCTTGGGGCCACTGGGCATGGGCACGGCCAGGAGACATTCTCACAGGGATGTGGATCCTTTGTGACAATCCTGCATCTTCAAACACCTCTGCTCTCCCCACCGCACCCTTTCCCCTACTCATCCAAGTACTTCTAGGGAGTTCGGCATGGTACCCAAAGATGATAGAGCCCTGGCATTTCCCTGGCTGTGCAGGGATGCAGCCATTAGCTCTAGCTTGCTGATTTCCCTGGAGAAGGTTGTCTCCCATCCCTCTCTTGTGCCCTTTGTTTTGGTGTCACGTCCCTTCTGCACTTTCCTTCATGCCCCCTCCTCTTCTGTGTCCTCCCTACTTCCCCAACCTCCCCCTGCCCGCTTTCTCCCTCCCTCCCCACAAGCACGCTGTGCCTTTAAGTTCTGTTGGTGGAAACGTAGTCTCAGGCTAGATCCCAGGTCCATCTTCTATACCTGAGGGTACACCGCTCCCCGGGTCCCATCTCTCAAGGAACTGATGTTTTCGTTTCACTTATTCAGATGGCTTCTCACCTTGCAGAGTACCATACTCTACTGCCCAGTAGAAGAATTCTGGCTTCTGTGAGACAGGTTTGGGGGAGATCAGCATGGCATCAGGCTAGTCCAGAATGTTCACATCCAGAAAGAGAGCATCAGAGTGCAAATGGGCCTTAGATCATCCTGTCCCTTGACTGCAACACCCACATCAGGTAGCACCTTTCATTCGACACCCTGAAAGGGGCCAAGGAAATAGCCCAAGAGGAAGAACAAAAGAAGCATTTTGCACAAAGCTTTATTTGTGTTAGCAAAAAATTGGGGAAAATTCCATGTTACATTCCACGAACATTTCATGAACAGCAACCAAGCTAAGCCAACCGTGGTTCTTCAGCGTGAGGACAGGATACGCCACCCAGCCACTGAGTATGACAGGTGTATGTGCTCACCATGATTTTGCCCCTTCCATTGTATTCATTTTTATATTTATTTTTCAAATGACGTTATCTTTTTTGTAGGGGCTCCTGGGTGGCTCAGTCGGTTAAGCGTCCGACTCTTGATCTCGGCTCAGGTCATGATCTCACGGTTTGTGGGGTTGAACCCCGAGCCCAGCTCTGCACTGATGACGCGGACCCTGCTTGGCAGTCTGTCTCTCCTTCTCTCTGCTGCTCCTCTGCTCACTCCCTCTCTATCTCTGTCTCGCAAATAAATAAACTTTAAAAAAAAAACACATCTTTTTTATATTATAAAAATGATATATGCTCATTTCAGAAATTTAGAAACTCAGAACAGTATAAAATGGAAATAAAATATCACCCTTTATTCTATCCTCTCAAGATACTACCCTTGGCATTTTAGTGTCTCTCCTTTCACTTACTGTTGTATTCTTCTTTTTCTTTTTCTTTTTAATGTTTGTTTATTTTTGAGAGAGAGAGAGAGAGAGAGAGAGAGCAAGGGAAGGGCAGAGAGAGAAGGAGAGAGAGAATCTCAAGCAGACTTTGCACTGTCAGCACAGAGGCCAATGTGGGGCTCACACCCACGAACTGTGGGATCGTGTCCTGAGCTGAGTGATCACTGACTGAACTACCCAGGCATCCCACTATTGTGTTTTTCCTGTGAGTGTATATATAAGTATATCCTCCCCTGTGGTTTTTTTTTTAATTTTTTAAATGTTTTATTTATTTTTGAGACAGAGAGACAGGGTGTGAGCGAGGGAGCGGCAGAGAAAGAGAGAGACACGGAATCTGAGGCAGGCTCCAGGCACTAAGCTGTCAGCACAGAGCCAGGTGCGGGGCTTGAACTCAAGAACCGCGAGATCATGACCTGAGCCGAAGTCGGACGCTTAACCGACTGAGCCACCGAGGCAACCCTGCACTTATTATTATAACATTGTGTCAGTGGCATTTCCCCATTGGCCATAATATTTTACATTTTATGAAATGAAATTGCGATGTATTTTTTAATTGATAACATTTTATAGTTAATTACTTCATTTTTTTTTCTCCAAAGAACATAAAATAATAATTGTGTAAGTGGTTGAATTGGATTTGATGAAATCTTATATAAAAGTCTATCATATAAATAGGAACGTACTTGATTTTATCACCTTCTTATTCTTGGACATTCAAGTAGGTCCAGCTTCTTAATTTTTTTTAATGTTTATTTTGAGAGAGATAGAGACAGCGCAAGCAGGGGAGGGGCAGAGAGAGAGAGAGAGAGAGAGAGAGAGAGAGAGAGAGAATCCCAAGCAGGCTCTGCACTGTCAGCACAGAGCCTGATATGGGGCTCTATCTCAGGAACCTCAAGATCATAACCTGAGCCAAAACCAAGAGTCAGACGCTTGACCAACTGAGCCACCTAGGCGCCCCTCTACTTTTGAGAAACATCCAATTTGTGAAATGTGTCCACATTACTGGTTGTTTATTGGAGTGGATTCTCAAGAATAGATACAATGAGACAAAATGAATGAAGGTTTTAAAGGCTCTGGATGCCTTTACCATGTATGTGTTGACAAGGATCAAAAGTGAATATAGAGGAATAGATGGGCATTGCCTTTGCCAAGTTCTTATTCTGTATGCAGTTCTTTGTGTGTAGTTATCAAAATGATGATCATAAGGACAAATTAGGAGTAACTCCATTTAT
Organism: Prionailurus viverrinus; assembly: GCF_022837055.1. Classification (NCBI taxonomy): domain Eukaryota; kingdom Metazoa; phylum Chordata; class Mammalia; order Carnivora; family Felidae; genus Prionailurus; species Prionailurus viverrinus. The sequence continues at coordinate 32,245,098 of NC_062566.1, read as the reverse complement.
TTATAGGGAAGGGGGTGCAGGATGGAGGGAGAGAGAGTGGGAGAGAGTAGGAGACTGAGAACACCCAGCCCTACAGGGGAGCCCTCAAATACTGGAATGGATGATGCAGGAGTGAGTTCTCTGAGGTCTGGGGTGGGCAGGAGAGCTGTCGGGATGAGGGAAGACTGTTCGGTAAGATTTTGCACACCCCTAAGTTCCTGGGAGCTGGGATCTTCTACCGATTGGAGCACAACATCTAGAAAGAGCACTGAACAGGGTGGGGCCAGGAGACCTGGGTTCAAGCCTTGGTCTGCTGATACCTTGCTGTCTAGCCGACCTTGAACACATGACTTGCCCTCCTCACACCTCAGTTTCCCTCTCTGTAAATGAGGGAGCGGGATTGGATGATCTTGGGATCCCTCCCGTCTGCAGAGGTATAGCTTAGGACTGCCCAGCATGTGGAGGGAGACAGGTGGCAGTGGCTGGTTCATAACTCACCTCAGCCCTTCCCACCCCTGGTGACCCACTTGTTCCCTGGGGCCTGGAACACCTTTTTTGGCATCCCTTACCCAGGCAGAACGTTAGAGCCATTAACCACCCCTGGGACCGCACAGGGAATTAGTATGGCCAGGCTGAGCATAAGGTTGGACTCCCTCCCTAACCTCACCAAAACTGAGGACTCCTCAGAAACCCACTGTCTTCTCCTCTCCCTGGAAAGTTTCAGGAGAGATAGTGGGAGTGATGGAAGATGGAAAGCTTTTAGTCCTCGCTTGTGTGGCTTATCCTCACTGGCCTCTCTAAATCATAAGTCAGAACTCCCCTCCCCCAGGCTCACGAAAGAGGGAGAAATGGGAATCAGAAACAGGATTTGGGGCGGAGATGCTCTAATAAAGACCCAGAGTGGCATAAACAAAATGGCAGTTTATTTTTCTCTCACGTCCCATCCAGATGTAGGTATCTGGCTGTCAAGGTGGCTCTCCTTTTCAAAATGGTTAGGGGCCCAGGTTCCTTCTCTCTTTTAGCTCTGTCACCTAAGATGGCTCACCCCATGCCCATGTTTCTACCTGCAGAAGGGGGAAGAGAAAAGGAGGGTTCCCCTTTTCTTTAGAGGACAGGACCTGGAGTTGCCACATGGTACAAGTGCTCGCATCCTATTGGCCGGAACCTCATCACATGACCACACACTTGGCTGCAAAGGTGGCTGGGAAATGTAGTCTTCCCACACACCCCCACCCCCACCCCCCCACACCCCCACACCCCCCGCTAAAAATTGAGACTGTATTAATATAAGAATAGGACAGAATTGAGGATGGGGGGTGGGTGGGTGGTGAGCAATTCCTGCAAAAAAAAAAAAAAAAAAAAAAAAAGATCTTAAAGCCCAGAGCTTCAGGGCTCCAAATAGCTGCATGATGGCGGCAGCAGCTTATTAAAATGATTTAACCAAACTCACATTTATCAAAATAGATTCAACCAATCAAAATGGAATGAACATGGCTCTTCCCCTACTCACCCCTCGCATGCCTTCCCTCCTTTCTTTCTACGCAGCAAATCTTGGAGGACTAATCTTCAGTCTGCGGGCGACTGAAGGCAAGGCTCTCCCCAAGGGTTGAGAACAGATTCGGAATTGCAAGTTTTTCCTTGAATTCTTGAGAGCCAGTGAAGTCCAGTTCCACAGAGTTTTGTTTTCACACACAACCAAAGGCTGCTTGCAAATATCCCCCTGTATTAAACAGGGATGATCAAACGATAGTATTTGTAAACCCAAATTATTACATTTGCAGAGTTTATCGGGGCGGGAAGGAGGGCTTGAAATCAGTATTCTACCAAGACTGGTGCCTTTGCAAGACCTTGGCAGGGCTCCTACTGTGTGCACCTTTATGGCTAGCTAGAACTCCCAGAATTCTCAGTAAGGTCATTTAGCTTCTGTATCATCTTGAGCTGGCTTTGGTGTCCAATCGCTGTTTTCCCTGCTTTCATATTATAAGTTGCTATGAGTTTGGCTCGATCACTATTGATTTAATTTGTGGTGGGTTGGTTCGTGTAGCACCAGTGAGTTTATTTGCATATTTGAAACCTATAATTTTTCATTGTCCGTTGTGTCTTAAAGTATCATCTGTGGACCACCTGCATGCAAATCTCTTAGGCACTAGTTAAAATGCAGATTCCTGGGCTCTCACCCAAACCTCCTGACCCAGAATCTCTGGGAGCAGGCTCCAGAATAAACGTGTCCACACCAGTGAGAACCTCTGGACACATTTTTAATGTGTTTGCATGGTGGTTCAACAACCAGTCTCCCGGGCCCTTCTCGCTAAAGCATTCCCCAATTCCATGTGTATGAGCTGGGTTGCATGAGGATTTATTCTCCTTAAATTTCCTGCAAGAGAAGGGGTGCTGTTTTATCACATAAAATTGTGCAAGGCTTCTTTTAATTATGCCGTAGGTGATTCGTAATGCCCCTGTTTTATTCTCGGCTATCCTCACGTTGCTTTTCCACTGATATGTGGTCATGGGGAGGTGAGGGGCCTCTGTGCCAGCCAAAATCAGAAACCAGTGCCCAAGACCTGAAGGAGTACATGAGACCCTGATGGGTAGTAACACCTGATGGAGATGCTCTTTTTTTTTTTTTAACGTTTATTTATTTTTGAGACAGAGAGAGACAGAGCATGAACGGGGCAGGGGCAGAGAGAGAGAGAGGGAGACACAGAATCGGAAGCAGGCTCCAGGCTCCGAGCCATCAGCCCAGAGCCCGACGCGGGGCTCGAACTCACGGACCGTGAGATTGTGACCTGAGCTGAAGTCAGGACGCTTAACCGACTGAGCCACCCAGGTGCCCCGGAGATGCTCTTTTAAAGAAGGAATACGAGGGGGCGCCTGGGTGGCGTAGTCAGTTAAGCATCTCGCTCTCGATTTCGGCTCAGGTCATGATCTCACAGATCTCACAGGTCGTGATCTCACTGATGATGCAGAGCTTGCTTGGGATTGTCTCTCTCTCTCTCTCTCTCTCTCTCTCTCTCTGTCTCCCTCTCTGTCTCTTCCTCTCTCTGACTTTCTGTCTCTCTGTCTCTCTAAAAATGAATAAGATAAACTTAAAAAAAAATAAAGAGGGAACATGAGGACGAAGACAAGGCCACGTCACAAGGGAGAAGCAGCTAAGCCTGAGAGTCAAGGATGTGGCTGGGGGCTGCACTTGGAGGGTGTTTGGGAGGATTGCAGGACTCCCCGGGCTGTCTGGGGACCGCCTGGGTCTCCACCCTTGCACTATGTGTTGGGGGAAGGGCCGGTTCCAGGGCCCCAGCAGGCCCTTTATCCGCTGCCCTCAGCTCTGACTGGAGCATTGTGTCCTGGCCGTGTCCTTCACAGCCTCTTAGTGACGGGCCTGTTGTCCAAAATGGGCCCGCGGCTGGTCCGGGCCTGCGCCCATGTATTATGCATCACCAGCTCAGACAAAGCTTCTGTGTGTGGGAGCCGGGTGGGGTGGGGGCTTGGCCCCCCACAGAGTTCTGTTTACCAGGCACTGGATGCCCAGAGGGTGGGATGCCGGCGGGCTCTGTGTACAGGAGGTGGGGTTTGCAGTGCGGCCTCTGGGACATCACGGATGGCACAGCAGACCTTCCTGGCTGAAACGGGACAGCCAGGGAAACAGTGCTTCCACCTCCCAGGGCTCCCAGGCCTGCTCCAAATGCACCGTTGGGTCATTAGCAGAGGCTCTCTGGCTAACCTGGGCCCCCGCTAGCCCATAATTTCCTGGGGCACCTGTGGTGTACTCCGAGGTCCTCAGGCATCCAGGAGACGGGACAAATGCCAACCTTCCTAATCAGAACAGATAGAGAATCAGTCCATTAACCTGGATGGGGAGCCTCTTGAGGGGTGCAGGTGGGGCTTGCTCCTCTCTGTATCCTCTAACTTGGGGGCCCAGGGCATGGCACCCACGCAGTAGATGCTTGTGGAATGAGGAAGGGTTCTTTGAGCCTTTGTGGTAGGCCCGTAGGCTCAGGCTCGGGCTCAGAGGAGAAGCGGAAAGAAGATGCACAGCCCCCACTTCTGTGCTCACTCGCAGCCTGACAGAAGACATAAACTTGAGGGGGATGAGACTGGCACGTTAGGGCCCCCACTGAGGGCCAGACCTGCTGGGAGGTTAACACGCAGGGCATACTCCCTCCTCTCAGCAGCCCTGTCCAAGGAGAGCTTTTCTGTATTCTGTGCTGGAGGAACCCTCCGTCCACTGCCCGCAGCCGACCGGAGCGCAGCGCGTTGTGCCCGAGACTGGTTGACCTTCGCTCGGTTAAGCATGGCACCCTGGCTGAGATGGCCCAAGGGTGGCTCTACGCCTTGTGCTTTGGTAGTGAACGGTACAACGATGGGCGTACCTGGGTTGCCGTGGGGGACATGACCGACCAGAATGATCTCAGAAGCCTTTTCAAAATAATACCCGTGCCTCTTCTCTACCACCCGGATGGTGATGTACATTTATAAGGGGTGGGGGGTTACGGATCTTGGGCAGGATGTATGTCGCTTGAGAAAGCTGCCCGGTTGTCCCACTTCCTTCTCAGACAGGTATTTAGCCTTATTTTTAGTGTTATTTATAGAGTTTAGAATTTTACTGTGACTCCGGCAAAAAGACAAGGCTTTGCTCAAGGACACCCAGCCTCCAAGGAGTCTTGCTGCCTGGCCCGCTGGCCTCTCTACCATGCCTCGCTCCCTGAAAGGCAGGCGGCTGCCCTGGATCTGAGTTCAGACCGCCGGCTGGATGCTGTGGGCCACTGGGCAAATCTCCCAAGCCGTGGCTGGGACGATTCTGACACGCCGTGAGCGTGGCTGGGGCAGCACATGGGCCGCGACACGTGCGGGGAATCCCATGCCGCAGTCGTCTGTGAGATTCCCATGTGCCAGGGCCCGGTACTGCCCAGGGCCCCAGATCTGGGTCCTCTCTCCTGGGCACCGGCAGTGTCATGGCAGACAGGCAAGGAGCGATCACCGTGTGCTGACGTGCATTTGGTTCTGGAACAAAACACACAGGCAGGCTGATTCCAATTGCGTGGATCGGAGAAGGCTTTCAGAATGGGGGTTTTGAAAGGAGGCAGTGTGTGTGTGTGTGTGTGTGTGTGCGCGCGCGCATGTGAGTGTGCATATGCATATGTGTAGAAGTGTGTGCTTGTGTGTGCACATGTTCGTTCACAGCAAATTCTGTGACCCCAGGTGACAGGTGACTGGCCCATCTTTTTGATGGACAAAGGACCAAAGAGATAAAGAAATAGTATCCAGGGGCCCCTGGGTGGTTAAGAGTCCAACCCTTGATTTTGGCTCAGGTCATGATCTCCCCTATTTGTGAGTTCAAGCCCCGCATCGGCTTCTGTGCTGACAGAAGACTGCTTGGGATTCCCTCTCCCCCCCAACCCTCTGCCTCTCCCTTGAAGGATTTGAGTGTTGGACTAGGGACCATGGACCTTGTTCTCTTCGTGGAGGGACATTGAAAGTGTTAGAGTGGAAGAAGATAGGGTCAGAAGGTTCTGTTTTTACTTGGAGGAAATCTCCAAGGGTTTCCGGGGAGGTGGGAAGGGAAGGAACTAACATATACTTACCTTCTCATTGACTCCTCCGAAGAACCGTGGACGTGGAGAGCAGTGTCCAGGGTCACCAGATAAGGCTCCAGGGATGTGAGGGGTTAAGAAAATGGCCCGGGAGTTGTTGGGGCTGAGTCACAGCCGACATGCCTGCCTCCGAGCCCATGCTTTCCCACGACACCAGCTCCCTCCTGCTCTGCAAAGCAGGACAGGTCTCTACCCCAACACAGGTGGCCACGGGGCAGGGGGTGGGATCGGGGGAAGAGGCATGTGGGCCACTGTGGCCTCTGGTCTCTCCAGGCCCTGGAGTTGGGCCTGACAGCACCTCTCAGTCTGGAAAGGGACCTTTGTACTTGTCTGTGTGCTCTTCTGTCTAAACGACTATTTGTCCTCCTCTCTTCTCTCTTGGTCTGGGGACCGAGGGACTTGTTTCTAGCCCCATCTCTGCCACTACCTTGCTGTGTGACCTTGAGCAAGTCGCTTGCCCTCACTGGGCCTCCACGTTCCCCCCTGTGAATGAAGAGCGGTGTGTGTGCCTGTCTGTGAGTACATGTGCGTGTGTGTGAGTGTGTGCCTGTGTGTGCATGGGGGCCAGTGTGTGCTTGCGTGTGTTCTTTCTCAGCCAGACCAGAGGGACTCTAGGCCTTTCCTCGCCGTGTTCTCTCCCCGTGGGGTGAGTGATGCTGGAGGGGGTCCTCAGTAGGTGGGCACTAAGCCACACTGTTCTTTTCCACCCACACCCAACCACCTCAGTTCTGAAATGCATACTGGTTTGGCCACCATCCTGCTGGGTGGGTCCTGTGGCATGGGGGTTTATAGTTTATAGTTGAATTTTGGGCACCCAGGATGCCCTGGTAAACATGCTATTCTGAATTACTGGATTTTCACATCACTTCAATAGCATTTACTGAAAAACAAAGGCAAACAAAGTAATGTTTATTGAGTATCTACTATGTGCCAGGCTCTGTACTAAGTACTGGGGACAAAGAAGTGAACCTGACTTGGTCCCTGCCCTCCAGGAACCCACAATTAGTGACGTTGCTTTTAGACGTTTCTTGGCTATGGCTCCTAATTGGAAAAGCACTTTATATTGTCACCAACTATGCACACACGCACACACACACACACACACGTATATATTGTATCTACAAAACCAAATCAAAAGTCAGGCCATGCACTCTGATATTTCTCAGTCTTTTCTACTCTGTCTCATTTTTTTTTTTTCAGTGCTGGTAGCATCCTACCACTTTGATTTCACAACCTGCTGGTAGGAGGTCAGCCTCCAGCGTGAGAAACGCTGGTTGAGTGTAGCATATAGCTCCTATATGGTATTGCGTATAAATTATGTGCTGTGGGGAAAGAGGGCAAGGAATGGGCTCTTTTGACTGGGAAAATCCGGGAAGACCCCCAGTTCAAATGGCACTTGAGCTGCGTCTGGATGAATGATAGGGTTTCCTCAGAGAAATCTGCCTGTCAACAGAGAATGGGGAAAGCCAGCTGGACAGAAGTAACAGCAGGAGCACAGGCCAGGAGGGAGGAGTGCATTGGGGAGGAGCTCACGTTGATGCACCTGGCAAGCGCTTTGCCTGGGTTACCACATTCCGTTCTCATTATAAATACCAGGAGACAAGAACTCTTTATACCTTCATATTGTGGATGAGGAAATTGAGACTCAGAGAGGTTGTGTAACTTGCCTAGGGATCAGGTGGCTACTGAGGTAGAGGCAGAGCCCAGATTTGAACTCAGGCAGTTCTACTGACATTGAAATATGAAGCTCCTAGAGATGTGACCTTAAAGGTATTTGGGGGTTAATTCTGGGGGATGCTTGAGTATAAGCCTGAAAATGTTTAATTTCACTCTGGAGCTAAGAGAAAAACAGTATACCTTTTTCGGAAAGAGAAGGGACATGATCAAAGCTTTATTTGGGGGAAGATCCTCAGCACAGGACATGGGCTCAAAGAAAGACAGGGACACCTGTCAGGAGACGGGAGCAGCATTTTTCAGCCCACTTTTCAGTCCCAGGGACCATTATATCATATTTATCTCAGTGCACTTAAGGACATTGCTTATATATCATATGAAAGGAAAATAATTCGTGTTTCCCTTTTTACTTTGGCTGCTAGGAAGCTCAGAGTTCCAATCTGTGGTATTCTCCATGGAGCATTCAAGAGCTCCAATAAGCCTTTTACGTGTTTATTTTGCCTTGCCTTTTTTCTCCTACCCTCACTTTCCTTTAATCTGAATTTCATCACTGCTTGATTTTTCATCTCACTGTAATGTATGCATGCTGGTATGCCTTAGGGCAGGCTTTAAATGAAATACAAGGGAAACCCACTGAAGCAACCGGAGAGCTTTTTTTGTTGTTGTTGTTGTTGTTCAGACAAGATTGGAAGCTCCCGGAGAGTGGGGATTGACTTACCGTCTCCCACATCTTCTGTCCCAGGGCTGGGTGCCAGATGAGTATATCACGTTGATGTAAACCTTAGGCCATCGGAGCTGCGAAGGGCCTAAAGCCTCCTTTCTCCCTCTGTTTCTCCAAGAACAGACAGGAACCACCAGGGATATACAAGATGGTTTCACTGGGGCCCGGGTGAGTGTGGTTGGGTTTAATTGTCACACATTTATTTAATGTGTACTAGAAAAAAATGCAGCTGACCCATCGAACCGGTTACATCCTGGATAATATCGCTGAGAAGGGGGCTTGCGCGGATATTTAAATTTTGGGAAGGATCAACTTAAACAATATTCTTAAATAAATATGGCTCAGGGGATTTATAGAGATGGCAAGACGGTGTTGGCAATGGTGCACAAATTGTGAAGTCTGGCAAACGCTGGTTCATTTTAACCCCTCTTCTGACACAGGACGAGGCAGAAGCCCAGAACATCCTCGCATGTGGGTCCTGTAGGTCATTTGAAGCCACGGGAGTAAAGAGAGCCTGCCTTCCAGCCTCATCTGGCCCTACATCATGCTTTTGAACCATTTTTATGTTTCCAAAATGCCTTCTGTCTTCTACTCACTTAATACCTTTTACCCCAGCCCTCCAAGGCAGACATAGCCAGAGTTGTTTCTCCCATTCTGTGGATGAACAAACTGAGGCCCAGAGCGGGGATCGCCCAGCTAGCTATGGAGGGACCGGGGTTAGCACAGTTCCGGGCCTTCCCACTGTGTGTCAGGCAGGGTCAGGCGGGGAGCCAGGGTCCGTGTTGAAATCCCCCAACCAATTGTAGAAAGTCGGCTGGGTGAAAACAGGCCATCTGCTGGCCGGTGTCCCCTTGGGAGCAGCTTGAGCCGTGCTCGCTGCTGACTCCATGCTGCCCCGCTTCCCCAACGTTACTGCTTTCCAGAGGAGCCCAGATGTCCTCGCCTGCTTACGAGGGCGTTTGTTTCTCTTTTCCGTGTGGACGGACGATCTCAGCAGTGAATATACTCCACTCCGACCACCGCCAATCTGCGAGCGCCCTGCGGGGGACCCTCCTGGCCATGAGTAATGAAACCACAGCACTTAGTGAGCGTCTTGGCCATGCCAGGCCCTGCGCTCACAGATGGACGCTCACGTTGAATGAGCCGCTGCTCTGCGGCCGCCAGGGACTCACGGTCTGGTGAGGGAGGCAGACGCATGAACAACTAGCCAGAAAGCAAAGTGCTAGAACGGAGGGATGGACCAAGTGTTACGGAGGGAGGGACCAGCTCCGCCTGCCGGGGCTCAGAGAGGCTCCCCAGAGCAGGAGACATCCGGATTGAACTGTGCCCTTGCATAGGGCTTGCATAGGGAGAGAGGAGAAGGCATTCCCGGCAAGGGGCCAGGCTGAGCAAAGGCCCAGCGGTGACCGGGAAGGGTACTGTCGGGCTGGGGTACTGAGCTGAGGGAGGCAGGAGCGGAGACAAGCAGGACCCCGCTGCTGCCCAGGGTTCCACGCTGGCACGGACCTGGAGACCAGCACAGGTGTGGCCGGGGTGAGAACGTGCCAAGGTTGGGATGACGGCTGGGCTGGAAGCAGCCTTTTGAGAACAAGTTGGGTCCCTTTTGGTTTGGCTGTTGGTTTGTGTTAGGGACGCAACGTGGCTCAAGACAACAGGCTTTGGAGCCACAAAGAACTAGATTCAAAGCCCAGCTTCGCTCCTACCACCATGGGGCCTTGAACGAGTTGTTTCACCTTCCGAGCCTTGGTTTTCCATCTTTAAAATGGGAATAATGCGCCCTTCGTCTCAGGAGGGAGAACTCAGTGAGACCAAGTCAGAAGAGGGCTTAGCCCAAACAAAGCCTGGTTTGTAGCGAGTGACCAGTATGTTGCCAAAGGTGTCCGTGGTGATGGTGGCGACCGCCCAGGGAGTGGCTGTGTGTGTAAAGTGCACTAGAGAGTGTGCAAGTCTGGACTTCGGTGTGATTTTGAGACCGTCTGGGTAGAGTGTGTCACCACAGCGTGAGGATGCAAGGGCTGGTTTCACACAGCCTGGAGTAGAAGTCCCCTAGACGCCATTTGACTGAGGGCTGCCGGTGGCTGGAAAGGATGGGATGCTGTGGGAGTCCCACCTCTGACACCTGTGCCAAATGACCTTCCAATTTCATTAATTGCCTCCGGAGATGGGGAACTCACCACTTGAAAATAATCCATTCTCTCATTGGACATCACTGGCTACTCATTAGAAACAAAAGCAACTCACCCCTGTGGAGTGCCTTCCGAGTCACAAAACACATCTCTGTCCTTCCTTCCTTCATTCCTCCTTTTCTTCCCTCCTTCCTTCCTTCTTTCCTTCCTTCCTTCCTCCCTCCCTTTCTTCTTTTCTTCCTTTCTTTCTTCCTTCCTTCCTCCCTCCCTCCCTTCCTTTCTTCCTTCCTTCCTTCCTCCCTCCCTCCCTTCCTTTCTTCCTTCTTTCCTTCCTCCCTCCCTCCCTTTCTTCCCTCCTTTCTTCCTTCCTCCCTCCCTTGCTTCTTTCCTTCCTTCCTTCTTTCCTTCCTTTCTCCCTCCCTTTCTTCCCTCCTTCCTTCCTTCTTTCCTTCCTTCCTTTCTCCCTCCCTTTCTTCTTTTCTTCCTTTCTTTCTTCCTCCCTCCCTCCCTTCCTTTCTTCCTTCCTTCCTTTCTCCATAGATATTTGCTGAGCACCTGCTACTACTAGTCACTATTCGAAATCCTGGGAGTGCCACAGGGAAACGAGGCAGACACGAGCTCTGTCTTCAGGGAGTTTACAGCTTCATTGACCTTGCCTCACAACACCCCTGTGAGGCAGCCGTGGTAGGATTGCAATTGTTTCCGTCAAGGGGGCGCCTGGATGGCTCAGTCGGTTAAGCGTCCGACTCTCGATCTCGGCCCAGGTCATGATCTCACAGTTCGTGGGTTCGAGCCCCACATCGGGCTCTGCACTGACAACGTGGGGCCTGCTTGGAATTCTCTCTCCCTGTCTCTCTGTCCCTACCCCACCTGGGCTCTCTTTCTCTCAAAATAAATAAATAAACTTAAAAAAAAAGAAAGAATTGTTCCCATTTAACAGACTGGGAGACTGAGGATGGTGGTAGTGATGAAGACAGCAAAAACTTACAGAGGTCTGGAATGTGTCAGGTGCTTTATATACTTTACGGGAATCTAACCTTCACATCCACCTTATGAGGTAAGCACTATTAACATCATCCCCTTTTATACATGAGGAAACTGAGGCTCAAAGAAACTGAGGCTAGACGTCGCCTGCCCAGGGGTCACACGGCAAGGAAGTGGCCCGGCGTGCCCTGCCCGAGGGATTAAGGCTCCGAGATTTGCCAGAGTAGCAGAGCTGAGGCCAGAGCTGAAGCAGCTGGACTGAGACCCCGGCCCTTTGCACCGTCGGGAGGTCCTTCGGGAACCCTGGCAGTGTCCCAGCGTGTGCAGGCTGACACGGGTGACCTCCAGCCCTCCCCACCCAGGGCCACGTGTGCCCTGGCCTCCTCAGCCCCGCCTCGCTTCATCCCGAGGGGACAGAAGTGGGCGAGGTCAGCCTCTCCCGGCAGCGAGGTGCATGAGGCCGTCCCGGACGACGGCCAGGAGTCATCGCGGGCGGTGGGGCGGACTCTGGTAGGAGACGCCAAGGGCAGCCTGCAGACTCCTTTGCTCTGGAAATCTCGTCGGGCTTCCCCGTCGCGGGCCAGATTTCAGCACCCTCGCTGCGACTGGGCACGGGGAGCGCAAATGGGCTTCTTGGTGTGGGGATGGAGAGGAGACCCTTGCTGACTCCTCCCTCGCTGCCCACCCCTCCTCAGTTGGGCCTCCTGCCAGAAGGAGGATTCCAAGCCCTGTAGCAGCAGGATGATGGAAGGCAGGAGGGATGGACCCCATCCTGGCAGATGGCCTCTCCTCACTCTCTGACTCTGTTATCTCATCCGATCAGTGGGGATTAAAGACGCCGGCTGCCCAGTGTAGATGAGGTAATCCGTGTCGGAGATGCTCTGTAAGCCTGAAGCACCCTACAAGGTTAGACGGAATGGACGATGAACGCGATCAGCAGCACAAAGAGTAATGGGGATGTAGGATCATCAGGACCTTCGGGAGGTGCCACCCACCGTGTTTTCTCCGCCCAAGCTCATATCAGGAAGCACTGTCTCCAGGACCCAAAGCCGATATACCACGTATCTCGAGTATTAGTGTTGCATTGAATCACCCGAGGGGCTTTTTAAACATCAGACTGGCAGGTTCTGGGTCAGCCCCAGAAGATTCTAAATCCAGCGGCTCTGGGGGTAGGGCCGGGGTCTCTGTTTCCCCTCCAATGCTAGTGGCTGAAGGCCACACCTGTGCAGAGTGGGGACACTACGGGACGAGTGGCAGCGTGCCCAGGGAGGCTTCCTCTGTGCCACACTAACCGGTGGGTGTCCAGAGCGCTGTCACTGCATGGGCAAAGGGACCGGGTCTCCTCAGGGCACCTCACAGGGCCCTCGGAGTCTCTAAACTTGAAGTTTTCCCATAGTTTCTGGTATGCAACTTTCTGTACTGGGGACCAGGACAAAAATGTCTCCGAGTAATTTTTTTAAAAGCCGGGTTTATTGAGCTATGATTTCCATGCAATAAAAATCATCCTTTTTAGGGTGCAGTTCCGCGGGTTTCAGCAGTGACCTAGAGTTGCGTAGCCACCGTCGATTATGACATAGAACATTTCTGTCACACCCTCCCCCAGTATCTGTCCCGCAGCTTTGGAGTCAACCCCCCCCCTTCCCACCTCTGGACCTTGCCACTGATCTGTTTTCTGTCTTTATTGTCTTGTCTTTTCCAGAATATCAGATAAGTGCAGTGTTTGTGCCTGGCTTGCTTGGGTCAACGTAACATATTTGAGATTTGCCCGCGGCCCACTATATCAATAGTTTCTCCCTTCTTATCCCTGCGTAGTATCCCATTGAATGGACGTGCCACAGTTCATCTTCCTGGGGTGATTTAATTGTCCCTGGCTTTCATCCACAAATGCTGTCTAGCAAGAAATGCGATTTGTTTGGTTCACATGCAGACCTTTCTGCTCTGGCTGCTTCAAAAGTCAAAGTAGTTTCATTGCTCAGCAATACTTTTTAAATTAGCTACTACATGCTTCTCTCTGGGGGCATAGTTCAAGTGTGTACAAGAGTTACAAGAGCCGTAACGCGGAGAGGTGGCTTAGGCATAAGTGGAACACCCCACTTCCCTTCTGAAGGAGCAGCAGTGGGGAACGTGGACTCAGAAAGGAGTCTGGATTTTTATATGAAGTATCCTGATTCGGGGGGTGCCTGGCTGGCTCAGTCAGTTGAGCGTCCGACTTCGGCTCAGGTCATGATCTCACGGTTTGCGGGTTCCAGCCCCGCGTCGGGTCTGTGCCGATAGCTCAGAGCCTGGAGCCTGAGTCGGATTCTGTGTCTCCCTCTCTCTCTGCCCCCTCCCACTTGCGCTCTCTCTCTCTCTCTCTCAAAAATAAAATAAAAACATAAAAAAAAATTTAATATATCCTGATTTTTTTAATGTTGGCAAGTAATGTTTTTAATCACCGTGCTGGCCCTTTAGCCCCACATCTGCGGGCCAGATTGAGTCCGTGGATCTCTGTCTCATGGCCTGTGGCTTTTGCTGTGCTGAGTCCCAGGGATGCAGAGAGGAAGGATTCTTGCCTCTGAGTTGATCATATACCAGTAGGAGAAACCAGACTGGGAGACCAGTAATTACACACTGGGGTAAGGGTTCCATGAGCCACGTAAAAAGATATTTTGAGAAGACAGCCCTGTACCTCGTACCCAGGACTGTCAGGAAAGGCTCCCCAGATGAGGTGACCTTGAGGTCGACCTTGACGCATGAGTAGGAGTTTGCCCACAGGAGGGACATGCCATTCACGAGGATTAGCCTGGGCAAGAAATGTGGGCACAGAAGAGGCTGGACCCTGCGGAGACTGGTGGGTCGTCAGGTGTGAGGGAGCACTTTGGGCACAGTGATTGATTTAGTATGAGTTTCTTTCATGGACTTGACCCTGAAATACTGTATTTTCAAGTCAGGAGGTCAGCACCGCCCCGGGTTGTTTTGCTCTCATAACGTATTCTACCAAAGGCCTAACTGTCCATTGTCCTGGAAATCCTGCCACGACCTTCGGTGGACGAGCTGTGGCGCTATGGCCAGCATCTCACCCCTTTCCCTTGGAGGCCCGGGGCCCTGGGGCTCTCTGCCTCTTTCTACCAGATGCGCTTGGAGGGCCAAACCCAGCTCCTGGGAAGGACTGAAGACCAAATTGCCCAAACGTGTGAATAACTGAAAAGCAGCACCAACGGCTCGGGGAGTTGGAAGGAGGTCATTAAGCCTTGAGGTCGGAAACACCGAGGGGGCAAGGGTCAGCGTCCTGGAGGAGGTGACGAGAACCTGAGACACGTCCCGACTCACGTTCATGTTCTGAGGCTGCTCTGGCTGCAGCACGTGGGGCCTGGTGCCACGTGCAAGGCAGCCTGACCCGGGTGAGCTTCGCTCTTTTCACCTCCCCTGTGCCCCCTGGGGAGGAGTGATGTCGGCAGAGAGGGGATGATGACACAGGTACAGGGTTCCTGGCCTTGAAGTGAGGTGAGGAGGGGGCAGGATAGAGGATAGAGGCAGGGACCTCACGGCAGTCGCTGCCTTTACAGCGGTGGCTCTTTCTTCTCGCCGAGGGGGGAACTCTTAAAAATGCGGGTGCCCTGGCCCCATCATTGGTGATTCCATCCCATTGGCCGGGATGGTCCAGGTATCAGCACGTGCTAAAAAGGAGCTCCCCAGGTGGATTTAGGGTGCTGTGAGGGCTGAGAACCACTGCTTTGGAGAACAGCCGGGAGGCCCTGGAGGGGTGACTTACAGATTTGAAGAATGGGTAGGAGGCCGTGTAGCATCCAGAGTGCAGGGCACAGCTCTGAGCCCAGGGCCCGGAGCCAGACTCCTGGTTTAACTCCCAGTCCAACCACGGGACCCTAGCAAGGCACTCACCTTCTCTCTGCCTCCATTCCCGCATCTGCAAAATGGGCACAGCGATGTTGGCCTAATAAAGGTACCGGGGAGTAAAGGTCATTCAACTGCACCGCTTCTAATGGTGCCCGACACGTAGTAGGCTCTGAGTAAATGTTATTTGTGAAATCACTTCTTACTTACGAAATTTCACTTTTACTTGTTTATGTATTTGGTTGGCTTTATTTTGTGGCTCCCCGACTGTTTGTACCCCGTGTGGGTTTCGTAGGGGGAGCCATCGACGACCAAGACCTCACCCTAACCCTCGGGGAATTTAGAGGGAAGACCTGAGCACGTGAAAAGCGGCGTGCCAGGGCAGGGCAACTTACTCTTAGTGCCCACGGGCCCTGTGAAGCGACCTTCAGTGTGGCGGGTCCCCAAGAAGGAGGAGCGTGTTGGCGGGGGGGCACTGGGGCTGTGTGGGGGAGACGCATCGGATTCCAGGACACAGAGAGAAAAGTGCAGGTGTCCCCCTGGGCCATTTTGGGTCGGGGAAGGGCAGTAACCATGCGCCAGAGACTCTAATGGGGACACTAAGAGAATCTGGCTGCAGCATAAGTGGTTAGTGGAGAGGAGACTGGAGCAATGGTTTGCTGAGTGGCATCGTGACAGGCCTGGTCTTTCCCCAGGGTGCAGGATGCAGTGTGGGATGGGGGGATGTGGGCAGGAGGTGAGCAGGGAGAAAAGGGGCCTGGACAGACCCCGGCTGAGCCCCGCCTGAGGGGATGACCGGGTGCTGGCCAAGCCGGGCCCGCGGAAGGAAGGGAGGGTGGCCCGGGGTGTGCCTCAGCCCTCCCCCCTGGTGAGGCAGAGCCCCTGTCCTGGTGGGAGGGAGCTGCAGTCTCCCCATCGCCCTCCACATCCAGCTGGGCCCTCCTGTTTTCACCTCCCTGCCCACTCTGGCGTCTCATCAGTGGTTCTTCAATGATCAGGTCACACAAGAGGTGGGAGGGAGCTGTGTCTCATTTATTCACTTATTCACTCAACAAACAAGCGTTCGTTAAGCCTCTGCTGTACGGAAGGCCCCACGGGGAATGCAGACATTACAGACCTGGTCCTTGCTGTCCGGAAGCCTACAGTCGAAGAGTCCTTGGCCTCATTGTGCTGTGACTGTAACACAGAGTAGGCATAATGGGGTGGGGCGGGGCTAGAAATACAAAGTGTTCTTTTTTTTTTTTTTTTAATGTTTTTTTCAACGTTTATTTATTTTTGGGACAGAGAGAGACAGAGCATGAACGGGGGAGGGGCAGAGAGAGAGGGAGACACAGAATCGGAAACAGGCTCCAGGCTCTGAGCCATCAGCCCAGAGCCTGACGCGGGGCTCGAACTCACGGACCGCGAGATCGTGACCTGGCTGAAGTCAGACGCTTAACCGACTGCGCCACCCAGGCGCCCCCAAAGTGTTCTTTTTTTATTATTCTTTTTGTAAAGGTTCATTTATTTTTTTAATAAATTTTTTAAATGTTTATTTATTTTTGAGAGAGAGAGCAGGGGAAAGGGAGAGAGAGGGGGCAGAGGATCTGAAGCGGGCTCCAGGCTGACGGCAGAGAGCCAGGCTTGGGGCTCAAACCCACACACCAAGAGATCGTGACCTGAGCCGAAGTCAGACGCTTAACCAACTGAGCCACCCAGGTGCCTCAAAGTTTATTTATTTTTGAGACAGAGAAAGAGAGAGTGCACATGTGCATGCGTGCACACAAATGGGAGAGGGGTAGAGAGAGGAGGGATGAGAGAATCCCAAGCAGGCTCCACACTGTCAGCACAGAGCCTGATTAGGGGCTCAAACATGCAAACCATGAGATCGTGACCTGAGCCAAAGTCGGATGCTCAATGGACTAAACCACCCAGGCTCGCTTAGAAATATAAAGCATTCTGGTGGCTCAGTCGGTTAAGCGGCCGACTTCGGCTCAGGTCGTGATCTCGCGGTCTGCGAGTTCGAGCCCCTCGTCGGGCTCTGTGCTGACCACTCGGAGCCTGGAGCCTGTTTCAGATTCTGTGTCTCCTTCTCTCTCTGCCCCTCCCCTGCTCACTCTCTGTCTCTCTCTCTCTCTCTCTCAACGATAAAAATAAGCATGAAAAAAAGTAACAATGATAAATGTTCAACAATAATGACGCATTGACATAACGACAGGTATGGAACGCCTTCTGTGTGCCCAGCACAGTGCATGCATTATCTCATTTAATGCCCACAAGAGCCACCAAGAAGCTGTGTGGCCTGTTTGTTGAGCATACACCCGGTGCAGCTGGAAGGCTTGGGTTCAAGTCTCCCCTCCACCTCTTCCCTATGTGACTTCTGGCAAGTTACTTAACCTCGTGCCTCAGTTTCCTCCCTGGTAATTGGGGGAGATAATGGCACTTACTGTAGCTCTTAATTGCTGTAAAGAGTTAAGTTAGTATTTGCAAAATGCTTAGAATAGCGTCTGACAGATAGCAAGCACAACGCTGTGTCAGATACATTAGACATGCATTATATTGCTTCATCCAAGTTAGGAACAAGGAAACAAGAACAGCTTAGTCAAGGGACCTCACAGTAGCTAAGTGTGCTCGGCACATAATGTGTGCCAGGTAACGTCTGGAGCATTCTACAGGCATTTCCGCACTTAATTCCCACATCAAACCACCACTGTGGTTTTAGGAAGTACGACCTATTGCCTTATTTGTCTGGCAACTTGTGACCGTAGTCGGTCGTTGGTAGAGAAAGACCTCTAACCGGGGCAGGATGAGAACATGAGACCGTAGTGCCCACAGGCCCCTCCCATGTCTCCCGGGATAGGTGTGTGATTCACCTCCAGGCGGAACAGGGAGTTAGAATTGGGTGATGGAAGCACTATGACGTTAGCGTTGGCAGAGAAGAGTCAAGGGTGTGAGACCTGCCAGGAGGCGCTGGCTGAGCCATGGGATTGTACTGGGGAGTACTAAGTAGGTCTTGGTGTTTTGTGAGCTGGTCTGCCCCACATTGGAAGTTCTGGAGTAGTCAGAGTCCGAGAATAACATTTAGGTCAGAAACACAGAAAAGTAATTGGAAAGGCCCTATGCGTGGCCACCATGTACAGTTGTGCGAGTTGTGCCCTGCACAAAGGAATCTGGCAGAGGAGCGAGTCTAGCGCATGCCTCGCCCCCCACGTTACGGGCTCTGGTCTGGATCTGCATCTGCCCGGAGAGGGGGCACCATTTTCTATTTTCACAAAGTGCCCCACAGACTGGGGTGGTCCTGATTCCTTGGGAGGGATGGATAGACTATGTGCAGGGATGAGTCTGCGGAGGTCAGTGGTTGCCAGTGGGCTGTCACCTGACGACCTGCCGCTTTGGCTTCTATTGTGACCGGGAGGACCCGAAGCAAAGAACATACCCTGGGCCCGGGACAGGGCCGAGACGATGTAGATGGAAGGCTGGGCACCGAGAAACTTCTGGGGCTTCCTGGCGTGCTCACGACGTGGCTGGGGACCAGCAGAAGTGTCAGTGACAGAGCAGCCCCTGTGGGGATCCGATCAGGAAGGTTTGGATGGGGCTGAAGAAGAAGCTGAGCCTGTGACCCTGACCCCAGCTCACCGTAGAGTCAGGGAGATGGCGCTCTTGAGCCGTGTGTGTGTGTGTGTGTGTGTGTGTGTGTGTGTGCACTCACATCCAAGTGTGTCAATACCACGAGGGAAAGGAGAAAGAGGACTTCCGAAAGCAAGAATCCCAGTGGACCGTGGGAGGGTGTCCTGCCAGAGGTACCGCCACCTTTCGGAGCCACCCGACAGCCATGTTTTGTCACCCACTTTGCCGTTACGTTGGAAGGGAAGAGGCAGGGTGCTGGTGTTTGCTCCTCGCCCCCCAGGCTCCTGCCAGATGTTTTATACACATGACCTCATTTTCCCCTCCACCCCTCTTCCTCGTGGTTTCTGTAGCAATGACAGCTTTCAGGGGAATAAAACAGGGGGGAGGGGATCTCCTTTCAAGTCTCCACAGCGTCGCAGACCCGCAGCGTGGCATGTGGGGTGTCTGGGTAGCAGCAGGCAATGGGAATCTGATTCTTGCTCCCCACCCCCGCCGTGATCATCACTGTTACCCTCCCCCGATCCTTGGGACATTTCCAGCATGTTCTGCCACACAGGAGGCAGAGGCAGCTGCCTCAGCCCACCCGAGGAGCTGTAGGAGAGGAACGAAAACCTGGAATTGAATGTAGGGGTCCTCGCTTTTCTTCCCCGCTCTGGCAGAGGCCCCGGGCCGGGTGTGGGCTGGGCGTTGTGGTGTCTGGGCCTCCTCACGGTCTCCGGAATCACTGGGGTTTTGACTGTGGGGGCAGAGCCTCTGAGACCTAGAGACCTCATGGAGACATGTCGTAGGCTGTGTCCACAGACTCAGCCATCTGCTGCCTCCTGCTCTTGCTTCTTCTAT
Organism: Prionailurus viverrinus; assembly: GCF_022837055.1. Taxonomy (NCBI): domain Eukaryota; kingdom Metazoa; phylum Chordata; class Mammalia; order Carnivora; family Felidae; genus Prionailurus; species Prionailurus viverrinus. The sequence continues at coordinate 32,225,749 of NC_062566.1, read as the reverse complement.
CAGCTGGGATGCTTTGGGCTGCAAGTAGCAAAACAAAACAAAACAAAGACAAATAGAAACAAACCAACAAACGAGAACAGAAACAAAAACAGAACAAAAGGGCAACCGGGAACGCCTCAAGCTGTAGGCATATGTCTGTTTTATTGAACGAGAGGCGCGGAGCGGGGAGGACCAGTGGCCAGGTGGGGGCTGCCGCCAGGCGATGCCCCAGGTGCTCAGGCAGGGTGAGTCCACAGGGTCAGGGTGCTCAGTGCAGGAACCTCTCGAAGCCAGCGCCCATGCTGGAGGAAGTCCCGACGCATATGCACCTTCTCTTGAGCTGCCAGAGACGGTTGTTGACCCTCCGCGTTGCTGGAGGGGCTTCTCTGTTGGTTGGTAGAAACAAACTCTATTACCCGTTAGTAATGGAAGCAAGAGAGTGACTGGCGGGCAGGCCTCACAGGCTCCCAGGGGCAGCCACACGACCGGGCATCAGAAGCCTGGAATGACGTTGCAGATTTGTGCGTGCACGGGATCCCTTGGGCCATCCTGTCGGCTCAAGCCTGGCCTCTGGGACAGCGATGAGAGCCCTCTTCCTGTGCCTCTGGCCTCTGGCCTCTGGCCTCCTCTTCCTTGGGAAGGGACTGGCAGCACCCTCCCCCACGCCAGCCCACGCTCTGTAACCCCAGGGGGCGCTCTTCACACGGTCAAGTGTGCAGTGCACGGCCTTCGCGGCCTTCCATGGCCGCCCTGACAGCTCGGATGTGCAGAGAGGATACGGAGTCTTTATTTTCTCCAAAGCTGATGTGATCTCATTCAGAAGCCCCGCCTCGCAGAGTCACGGTGATAAAACACATTCAGGCCAGTCCGGGGCGGGGAGGGGGTAGGCGGTCACTGGCATAGCCTTGTGAGACAAAGCCTCAGCCTCTTTGGGTAATTTAGCTTCTGCTTGAGTGATTCCAGAGGACTCGTCTTTCAGAGCTCCTCCTCGTCTGGCTCTTTTTCAAAATGACATCTGTGGCTATAGGTGGTCGGGGCTTATGGGACCTCAGGTGTTGGGAAGGGGGACCTCTGGCTCTGTGCTGCTCCTTAGACAGGTCCTGGCTAACAACCACTGAGGTGTTGCTGGTCTGTCCTGTCCTGGAGCATTCTTTGAGCACCTGCCACTGAAGTCTGCAACTGACGGACTCAGGGTCCATTTTTTTCTCGGCCCCGACGGTCCCAAAAGGTGAGCTTTTGTCTCACATCCATCTTGCCCCCAGCCTCTGATGCAGTTAGCTTGCCCCTCACAATGGCAACTTCTTGGTGGCCCATGGCTTTTACACCTTCCATGTCCTCCTTCAGGGACGTGCAGGGGCGGACTGCTGGGTTCTCTCCACCAGCCAAGAGCTGAAGGGGGCTCAGGCTTGCACACCCAGCCCCCTGCGGCCCTTCCCCTGGGCCATCTTAATCCTGCGAGGCCACTTCTTCTTTGAATAGCAGTTGCTGTCCTTCCAGAATCCTTTTTTTTAAGGTTATTTATTTATTTTGATGGGGCACCTGGGTGGCTCGGTCGGTTGAGCATCTGACTTCATTCAGCTCGGGTCACGATCTCGTGGTTCGTGAATTCACATCCCACATCGGGCTCCCTGCTGCCGGTGCAGAGCCTACTTGAGATCCTCTGTCCCTCACTCTCTGCCCCTCCCCTGCTGGTGCTGTCTCAAAACTAAATAAAACATCTTAATAAAAAAAGGTTTATTGACGTGCCTGGGTGGCTCAGTCGGTTAAGCGTCCAACTTTGGCTCAGTCTGTGAGTTCGAGCCCCGCGTCGGGCTCTGTGCTGACCACTCAGAGCCTGGAGCCTGCTTGGGATTCTGTGTCTCCCTCTCTCTCTGAGCTCCACCCCCCTCCCCCCGCTTGTGCTCACGCTCTCTCTCTCTCTCAAAAATAAACACTGAAATATTTATTATATACTAGAGAGAGAGAAAAAACGCAAGTGGGGTAGGGCAGAGAGAGAAGAGAGAGCAAGAATCCCAAGCAGGCTCCGCACCACCACTCCAGCGTGGAGCCTGAACCCACGAACCGAGAGATCGTGACCTGAGCTGAAGTTAGACACTTAACCGACTGAGGCACCCAGGCTCCCCTTCTTCCAGAATCCTAACCAAGAAGTTGGAGCGAAACCCCTCACCCCTCTGCCCTGAGTGCGACCTCCAACCTAGCGAGCGCATCGCCCCTGAGATTTTGGCGCAAAGTGTGGCAAATCAGGCCGCCCACCTGAACATGAACTTCGCTTCTGATTGCCCTTCACACTCTCAGCCTCTGTCTGTGAGAAGTGGGCTTCCCAGCCTTCCTCTGCTGTCTCACCAGAGTTAGCCAAGGGAGACTCTTCAAGTTGCTAAGGGCAGGGAGACCGGAATGGAGAAAAGCCTCTTAACTCTGGTTCTTAAGATTGTTGTGTAGCTGCAAAATCCTATTTTGGATGTCAGAACCTGCGTGTTTTTTATTCCTGCTTTGACCGCCCTAAGCCTCTCTGGATGAATGGATGCTGCCAAGAGGAAGAGGGGCAAGGTCACAATTAGCAAATGTCAAGGAGTGAAGCTTGCTTACATATCTAAAAAGGAAGAGTGACCCTCTTTATGCCTCTCTGTGCCCTCTTCTCCTTACCCCTTCCTTCTGCTTGTGACTTCTGCCTCGGCCACCAACTGCTGGCTCCACGTAGCTCACATTTAAACCCTCCAAGGGAGGGGGCGGCTGGGTGGCTCAGACGGTTGAGCGTTTGACTTCGGCTCATGGTTCATGAGTTCGAGCCCCACATCGGGCTCTGTGCTGACAGCTCGGAGCCTGGAGTCTGCTTCGGATTCTGTGTCTCCCTCTCTCTCTGTCCCTCCCCTCCCTAAAAAACAAACAAACAAATGTCCTCCAAGGAAGGAGCTGAGTGGCTGAGCCAATCACCACTGAGTGTGGGTCTCCCTTGCTGTACAGAGCTCTGGAGCTTAGCTAGAGGTCCTTGTGGGACACAGCATGGCCCCCTAGATGAGGCTGTGTTCCTCGTGAGTCTGGCCGGCAGTGGCTATCCTAGGGGATTCGTTGGCCAAAGATCCAAGAAGGTTCCCCTTAGTAGATGCTTTTTATAAGGCAATGAGTGAAAGGTAGAGAACATCATGAGACCTTCATCAGTCAGTTGGTTTTTTAAACAAACACCTTTTTATTTTCTCCGTGACATTAACTTTAATCAAAAAGTTTCCACTCTCTTTTCTAGACCATCAGCTGATGAAGTTTCTCCAGTGTCTTGGAGAAAATGGTAATTCCTATGCACACACACACACACACACACCCCACAAACTTGCACACGCACATCCCTAGGGGGCTGGTGAGCCGCACAAAGAATTTATCTCCAAATGAGCTGTGTGCAGGGGCGCCTGGGTGGCTCAAGTCAGTTAAGCGTCCGACTTCTGCTCAGGTCACGATCTCACGGCTTGTAAGTTCGAGCCCCGCATCGGGCTCGGCTCTGTGCTGACAGCTCAGAGCCTGGAGCCTGCTTCGGATTCTGTCTCCATCTCTCGGGCCCTGCCCCCTCTCCCCAAACAACTAAATATTAAAATAAATAAATAAGCCGTGTGCAGGTGGCCCGGTGTCTGCTTCTCTGTGGGCAGGCTGATGCTCTGCCCTGTCTATACCCAAGATAATTAACGGTAGTGTAACGGTCTTCGGCTTTCCCTTTCTAATTTGGGGCACTGAGACATGGGTCGCCTCCCTCTGTTCTCTAGCAGAGACACTAGTCCATAGCAAGAAGGCCATCCCGCTCTTCCGTGCCCTCCCTGCATTGCATTCCGGATAAATTATCTCTCGGGAAGGGGAAGGCCCAAGCCAAGTGACCACATTCCTCCTGCAACAGTTTATCAGCCCGTCTTTGCCTGCGCTGACGGGTGACAGGGAGCCAAGGTCTCGTTCCGGGAGGTAGGCCGTCCCAGGGAGCCCTGGCTACAAGACCGACAAGCGGAAACCTTGGACCCTGGGAAAGCTCATGGAACTCCGCCCACAGGCAGCACTGAATGCCCCCTTCCCAGGAAGCGTGCTGGCACATTGTTTTTGGAGGTTTCCTTGACTGTGCTGGGTCTGACCTCACACACATATGAGCCCTGAGGTGCGCTGGCTTGGGGACGCCCGAATGAGCAGATCCCTCCACGGGGAAGGACCCCTGCAATGCAGGTGTTCCGGGGGCTGGGCCGGGAGTCCTGCACATGAGATCCCAAATCATCCTAAGCATCAGGCAGGACATTTCACGGGTGAGGTGCCTTTGGGGAGGGGTCTCCCCAGCTCAGCCTATAGCCTCAACTACCGAACAATATTTAAAAAAAAAAAAAAGTTGCTTAGCCTCACCTACCAAGAAACCAGAGGGCCGTGGAGCAGGGTGGGAGGAAAACCTCAGTGAAAACCTCAGTGGAAAGAGAATTGGGCTGAGAACCAGAAGGCTCAGGTGGAATCCCACCAGCCTTATTAAGCACTTACCTTGTGCTCCGAAGTCTAGGAATGCAGAATAAATCCCTCAAGGAACACATTAGGCCAACTCTTGGACTGACCCGCCCTACCGCAGGGTGGCTGTTAAGGGCAAATGATATCCCTTCAAGTACTTTTTAGGGTACAAATGGCTTTATATAGTAACTTTGGTTCACAAAGTGCTTCCACACTTGTCATTATATTTCACTGGGGCCTCACAGCTATCCTAGGGAAAATGGACGAATTCTATCCATTTCACAGATGGGGAAACTGAGACTCAGAAAAGCAAAGGTCACAGAACCGGGGCTTCCGAGGGCACAGTGCCCCTTGCACCGAAGCTTAGGGGCTTCCTTCGCTCCGGGATCACCTGGCAACTTTCTAGAAGGCAGAGTCTCAGGCAGCACCCACCCTGGACTTCCTGAATCACACGCTCTGGAATTGGGGCCCAGGGGGTTAGGCTTTAACAAGCCCTCACTCCAGGTTGAACCAGAACACTGCCTATCTGCAGACCACCTGGGATCTCACTAAACTGGAATTCTGCTTTAGTCCCAAGTGGGGCCCAGGATTCTGCATTTCTTTTTTTTTTTTTCAATTGTTTTTAATTTATTTTTGAGACAGAGAGAGAGAGCACAAGTTGGGGAGGTGCAGAGAGAGAGGGAGACAGAGGATCCAAAGCAGTCTCCACACTGACAGCAGAAAGCCTGATGTGGGGCTCGAACCCACAGACCGTGAGACCATGATCTGAGCCAAAGTCGGATGCCCCCAGGTAATACCCGTGCTGTCAGTCCACAGACAGCACAATGAATAGTGGGGATCACCTGCAGAGCTTCGTTCAAATACAGATTCCCTGGCCCCCCTCGCAGGGAGTGCGATCCGGAAGTGGAGCCCAGGAAGCTGAATTTCCATAGATACCCCAGGAGACTCTGAGATCGCTGGCCTGGGACTCACACTCTCAGGATCCCTTCTCTGGCGTTCAGGCTTGAGGACATCCACCCCAGCCTCGTTTTCAAAGGTTTTCCTCCTCCGCTCCCCGTCTCCACCAGCCCTGAACCACCCACTGATCCCCTGCCAAACTATGGGTTAAGGGGTGTGAGTGGGAGGCCATCCCTGAGCCAGTGGGGCCCTCCGTTCCTCAAAATAGGTCAGAAGTCTGGCACAGACCGGGCTCAGTGGCTGCAAATAGAAACCATCTGTTGGGCCTGGGCTTTGAGCTCCACTGCCCCTCCCTCACTGGGCAGAGGAATATAGAACCCCGGTGGTGGGTGGGTGCTTCTCTGGGCAAGGCCTGCCCACTCGGGACACTCCCACTGGGTCCGCATGCGGAGGAAATTGGCAGCCCCGTGGAATACACACCGTACCCCTTCACCCTTCCTCACCCTTCACCCCCAGCAGGCGTCTTGCAGTGTGGACCGGTCATCATCGTATCACCTTGCTGTGTGATCTTGGACAAATCCCTTTCCCATTCTGGGCCTTAGTCTCTGAAACGAGAGGCTGGGTTTTAGGGGACCCAAGGGTGCTTTTCTGCTCCGACAGGCTGTGTGGTTGGTTCCATGAAAGCCTTTGCGTGTCAGGACCCGCATGCAGGATAAAGCTGGGCCCATAGAGGGGCAGACATCTCCCCAGCTTGCTGCCCAGGTCGGATCTTACGAGTTGGGATCTTGTCCTGCAGATCCCCATGGGGGGATGGGCAAGGTTTGTGGTCTGGGAGCATCAGGGGAGCTTTTGGAGGCTATGAGGGGCAGTGACAGAGTCGCTTTTCCTTATTCCTTATCCCTTCATTCGTTCACGTGTTTACTAAACCTTTATCCATACCGTATTGAGCCTGATGGTGAGCCTTGGAAAAATGAGGAAGGACGAGACAGAATCCCTGCCCTCGGTAACATCCAGCGAGATTGGGGAGCAAACACGGGTGTGAGATCGGAGTTCCGATCCCACGTCGGCCCTCGCTGTCAGTGCGAGGAGGCCAGGGAAAGGGGAGCACAGGACAGAATCTGGGAGCTTCAGGAAAGACTTCCCAGCTCGGGAGCCATCCTGAGGGCGGTGGGAGGCTGTCCTGAAGAGCCAGGAGCAGCGCAGGCCGGCAGCCTCCTCCTCACGTGTCCGGTCCCGCTCAGCGGAACAGGAAAGACGGCAGGGATTCGGGGCAGAAGCCTGCTCCAGGAATAGACTGCACGTCTGGCCAGACTTGCGTTGGGTGACAGGCAGCGTGCAGCCTCTATGGGATGCTATCTGTATCCTCCCATCTGCAGGCTGTTGAGAAGGTGCCGTCCCAACCAAGTTCATTCCCGCTTTGACCTGCTCTCTGAGGGAGGGAGACAGGACAGAGCGGGGAGGGATCCCATTGCACGGCGGAGGAGGGCTTGCGCGAGAGGCTCTGGGAGCCGGTGGGAGCGCCGGCCCGGCACTCAGGCCTTCCACATCTGCTGGGGGTGGAGAGAAGGTCATTGGGATGACCCCAGACCATGGCCTTCCCGGTCCCTCTACATTCTTTCTGGTCAGAACTATTGAGTCAGTAACTATTGGGTCAGTAACTATTGGGAGATTCAGTTTGATTATTAGCCTCTACTAAGATGTGACTTCTGGGGGCCAAGAAAGATTCTACCGCCGCTGTCCGATCGAGTTTTTTGCGATGATGAAAATGCTCCGTAATCTGTCCTGCTCAGTGTGTTGGCCGCTAGCCACACATGGCTACTGAGCACTCGAAATGTGGTTAGTCCGACTAAGAAACTGAATTTTTAATTTGATTTTATTTAAAGTTTTTTCGATGTTTATTTATTTTTGAGAGAGAGAGACAGAGCATGAGCAGGGGAGGGGCAGAGAGAGAGGGAGGCAACAGAATCTGAAGCAGGCTCCAGGCTCCGAGCTGTGAGCACAGAGCCCGACACGGGGCTCGAACCCACAGACCGTGAGATCATGACCTGAGCCGAAGTCAGACGCTCAACCGACTGAGCCACCCAGAGGGCCCAGAGCTGTTTGTATTCAAGCCGAGAAGGAAGCTGGGAGCACCTTCATGCTATGGGTTGGGACTGCACTTTGGAACCCTGGGGCTACGTAGAAGTTAATTTGAGAACCTCTGGTGTGAGGAACATGCCAGAAACCTGCATTCCAGCTCAGGTCATGATCCCAGGGTTGTGGGTTAAAGCCCACATGCTGAGCATTGGAGCTTACTTAAGATTCTCTCTCTCTCTCTCTCTCTCTCTCTCTCCCTCTCCCCCACTTGTGCACTCTCTCTCTCTCAATACATACACACATACATACATACGTAAGCAAATAGTTCCAACTTTGCCTGTTTATTACCCTGTGTGTCCAGTCCCGGGTTCGGGAAAGCAGAGCCAGCTCAGAAATGGAGGAGGGCCAGGTGACCAGCATGCAGGCTCAGGGCCCCCACACGTTGTGGGCACCTCTCCCCTGTGTCCTCACGTCCCGTCCTCACAGAGATTTGGGATGGAGGTGTGGCTGATGCCCACGTTGCACAAAGAGGCCACTGATCCGGGAGAAGGAAGGCGGCTCGTCCCACGTCACACAGCCCGTGATTCCAACAAGACTGAATGTGTCAGCCTTTCTCTGGCAGCACGTGGCCAGAAAGTGGCTCTCCCGTAGATCCCGATGGGCCAGCGCAGATCCCCGTGGCCTCCTGGGCTCTCTGGCTGACCGCTCTCCCCCAAGGACGCAGCCGCGAGCTCCCCCCTCACCTGAGTCGGAGACGTTTTTGTGTTCCAGTTAAAGGACTACATTTCAGTCACCATCATCTAGAAAATGTACCCACTGGCCACAATAAATCATTTCTAGGATCGGAGGACAGGATACAATTTGCTTCCATGTGGAATGTACATAGTGATTATCTCAGAGGAGAAAAAAGCCAGCCTCCATTTCTTAAGAGGCTACAAGGGCCATTCAGCTGCGAAATGAATGCTCCTTCCTTCCGGGCCCTCCTCCTCTCGGAGGGAGACCGGGATGGCACTGGGCCCAGGGAGAGGCCGCCAGGGAGCAGGCCCAGCAGCTGTGCACATCTGGAGGCCAGAACCTCTCCCTCCCTCCTCCTGACCCTCAGCCCAGCCCCCTCCTCCTCCTCCTCCTGGCGGATCCTGGCCTCCCCAAGTAAACACTTAATTGAGGTCAGAGCCTCTCCCTTACAGGAGAAGGGGAGAGGCTGGGCCTGGTGTTTGGCAAGCATCTGCCCTGTGCCAGTCACCTTGTATTTGGTGACTTCATCGCATCCGGTGAGCTGGGAGACATTATTTGCATTTTACGGATAGACAAACTGATGCTCAGAGAGGTTGAGCGACTGGCGTAAAGTCACACAGCTGACAAATAGTAACTTTTGGATTCTTTCTGACTCCCGAGCTCTGCCTACTCTGTAGTTTCTTTATACTTTTGTGTAGTGCCCTGTGTTATACGGAGCGAGGGCGAGGGGATGTGAGTTTAGAGAGAGGCCAAAGGGAAAGAAGATGAGTCCTAGATTGGAAAGAACAGTAGACTGAGAGTCAAAAGTTCTTGGCTGGTCTTGGCCCTGCCACGTTCATAGCTTGTGACTTCGGGCTAGTCTCTTAACCCCCCTGAGCCTCAAATTAGTCACATACGTACTGTATATTTTCAGTGAGGTTATGGTATCTGCCCATTGGTCAGCTGGGGCAGAGGGAGGAGAACGAGGTGGTGTCTAGATTGGGCCATGGCTATGACGTGGGGGGGGCTTCTTGGGGTGGTGCTGCGGGCACTGGTCGCCTTGCTGATACTGTGCCGTCAGCAGCAAGGGACTCGCGGAGCCCTAGACGGAGAGCTGTACTGAATTCAGAGGCTTTGGCCTCCTGGTGACAAGGAGCCCAGAGGAGATGGGGCTGTGTGATCGGCAGGACAGACACGCTGCAAGGAAGGCCGTGGACCTAGAGGCACTAGTGGGGAGGGGGGCTTAAGGACCGACCTTCATCCTGTGGGCAGGAGTGGGGCATCCGTTTGAAAAGGAAACTCAAGACCTCAGTAAGCTGAAGTCAGCTCTGGCGTGAGGTTCCTGAGGGAGGCTCCACCGTGTCGCATCCAGGAAACCGGGCAGTTGTGCCTGACCTTGGCTCCTGCCCTCCCCCCATCCTATGAGCTTATTCAACCAGGGTCACTGTGAGGCTCCTGCTGGACAGGATGGTCCAGGGCCGGGCCGGGGCTGGGGTGTGGCGGTGCGGGGGACAGAAGGAGTTGGCTGACCAGGGAGCTCACAAGCTAGCAACAGGAGAGAGAAAAATCCTGGCCAGGGTGACAGAACCATGACCCTTGCTGGCCACTCTGACCCCAACGCCCGTTTCTGTTACAACACAATGTCTTTCACAGAGGAGCTCTGTGATCTCATCTTGGGGCCAGAAGACCATTTTTCCACATCACCCTGATCACAGGTCATCCACCGGAATCTCGAACCCTTCCAGGGTTGGGAAGCTCACTACTCATCAAGGCAGCTTCCTTTTCCACTGCAGGCAGCCTTAACCATGAAGAAAGGCGTCCTTTTTAAGGAGCTCCAATGTGTCTCAGTCTGTGCTGATTGCGCTTGAAAGGTTCAGAGAGGGAGTGTGCGTCCCACCCTCACTAGAATTAGCTGGGGGGATCCACCAGGATCAAGGCTGTGCTTGGGGGTCAGGGGGTGAAGGGAAGAGGGCCAGATTGTAGCTCATCTCTTGGCCGCCGTACTGATTTCCCTTTGAAGTCTGGGCAGCTCCTCCACCCCAGCCTGGGCATGGCCCCCTCCTCAGGCAGAAGAGGGAGGAGTGTTTTCTGTTCCCTTGCCTGCACACGCATGCAGCTGACCTCAGAGTGAAGTCAGCCCCTTAGTAACTGCGGGTGGAAAGGTCAGCCCCCCGGGGCCCGCGGTCCACCACCCTTCAGAACAAACCCTCAGCGCACCCAGCCGGTCCCTCACCGCTCTCTGTCGGACCGGGTGCTTGGCACCCGTTGCCTCTGCCTTCTCCTCTCCATCCTCGCCCCCACCAAAGCCAAGCAACGAGTAACAGGGCCATCTTTAACCTGAATCAAATCAAAGCTTTCCTCCTGACTCCTAAAGCTTGCAGAGAATACAGGAATGACTTTGAAGCTGTCACAAAGCAACATGTGACAGATCTCTGGAACGTTTTATAACACAACTAACTTGGTGTCTTCAAAAACTCAGTGCCGTTAAAAAAAAAAAAGAAAGAAAGAAAACAAAAAAAAAAAGATGACGGGGATGTTCTAGATGGAGAGGAGGCAAAAGATCACCACCAAATGAAACACGTGGGAGCCACGTGGCTCCCGTCCTGGTTGTTCACAATATGGGAGAGCTGTAAAAGGCATTTGGGAGCACTTTGAGTATAGGCTGGGTCTTAGATGGTATTGAGAAACTGTTAATTTTCCTAGATGTGATCGTGGTAAAATGTGCTTGTGTAGGAAATTGTCCTCCTTTGTAGGAAATGCATGCTGACGTAATAAGGGGACAAGAGTCATGTTGTTTGCAACCTCCTTTCAAGTGATTCCGCAAAAGAAAAAAAAAAAAAAGACATGTGCATGTGTGCGTGCACACACACACACGGGGAGAGAGAAAGAAATGTGGCAAAATGTTAATGATAATTAACCTAGGTGATGGGTGATTATTTTACCATTCTCCCAACTATTTTTTTTAATATTTATTTGTTTTTGAGAGAGAGAGAGAGACAGAGCATGAGCAGGGGGAGGGGCAGAGAGAGAGGGAGACACAGAATCAGAAGCAGGCTCCAGGCCCCGAGCCGTCAGCACAGAGCCCGACGCGGGGCTCGAACTCACGAACCGTGAGATCGTGACCTGAGCCGAAGTCGGACACTTAGCCGACTGAGCCACCCAGGAGCCCCCCAACTATTTTTACGTATTGAAATCTTTCATCATAAATGGTTTGAGCAAACCTGATCTGGGCTGTAGAGTCAGGAAGGCAAGAACAGGTTCGAGTCGCCTCGTGGGCTTGCCAACTGTCTGAAGCTGGGCTGGGTTGTTTCCCAGCCTGTACAAGGACAGCCGTAGTTCCTGCCCACAGGGATTGTGCACGGCCCCCGTGCTGCCTCCGTGCCTGGTACAGGTGGATGGCCTCTGCCCCCGTGAAGCCCACAGTGACATCCCCCTTCCCTGATGTCCAATTCCCATGGCACTTACGTTCCACAGTCTGTTTGCCACCACACGACGGTTAGATTACCGTGAACTTGTCAGGCACCGGTTTCATTTCCTCCATACTTGAAAGCAGAATATGAGTTGCTGCTCTCCTGGACGCCCCTCAATAGCCTGGGCCCACAGGAGCAGCAGTGGTGTCTTGAATGGGACTTACACCTATGTTATCTCCTTTTGATCCTTATTAAACAACCACATAAAATCACAAACTACGGATCTTGTTTTAGAGCTGGAGCACCTGACGCTCAGAGAGGCACAGTGTTTTTCCCAAGGCTTAGCGGGAGTCAGACTGGGGAATGGAAACCCAGGACCGCAGACGCCCGGTCCAGCCCCCTGCCGTGCACGCTTGCTGTGGGTTTTGAGTGAGGTGAGGCCGCAGGCACAGTGATGAGGACCACGCGGGCCCCCGGCCCTTCTGAAGGCCTAGCCGAGAGGAGAGAATGTCTTTGGAGATCCGGCCCCAGCCTACCAGCCAGTGGGAAGAGGCCAGTGCCGGGCTTGTGGAGAACAAAGCCCTTGGAAAGACACTCTCCTCTCTTCCCAGGAAGCAGGCTTACATCATTCTAGGGCCTGCTGGGGCCCAGCCCCGGGAGACAAGCTCGTGGGAAGAACAGGCCTTCCGAGTGCAGGCCCCAAGCCCCGAGGGTTGGGCTCTGGACCCTCAGGCTGCAGCATCCAGCTCAGAAACACTAGCTGGGCTATGAGGGACACCAGTGGGATGTGTTTAAGAACACAGGTATGCCCACCAGGGGCCTTGACCACAAAGGCCTCTTTGTATACACCCCGAGGGATGCAGCACCGGGGAGATGGGGGGAGGGAAGAAAGGGCAGAGAGTGGGACAGCGCAGAAAGGGGAGGAGGCAGGAGGAGAGGAGAAGGGAGTGGAGATGAAGTCACATGGGAGGACAGACCTAGGTACAGCCAGCACCCGTGGGCTCCACCGGGGGTAACGTGAGTGTTGTGGGAAAGGCTCCAGAGAGCCCGTCAGGTCAGCTTGCCTGTCGCCGGAGCTTGAATGTCGCCGGAGCTCTGGGACTCGGCGTTTCTCAGGAGGCCCGTGTGGATCTGCCCGGCCATGGCAGACACAGGCTGGGGGCCCTGAGGACCTGGGCGCAGGCCCCACGCCTGAGCATGTTGGGGTCTGGGGGAGAAGCGGGGAGTGCAGGGTGGGGGACTGCACAGAGCCCAGCCCTTCCTCTCTCCTGCCTCACTTTCTGCTCTATCAAGTGAGCATCCAGAGGGATGCTGGGGCTGTGCTGTGCACGTCACGGCAGTTTGGCATTGACTCCTCCGCACACGTGGAGGTAGCGGGGATTATTACCCTCCTTTATATAAGAGCCGACAGAGGTATAGCACAGAGAGGTTAAGTGGCTTGCCCAAGTCACACAGCTAGGCAGCAGCAAAGGTGGCAGTGTATCTGGGGCTGTGTGGCTCCTGGTCTGGTCCTTGTTACCCTTCATCCTCACAGCGACCCGTGAGGCCCTGCAGTGAGGTCTGAACTGGGGAAGAGTTTAGTGCTGGGCTGTCATCGACGGGCCTGGCTCAGCCCATCCCAGGTGCCAGGCCGTGGGCTGTGCTTGGAGCGGAAAGAGAAATTGTCGTCTTGCTCGCCAGACGTGGGCTAGGAAGTGGCTCCCGGGACCTTGCGGTCTGGGGGAGACTGAACTGCACGCTAACTGTCTACCCCGCACCCAGGGAGGGGCTGGGCCTGTCACCGGGCCGGGTGCCCAGCAGGTCTCCCCATGGCATCCAGGACTCACGTGGACTACCCAGGAAGAGCAGAAACCAGTCTTCAGTCTGGCTCAGAGGCCTTGGGGGAAGAGAGAGCTCGTGACACGTGGAGACTAGTTGCTCAGGGAGAGGTGCTGGCCGTCCAGGGGCTCTGAGGAGTCCGGGGCTGTTGAGTCGGTCCCCGAAGGCTAAGTCGGTCCCCGTAGGCTGGGCAGGGAAGAGGGGTGAAGGCCGGGAATGCACCAGCATGGAACAGGAGTTGGAATTTCTCTTTCTTTCTCTTTCATGGGAACTGTGGAATCTAGAATGTTCCAGTGGAAGGGACAGAGCAATTCCTAGCACTCCCATATCAGACTGGATTTTTGCCAGGTCTATGCTATGGTTTTCATACTGTATTTTTTTTTTTAATTGATTCATTATTTTTTAACTTAGCCTTATTAGCAGTAATATCTGTGAAATCGTAGATTTGGCATGCAAGTTATATTATTTCTAACGCGAATTAAAATAAACACGTAACTACTAAAATTTAAAACTTCATCTCTGTACCATGTAAGGGGATCGTGAGTGACCACCTGGGACCCCACTCTGGGCATCGCTGACGTAATCCTGACACGGAATTGATGCCTTGAGAGTGGAGGGGGCTTCCCCAAGATCATGCAGCCAGGAGTGCTGACCAGGCTCCCATCTGGGCTCAGTGCCCTTGCCCTCCAGCGGGACTTTGTCGTGACCAGTCCTGGCAAACTTGGGCAGGGACCAGAGAAGGCAGATGGAGTGGGTGGCAGTGTGGGCAGAGGCTGGGAGGGAGGGAGGGAGGGAGAGAGGGAGGGAAGAGTGGCAAGCAGGGAGAAGGCCCCTTGGAGTGTGGAGTGATCTGGGCAGCGGAGAAGGTAGGGGTGAGGTGGTTCAGGGAGCGGGTGGGAAGAGGATTTGTTGGCAGGTGAGGAACCTTCCCTGAGATTCCCTGAGATTCTCAGAGATTCTCTTCCCCGAGATTCTCCTTATTGGATCTGAACTCCTTCCTTCAGTGAAGAGACCTTTACGGCTGAGCTCCTGGCGTTATTTAAATCAAATGCAAAGTTTTGTTTTCCAGTTCCCAGAGCTGGTATCCTGATTCTGCGGTAGTGCTTCCTTTTGTGTTGACTTCCCTTGGAAATTTCCTGTAAGGATACTACCCTTGCCTCTTTCTGTCCTGAGATGGGGTAGGAGACATCAGGAGATTTGGCAACAAGGGGAAGGCATTGATGATGGCAAAGTTGGGCCAGAAGCATGTTCATTTACACAGCACTGTTGAGCTCCAGCTGCGTGCCAGGCCCCAGCTGGGGACTTGCGTGTGGCCCGTCGCACGTAGAGACATGTCCACCAAGAGCACTCCTATGTGGGCTCCATCTGTGATGATGCCCATTTATAGGGCTTTCCCCTAGGAGGCGCCATCTTGTAGCGAAGCTGGAGTCCGCTGTGGGCTGCCCACTCAGTCTTCTACGCACCTATGTGTGTGCCTCTGCGTTCTTGGCTGCATGGCACGGGACACGCATGCAGTAGGGGCCAGCTGGTCGGTCGGTTGGAGCCTGTGTCATCAATGGTGGGTAGCGAGGGGCTGGGAGGGGCACCACTCCCTTGTCTAGAACAGAGGGGCTCTCAAACTTCCATGTGCCTCTGTCTCACGGTGTGTTTCCTGCAGGTGGGAGGAAAGCTGAATTAAAATGCCAATTTCTGGCCCCAGCCCCCAAATACTGGATTCAGTAGGTCTGGACTGGGACCCAGGGGTCAGCATTTCTCATAAATGTTGTACGAGGCTCAGATGATTTTGATACAGGTGATCCTTGGACCACGCGTTGAGAAACTTTGCTCCGAAGGGTAGGCTGGGATAGGAAAGAGTCTCAGATTGCCAATCGGGAGACCTGTGTTCAGGGCTCTGCTTATTAGCCGTGTGGCCTGGGACAAGTCACTTAACTTCTCTGTGCCTGGTGATGATGGTGAGATATAGGACTAAGAGATTTCTGAGGGTGCATTTGTGGATTAGAAGCTCTAGAGAGAACCAGAGGGGGGGATGGTAATGGATGGTTGTGTCTTTGCACCTAAAGGGGGGCATCCCCCCCACCCTCCACTTTTGTGGACACCCAGCCTCCTCTGTCTGTACCTCCCATACTGAATTGAGCACCGTCTTTGACATACAAAAGGCAGCCCATACGTGTTGTTGGGTGAACGGTCTGCTCTGTCACATGCCATGTCCCTCGAAAGTGAAAGGACCTTACATCTTGTCTGGAGGGTGGGATGGGAGTGTGTAAAAAGACAAGAAATGTGTGAGTACCCTCATGCCAGTCTTTGCTCTTGCAAGAGTTTGCTGTGACAGTAAGTCCTCCAGCATGGGGCGGGGCACACAGGGGGCCCTGCATTCTCAGAGGCCCCTTCCCTTGTCTCCACGTCCCTCCACCCAGTGCCCAGGCCAGGCCCTTCCAGAAGCAGTGACCTGCCTGACCCTTGTCTCTCCTGGTCCCTCACAGATGTCCTGGCGTCCACAATACCGCAGCTCCAAGTTCCGGAACGTCTATGGGAAGGTGGCCAACCGGGAGCACTGCTTCGACGGTATCCCCATCACCAAGAATGTGCACGACAACCACTTCTGTGCTGTCAATGCCCGCTTCCTGGCCATTGTCACCGAGAGCGCGGGAGGTGGCTCCTTCCTGGTCATCCCGCTGGAGCAGGTAGGACCCGCACCTCCCTAGCGCCGGCTGTGGCCCAGAGCAGGGAGAAGCCCTTCTTGGTCACTGTTGAGCCTGTTGCCTCCATTTCCCTCTGCACCATCACCCTCCGCCCCGCCATTTTGCTTCCTCGTCATGTGTCGGGTGGCTGTGCCCTCCCCAGGGTTTTCCTGAGGTTCGCCAGAACAGGTGCAGGCCAGGATCCCGGAGACCTGAGATCTGTTCCCAACACTTCCCCAAAGATTGTTCCCGGAAGCGCTCGGACAAGTCACTTCCCTTCGGATACATGGGGTTCCCGTTAACTGGGGACTGGGACATCGGATCTCTGGGTGACCCCCAAGACCAGGTCCGGCGCTGCCATTGTGTATCCCGGACGCCCTTTTGGTTTGGAGGTGGGCAGGGTGAAGACCCAGCCATAGGCACGCAGGGCGGCTGCAAAAATGACACACTCATTAAAAAAACATTTCAAGCTCTCTGCTGAGAGGCTGGAAATAATTTATCTTCTCCCTCGTCCCCACTTCCCATCTAAAGGTTTTCCTCCTTCTGTGGCCGCCTTTGTGAATATAGCCAATTAAATCTGCAAAACCTAGATCATGAAATTTTGAAGCTCTGCGTTCAGGCAGAGTCCCTGGAGGCCCGTGGGAGGTCACGCGCCTCAGGGAAAGTGCTCGCTGTCAGTCTCGCTTGTTTATGGCTGAGCTCTCCCTCGCCGGCCTGACTCATCTCTACTCCCACCCTCCGCCAAACCACTCAGGGGAGGAGCGGAAGGAAGCGTCAGTTCTCAAAATCCGCCGTCAGTTGGCGGTGGAGGATGGATTTTTCCAGTCTCTCCTACCCACGGTAGGAGAACACAGATTTGGGAAAGCCGTAGGCCACGTCCTCCCCCCACTAAAAGGGGCAGCTGCAGTGACACTGAGGACATGGCCCTGGTGGCGGGAAGCCTGGATTCTGGTGGGCTTTGCCACTTGCCAGCCACGCGATCTCAGGCACGTCACCTAACCTCTCGGCACCTTAGCTTCACCTAATGGCAAAACGGGGATGCTGAATCCTCCCCCGTCTACGTGCGTGATGTTGGCATGGACTGGGATAGTAGGTATGGAAGCTCTTTGTGGACCACATAGCATAGGAAAGGCGTTTGGGGACTTTCCTGGCAAAATCGTTAGCTCTGCTCACGGACTTTGCCCACAGATGCCCACAACAACTCTTAACACGTTCGAAAGGATTCTGAAATGTAGCTCGTCTCCCCTCTCGAACCAGATGGGCTCAGATCTCCGTCTACTTACGGGACCAGCTAAACTCCAGCCACGTTTGGGTTGGTCCCAACTGGGGCTCAAGCCCATTGCTGGCACCCCTGCGATACTCCACAGTATGTGTGGCTTGCAAAGGACAATAGTCAGTGGCTCACACTGTAACAGAAATTAATTCCAGATGTGTTAAAGATCTAAACATTAAAAGAAAAGAGAAAGGAGACAAGAGAGAAAAGAAAACGCTGCAAGTATATTACAGGAAATGGAGAGTATCTTTTTATTATTTTTTTTAATGTTTATTTTTTTGAGAGAGAGAGAGAGAGACAGAGTGCAAGCAGGGGAGGGGCAGAGAGAGAGAGAGGGAGACAGAATCTGAAGCAGGCTCCAGACTCTGAGTTGTCAGCCACAGAGCCTGACGTGGGGCTCGAACCCACAAGTGAGATCATGACCTGAGCCGAAGTCTGATGCTTAACCGGCTGAGCCACCCAGGTGCCCCGGCGAGTATTTTTTTTAATCATGCAATAATAAGGAAAGGATTTCTAAGCAAGACAAGAATCCCCAAACCATAAAGGAAATGATGAATAGATTGGAACAAAAAAAAATTTTTTTAAGGTAAAGTTTCTATACTGCAATGAGACAGGGAAAATTTAAGGCAAGCCACATCACTGATACAGGATTGGTGCTATATAACAGACAACAGATCCATGTTCAGAATAGAGAAGGGGCCCAGAAAAACCAATGAGAAAAAGAACCCAGTAGAAAACAGGCAAACAATATGAAAAAGTAGTTCACAGAAGATGAAAATCAGTCTTTTAACCTACTAAAATAGGAAAAGATATAAAAGTATAATCATCTTTGGTATTTCAAGGCTGTGACGGAACACATTCTTAGTGTACTTGATGTATTTACGTCAAACTTACAGGTAGCTTGGCAGTAACCATTAGCATGTAAACACGCATATCCACTGGCCCAGCAATCCCACTTCAGGGAATCCGTCCAACAGAAACAGTCTCAAGTATACAAAAAAAAAAAAAAAAAAAAATGTTTGCAACATTCTTCAGTGCTCGATCTTTTTTACGATTATTTTATTTCCTACAGACAGAAAATTTCTCTCTCAAATTGCTTAAAAGTTTCTGAACTCTTCCTCTCAGTTTCTACAGTGGTACCAACGAGTTTGCTATTGTCAGTAGAAGCACTGGTCTAGAATATGATCAGAATTTGTAAACATTTCAAGAACAGCAGGAAAAACAGGTACTCTGTATGGAGTGTGAGACTCTGGATGGAGATGATGTATCTGGACACATACGTATGTATTCCACGTACACAGAGCTTTTCAACTTTATTCGTTCGCGTTCTGTGATACGTTGTGTTTAAGGTGACTGATAACGGGCTGGCGGTGACTCACTCTGCCAGTTGGTTTCTGTTGTTTTCTCTGATTTCAGTAAGTTTTCACTCGACAGAAGTGCATGATGGTTCATGTAGCACTTTTATAATAGTGAAGATTGGAAGCAATCTGCAGGTCTATCAATAAGGAAATGTGTGAATGAATTTAGGGGACATCCACATGAAGGGAAGCTCTGCAGCCATCGCAACTGATGATGTAGGGGTACCTGGCTGGCTCAGTCAGTTACGCATCCGACTCTTGATTTGGGCTCAGGTCATGACCTTGCTGTTCTCGAGTTGGAGCCTTGCATTGGGCTCTGTGCTGACAGTGCAGAGCCTGCCTGGGATTCGGTCTCCTGTTTCCCTCTCTCTCTGCCCCTCCCCTGCTTGCTCTCTCTCCCAAAAACAAACATTTAAAAAAAATTTTTTTTTTCCAACGTTTATTTATTTTTGGGACAGAGAGAGACAGAGCATGAACGGGGGAGGGGCAGAGAGAGAGGGAGACACAGAATCGGAAACAGGCTCCAGGCTCTGAGCCATCAGCCCAGAGCCCGACGCGGGGCTCGAACTCGCGGACCGCGAGATCGTGACCTGGCTGAAGTCGGACGCTTAACCGACTGGGCCACCCAGGTGCCCCTTAATGTTTTGTATTTTAGAGAAAAAATAAATAAATAAATAAATAAAAGCAGTTTGTTGGCGGAAAGAGGGAGCCCTTGAGTTCTCAGAGGCGGTAGAGAGGGGCTCCGTTCGGCCCTCCATTATGTTTGTTGCAAATGTTTCCTCCCAGAGTTAACGCGTGCATGTAGCTTGCTGGAGAAAATGCTAGCAAGACGGAAGTATCTGCAGTGAGGGCAAGGGGTGTCGGTGGGGTGGGTGGCTGAAGCAACTCTTTGATCTAGGAGGTCCCCTTAGCTTGAGGCAGGACCGAGTGAGACCATGGGGAGCAGGGTCCACGCCCAGAGAGGAGGTCCTCGGGCATCAGGGCAAATGCCTCCCCTCCTCCGCTTCGTGGGCCAAGCCTGCCAGTCTCCTGCCCACTGTGGTCACGCCGAGCCTGCAGGCCTGGCCCAGCTGGGCTGGGGAGAGGCTTACAAACAATAACAATAATGCCAAGTTCAGAACCCTCTCATTATCTGTCAGCAGTAGAGAGGAGCTGTTCCACGTCGGTCGATTTTTGGAAGAAGGTTCTATTACTTTAGCGCCGGGTTTTCTTTCCCCTCAGTTTGACAGAAATCGCTCTAAAAACAGTTTCCTGAGTTTTTGAGTAGAAACGCCGAAAACATTTGGGCCCTTTCTTGGTGGATCCTAATCATGGCTTTGAGCATCAATTATGCGCTGTGGACCCATGAAGGCACACTTTTGTCCCTACTCGGACTGGCTCCAGGCTATTTCCTCCCCCCCCTCCCCCCAGCAACCAGCAGGCCACAGAACATTGTCTGCTTTTGTTGTTCTTTTCTTATCCGCCCCCCCCCCACGTCAGTTATCAGGTGGCCTTCCATTCCTTTCTTGTCTCTCTGAGAGGCTCAGGCCCAGTGAGAACAGCACTAGCCCGGGAACCCCAAATCCCCGTCCTGAGTGAAACTTCTGAGAGAGAGACCCCAGCCTCTTGGCCTAAGATTTCAGTATTTGTGACTGAAAACTTCTGCTGGGTAGGAAGCGTGGCCACAGCGACTCCAAACAGCGGCAGGAATGATGCCTTGCCTTTGTACAGCACTCTAGCCCAACAGAACCTGAAAATCAGTCCTCTTGGGCGGTAGAGAGCCATCTGCGTTTTACAGGTGGGGAAACCGAGGCTGCGGAAACGGGCCTACAGTTGGTCAGCGCGGGAGCTGGACCCGAAACCAGCTTACCAACTTCTGAATCCACACCCCTTTCCACTGCTCAGGACGCTGGTGAGCAGATAAGTTCTGGCTGGCAGATCTTGAAGAAGTGCGTTTGTCTTCCCTGGGGCTCTCGCTCGAGCTGCTGTTGTGAAGGCCGAAGGCTGTTTTTTCCCTAGTTAACATTCTGCCGCCAGCTCTGTCCTCTCTGGAGTGGAATGTTAAGCCGCAGATGGGGGAGCAATCAGCACCCTGATTGCCTGGCACAGCTGGAGGGGCCTTATGAATATTCCAGAGACCAGGCACTGTGCCCAGCGGCCTGATTAACCACTTGGGCCTCCCCAGGTGCACGGCCCCTTTCCTGCTGCAAGCCACCGCCTCCAGATCCCCGGCTGCAGGAAGGCCAAGCTGGAAGCAGAGTTTTTGCTTAGCCGGCTACCTGGTATCCCGAATGACAGCTGGTAGAAAGGAATGAAACCTGGCCTGGACATCAGGAGTCTGCGTCTCCCCGTAACCCAGTGGTTCTCAGTCCCGGCTGCATGCTAGAATCACCTGGGCGGATTTGCAGAGTCTCACGTAACTGCTGCTTTTGAATCTCACCTCAAGTCCCATGATGAACGTAGGGCTATTCTCCCCATTTTAAAGATGAAGAAACAGAGGCTCGGAGAAGTCAAGTGACTCCTTCAAGATCGCACAGCACACAAGTGGCTGTCCCAGCAGCGGGCCTGCCCACCTTCCAGAGGGTCAGGCAGAGGCGCGTCTGGACATGTGCCTTGTATTGTTGCTACCGTTGTTTGAATGTCTCCCAGGATGTCCTTGGACATTAATTCAACGGGTATTTTATGAGCTCCTCTGATTTGCCAATACCATTTGTCCATTCCCGCTGGAGGCCAGGAGAGCCAGGTATTTCCTAGATTCTGTGGGAAGCTTCCTGTCTGAAGGACCAAAGCAACAGTTTCGGTCAGCAGGAAGAGGTGGAGACAAGTGTCCTGGACCCAGAAACCAGACAAGATACTGTCGTTCCTTCAGTCACTGGGCTTGGACTGATCACCCAGCCCCATGCTGGGCACTGGGGCACTTGAGTTACATCCATCCTGGTCTCTGAGAGGCTCAGGGGGCATCCATTGGGGATCCAGGCAGGTGGGAGTTTCCTGAGAGGGTCCTACCCATGTATGTCTTGCTCAAGGAACCAACTCTGTGGTGCGTGGAGGAAGCTATCGAACGTGCCCGTCTTAACTCCTCCCTGCCAGCCGTTCACAATGATTGGGCATTATTCTCCAGAAACTGGGGCCCTGGTTTAAATTATGTTCAGATTTAGCTGCATATAATGAAAATAACCTGATTCTGGGACTGGGATGCTAGCCTTGGTCTCTAGGTGGGGGTCACTTCTACCCCCTTGTGCAAGTTCTATGCACCTGCCCCCCACTCCATGCCTGCTGAGGGTCAGTGACCTGGTGGCAAAACATTTCCCCCTTGAACTTGGGTCTGGGGTGTTGCATTCTTCACCCCCAGTCCAATCAGTGTGGCCTCTCTTGCTTTTTGTCCCGTCTTTGGTGTTCAAGGGTAGGGGGTCTTAACCAGAGCTACTGCTCCCCATCTTCCCAGCCCCACAAGAGTAAGTGGTAGAGGTGGGCTTGAGCAGGAATGGTAGCAAAACTCCACAAGGTGTCTCAGGGAAGAGAGCAGAGCCCGGAGCAGAGAGCAACACAGGATGGGCAGCTAAGAGATCAGGCTCTAGAAGCAGGCAGACCTGGCTTGAATCTCTGCCTTGCCACTTAGTTGCTGTGTGACCTTAGGTGAGTCAGTTGACCTTCCCGTGCCTTAGTTTTCCCTTCTGAAAAATGATTAGGTTAGGCCACATGCTTTCTCTCGTTCAGTTTAGCTGTCATGCTCTCTTCCCTTCTAACACCGTTTTGTTTGAATATGTCCTCACCAGTGTGCTGCTGGTAGGCTCTGTGCAAAATACAAGAATAGCTCCTTCTCATTCCACAAGACTCAACTCAAATGAGGCCAGTTCCATAAAGCTTTCCCCATCCCACTACCCACCCAGAGGCATTCTGTGATCATGGGTATTAGGGTACTTCCTAAATGCTTCATTATTTTCTAAATAATTAGTGTATCCATCTATTTTTTAATCTCCTCACCCATCCATCCATCCACCCATCCACCCATCCATCCACTTACCCACCCATCCATCAGTCCATCCACCCATCCATCCACCCATCCACCCATCCATCCACTTACCCACCCATCCATCCGTCCATCCACCCATCCATCCATCCATCCACCCATCCATCCACCCATCCATCCACCCACCCATCCATCCATCCATCCATCCATCCATCCATCCATTCATCTATCCATCCACCCACCCACCCATCTATCCACCCACCCATCCACCCATCCATCCATCCACCCATCCATCCATCCATCCATCCATCCACCCATCCATCCATCCATCCACCCATCCATCCACCCATCCATCCATCCATCCATCCACCCATCCATCCATCCATCCACCCATCCATCAATCCATCCATCCACCCATCCATCCATCCATCCACCCATCCATCCATCCATCCACCCATCCATCAATCCATCCACCCATCCATCCATCCATCCACCCATCCATCAATCCATCCATCCATTCATCTATCCATCCACCCACCCATCTATCCACCCGCCCATCCACCCATCCATCCATCCACCCATCCATCCACCCATCCACCCATCCATCCATCCACCCATCCATCCATCCACCCACCCATCCATCAATCCATCCATCCATTCATCTATCCATCCACCCACCCATCTATCCACCCACCCATCCACCCATCCATTCAACAAATGTTTATTGAGCACCTACTACATTTCAGTCACAATTCCAAGACCAGGGATACAGCAGTAAACAAGACCAAGTGTTTGTCAGCATAAAGTTTGCAGTTCAGTTAGTTGCCTAGATTGGACTGAGAGCCCTGAGGGTGAGGAACATGTCTGACTTGTATAGGGCTGCACACAGCTGGTGCTCAGCTAGGGGGCATCGGGCTGACCTGAGGCCAGGTCCCGAGACTCCCGTGCCCCATCTTCCCAGCTGGGGTTTTCTCTTTGCTGGTCCTGGGGAACCCCTCTCCTGCAGGCCCTAGGGACGAGGTGGTGCCCTGCAGGGGCTTCCCAGCCTGAAGGGGACTGCCCTTCTGTTAAAGACCTTAGAACAGTATTACTGACCCAGCTGCTCTTACTCTGGAACTGACCCCAGAAGTTGGCAGACCAGTTAGCTCCATGACTCACAGTACATTCGACACCTAATAATAAAAGAAAGGTGAAAAATGAGTGTCCAGCCTGGTGCTGAAGACTAATAAAATCAGACTTTTTGCTCACCTAAAGCCTTTGCTTCCATTCCAGATATCTGGAACACTCCCTCCCTATCACTCCCCCCATCGGCACTGAGCTCCTCAACCCTGCTGGCTCCCGTGGAAAAGCCTCAAATCTCCATCGCTGCTCCCTTCTGCAGACAGGTCTCCCCCTCTCCCGGGGGGGAATTCAGAGAGCCTTTTCCAAATCCATTTTTCAGATCTTTCCTCAATCGGTCTTTGTTCTTCAAGCTGCCTTCCGCTTGGTGCAATTTGCATCTCAAAGCCTGTGACAGCCTGAATGTACAGTAAGTGACTTTGGGGAAAGGGGGGGGGGGGGGGAGAATTGTGCTCTGAGAGAGAAGTCACAACTTCATTCCATTTGTCTGAGGGCCGAGATTGACAGCCTCGCTTTATGTTTTTCCCTTTTTTGGAAGAATGACTGCCTTTTTTTGAGGGAAGTGAAGGCAAGCTCTTAGGCAGACAGGGAAGTGTTGGTCCCTTATTTTAGTTCGCGGTTGTGGGCTGGGACCCCGGGATTTGAGGTACAGGGGACCAGGGAGGCAGTCTGACTGGTGGATATCCTGAGAGGTCAAAGAATCTCACCCCTCTGCCTTGGGTCAGGGCCTCTGCTGAACTGTCTCCCTGGCTTCAGTCCTAGCAGAGCCACTGAGGTTGGAAATAATAGGGCCTGGTTCATGAGGACTTTGTGAACTTGGGCCATGGGCCTAACTCCCCCAGAGGCACCAGCCTAGACACCAGACCCCTTTGCCAGCTAGCTGGATCTCCTCCCCACTTTCCTTCTCAGGCCTGGAGCCTCCCACACCTTTAGAAATCAGAGCTCCATCCCTCAGCTGTGAAACCCCGGGCATGTACCCTCTCTGTGCCTCACTTTCTCTATTTGTGATAATACTGATACTTATTTCTCACGGCGCCAGGATGATTAATCAAAATGCTATATAAAGCACTCAGCACATAGCCTGGCACAGTGTGTGCTCAGTAAGTAGGAGCTTGGTGATGACAAGGGCTTTTGCCCACTCCCTCCCCTTCCTCGGTCCACCCAGGCCCAGAAATAGCCCGTGGGCTTCCCAGCCTGCAACCAGCGAGGGGGAGGCTTGTCTCTGGTTGATACAGTCACTGAGCATTGTAGAGAGGAAGGTACTCGCAGCCCAGTCATTTGTGCCCAAAAGGGAACGGGGCTGGGGGTGTAGGGGCACACTGGCGGGACTGCTGGGAATGCCCAGAGGAAGGGGAACTTGGGGAGGGGCCTGGGGGCATTTTGGCACCTGATCATGCCCTTCTGTAGTCAGCCTGCCTGCTTATCGGAGCCCCCCCCTGTCTGCCAGGGTTAAATGAGATAAGGCATGTGGAGGTTTACCATGACGGCTGGTATACAGCAAGGACTCAATAAACTGAGCTATACCGCGTGTATTGTTAACAACTATAACACGCTTCATTTCACATCATGGGGAGAAGAGGTGCTGGGGATCGGGACAGGGGGCTCTCTGGAGTCTGGCTGGCTCAGATCCAAGGCACAGGACCTCTGGGTGGGTGTGAGTTTGAGATTCTGTGCTCTGAGCCGGCCTGAGGCCTCACAGCCCTCCCAGCCGCCCCTCCTCACCCCCCTCCCCAGTGCCCCAATTCCAGCCTCACGTTGACACATTATCAGGGTCGGAGGAGCCTCCAGTGATCACATGTTCTCACACCTCCCTGTACCCATGAGAAATCCTGGCCCCAAAGAGAAGTGTCTTCCCAGGGTTGCAGGGCGTGCCCAGATGCCCTCGGGGCTCTTTCCCAGGGGTTCTTGCCCTCAGCCCCTGGCCAGAGTCCCAAATCAGACCTACCGAGGTGTTGGTGGTGACAGTGTCTCCCCTCCAACCCGCGGGATTCGCATTTGGTTAAGGTTAGGGTAAGATTTAAGGACCCCAAATCCTTGAGACCCAGAGGAATGTGCAGCTAGTTGTACAATTTCAGCCCATGAGATCTGTTCACCGGAAGGGCCTTCCCCAAGCCCTCGAGAGACACTTTGCCTGCTCTGTGAGGCGTGCGGCCACGAGGCCTCAGCGTCTGCAGCTCCCGCCTCCTGTGTCCACGGACCCCGGACGCTTCAGGGAGCAGAAGTGATATAGGGGACGGGAGGGGCATGGTAGGGATGGCCGTGCTTAGAACCCTGCATTTTATAGATGGAGACACAGTGGCCCAGAGAGCGCGAGGGACTTGGTCAAGGCGGCACAGCTCGTGGGTGCCCCCACGTGTCAGACGATCAGCTGGGGCCCCAAATCCTTCAGAATCTCATCTCCTCACTGCTCCCTGCCCCCCACCAAGAGAAGCACCCAGGCAACAGCAACACCCCAGGGACTTTCTGTGAGAAGCTTCCGTCTGCCCAGACAGGGAGGCAGAACGCCCAGTGATGAGGCATGAAGGTTCTGACGTCCGTGGGCCTGGACTCCAGTCCCGACTCCACCATTTACTAGCCATGTGCTTTGGGCAAGTCACCTCCTATTCTGTGCCTCTGTTTCCCCAGCTGTAAAATGGAAGACACGCTGAGTCTCAACCCAGAGGCCCTCCTGAGGATTCAGTGAGATGTCACAGAAAGCCTCAGAGGGTGCCCGGTATAGGGCGTGCCCGCGGGCTCCCCACGTAGGGTGCCAGCCCCCTTCCCTTTGGTTTACTCCTTGATCTCGAGTGACTCCGGCCCCTATCTTAGTCTCCTGAGGTAATAGATATGCACAAGAGTTTTCAAACTTTAGTTCTTAACGCTGGAACATGCTGTGCAAATAAAACAGGTTCTTAACGGTAAGGGCGGGGGGCGGGGGGGCAACCTGGATAAGCCCATGGACCCCTTCAGAGAATAACATTTTTTTTAACGTTTATTTATTTTTGAGACAGAGAGAGACAGAGCATGAACGGGGGAGGGTCAGGGAGAGGGAGACACAGAATCTGAAACAGGCTCCAGGCTCTGAGCAGTCAGCCCAGAGCCCGACACGGGGCTCGAACTCACGGACCACGAGATCATGACCTGAGCCGAAGTCGGCCGCTTCACCGACTGAGCCACCCAGGCGCCCCGAGAATAACATTTTTAATTACACAAACTAGGATTAGAAAAGAAACCAACAGTACTGACATATAGTTACCAAAATTATACCAGAACTATGACATAGTAGGATATGTGCTTTTATATTAAGTGTAACACATTAATTAATGTATATTAAATAACACATTAAATAATGTAGATTAAATATAACACATTAAATAACATGGCCAAGGGGAGCACCTCATAAGTGCTGTGATTTCACAGTAGTGCTGAATGTAAACGTTATGTGGGGACAACAGTAGCAGAATATGATGTGATCTGAAAACATCCGTGATTAGTGATGAAAAAGTTACAGGTTCGGCTATTCTTGCTGGGCTTTGTTGCCTATATTTATAAACAAAGGAAATAACAAATTGCAGTCCGAAGCTGGTGACATTTCTCTCCTGTCCAAGCTCACAGACCTACGGGGTCTGTGGACCCAGATAAAGACCCCCGAGATAAAGTCAGAGGTGGAAGGTCATTGTGTAAAATCAGGACAAGTAGAATTTTTCTGGTGAAAGCTTGGTGGGGGAATGGAATGGAACCTGCCTGAGCCCCCCTGACCCCTAAATCCTAAGCTTTGCTGGCAGTGAGGAAGCCTGACTTCTCTGCCTGGCTCCTTGTGAGCTTGGACAGGTCTCTTTGTGTTGCTGGGCCTCAGTTTCCCCATCTGTAAAATGAGCCGTTGCACCCATTGTTCCCTAAGATCTTGTCCAGCCCTGTGGTTCGGAGAGTCACGCTTCTCCCCGCTACTCCGGCCGCCACCACCCCCGGAGACAAAGGCCTCAGAAGTGTGGGTCTGCAGGAGCCCTGGACCAGAGAGAGGGAACAGCTGGGGCCAGGCTGGCCAGCTCCCAATTGTTCAAGGCAGGAGGAGGAGGAGATGCGTGGTGCTCTCCAAAGCGACAGCTGGGTGAGCCTGGCTGGGGGCCTCGTCCTCGCCTGCCATCTGTGCCTCCTTCCTGCAGTCCGCCAGCGGGGGGCGGGTGGGGGTGCGGATGGGGCCCGAGGCCAGGCAGCAACCTGGCTGGGAGGGGGAGGGGCCGCCTGAGAAAGAGCCAGGGTAGAACACCGTTGCCTATTCTCTTTCCACCCTCCTTTTTCCCACCCTGGTGGCAGAGAGTCCCAGACGGGGGAAGATGCACAGCCCTGGTCCAGTTAGGTTACGTAATGGCTGTGTGACCTCTGACAAGTTACTTAACCTCTCTGAGCTTCACTTTCCTCCTTTGTCCAACAGACATCGTTCCTAAAAATCATTCCTGGGTATCTGAATGAGATTTAAATGATACGGGGTAGATGAGGTACCCCCCCCCCCCCCGCCCCCGCAGTGCTGACAGAGATAGCGCTGTGGGCTCAGGGCTGTAAGCCATCCAGAGAGTGCTTGCACCTGGAACAGTGAGAGCACCTGCTGGCCGGAATGCAGCTTTGAGGCCAGGATGACGCTCTGGGCAAAGGTCTGTAAAACACTCTCATGGCCCCCAGGCACTCGGGACTTCATTCCAGCTCTTCCCCACTCGGGACTGCCCTTACCAATACCTGCAAACAGAAAGTCTTACCCATTTAGAATAACATCAGTTTCTAAATAAGTATTTCTTTTCGGGGAGTAAAACCTTCATGGAGCTTAAACTTCAAGAATAACCAGAAGACGGAGAGTGAAAAGTCTGCCCGACAGTCTCGTAAGCAGAAGTGGTTTAACAGGGCACAGAAAGCAGACATTTATAAAAACAACGGACAAACTGGACTTCATCAAAATGAAAAACTTTTGCTCATCGAAAGATACCATTAAGGACAAAATGATGAAAAATAAGTGAATGTTTAACAACAACAAAAAAGATACCATTAAGAAAGTGAAAAGGCAAGGGCACCTGGGTGGCTCACTTGGTTAAGTGTCAGACTTTGGCTCAGGTCATGATCTCACGGTTTGTGGGTTCGAGCCCCGCGTCGGGCTCTGGGCTGACAGTGTGAAGCCTGCTTTGAATTCTCTGTCTCCCTCTCTCTCTACCCCTCTGCCACTCTCTCTAATAAATAAGTAAACATTTAAATAAATAAAAACTAGGGGTGCCTGGGTGGCTCATTCGGTTGAGCATCCGACTTCAGCTCAGTGCTGGCAGCTCAGAGCCTGGAGCCTGCTTCGGGTTCTGTGTCTCCCTCTCTCTCTACCCCTCCACACCCCCCAAAAAAACAAATAAACATTAAAAAATTATTTTAAAAAATTTAAATAAAAAATAAAATTCTTAAAACAAAAAAAAAAGTGAAAAGGCAAACCACACACATGGGAGCAATACGTACAGTGAGTATTCCTCACAAAGGACTGGTATCCATAATCTACGACTGCGTTCCAAATGGGCGAAGTCATGTAAAAGTGAACATCCAAAAAGGCCGATAAGCCTATGAAGAGGTGTCCATCAGCAGGATAAACAAATCGCGGCCGATTCAGAAAATGGAATAATACACAGCAGTAAGAGGGAGTATCTACTGATACCCACAGCAGCATGATCGATCTTTAAAATACATTGATCAGAAAAAGCCATACACAGAACAGTCCACATCATATGATTCTACTTACTGGAAGTTCAGGACGAGGTGAAAATGATTTACGCTGACAGACGTGAGAAGAGAGGTTGCATTTGGGGTTGGCATGAAAAGACTTTTCGGGTGATGGAAATGTTCTGTGTCTTGATTGTAGTGGCGGTTACACGAGTGTAGACATATATAGAAATGCAATGAGCTGTATAGAGATCTCTGCCTTTTATTGCATGTAAATATTTTTTAGTTAAGAATTTCACATTAGCGGGAAAGGGCAGGTGCTTTTGAAATTTCGATAGATATTGGCACGATTGTCTTCCACTGAGGTTGTAACGGTTTACGTTCTCACCAGCAAAGTGTAAGTGTGCCTGTTTCCTTGCCCCCTTAAAACTGGAGTGTTGGCATACTTTTAAAGTTTTTTGCTAAGGTGATGTGTGGGAAACTTTTCTCAGAGTGGTTTCCAGTAGCATTCTATTAAAAATGAAGTTGAGGGGCGCCTGGGTGGCGCAGTCGGTTAAGCGTCCGACTTCAGCCAGGTCACGATCTCGCGGTCCGGGAGTTCGAGCCCCGCGTCGGGCTCTGGGCTGATGGCTCAGAGCCTGGAGCCTGTTTCCGATTCTGTGTCTCCCTCTCTCTCTGCCCCTCCCCCGTTCATGCTCTGTCTCTCTCTGTCCCAAAAAATAAACATTGAAAAAAAAATTTAAAAAAAAAAAAAAAATAAATAAAAATAAAAATAAAAATGAAGTTGAAATATCTTTACATGTTTAAAATCTATCTGCAGTTTCTTTTGGTGGGAATCGTCTATGCGTTTCCTTCATCTGTTTTTCTAAAAGGTCATGGATTCTTTTAAGTTATTTGTATATTAGGGAAATTAGCCCTTTCGGGGGATAGGAGTTGCAGCTATATCTCTCAAATGGTGTGGCTGTAATGCAGGTTTCTTGTTTTAAATCTCAAGAGGTCTAATTTACCAGTCTCTTCTTTTATGGCTTCTGGATCTTGGGCCATGGTTGGAAAAGCCTTCCCTTCTCCAAGGTTACACAGTAATTTCCCTCCATGCCTCCCAGTACCTTTACAACTTCATCTTTATATTTAAATCTATATTTAAATTTACCTTGGTGGAGGGGCACCTGGGTGGCTCAGTCCCTTGATTTCGGCTCGGGTTGTGACCTCACCGTCATGGGATTGAGCCCCGTGTTGGGCTCTGCACTAACAGCCCGGAGCCTGCTTGGGATGCTTTCTCTCCCTCCCTCTCTCTCTGCCCCTCCCCTGCCCATGCTCTTTCTCTCCCTCTCAAAATAAATAAACTTAAAAAAAAATAATAATAAATTTGCCTTGTTTGTGAAGTATGAGGTGTAGACTCATCTTAATTTTTTTTTTCCCATCTGGTTGTGTTCATACCACTTAGTGAGTCATCCATATTTCAGATCATCTGATTGGAGCTGCAATCTTTGCTACATTCTACATTTCTGTATGTGTTTGGGCTTATTTACGGACCATCCAGTCTCTTCCACTGCATAGGATAAATTAGAGAGAGTGGACAACCTTACGATGTTGGGTCTGTGTTTGTAGTTTGCTTGTTCTAGTCCTTTGTGCCCTTTTGTAGTAAGTTAAAATTTTCCTTCAGATAGATCTCTGCATTTCTTGCCATCTGTATTTACTGTTTTGCTGTTGGTATTGTACATGGGGCCCTTTTTTCCATTATATGGTGCAAACTGGTGACTGCATATTAGAAAGCCATTGGTTGCTATATGTTCATTTTTTGTCTCGCCATGTTACTAAATTTACTAATTGTTTATGGTACTTTCTCAGGATTTTCTCTCAGGTATCCTAAAGATGTTATCTTCTCATTTGCGAGTAGTAATAGTTTCACCTCTTATAATTTTCTAGTAAGTTTTTCTTTTCTAATTGCATTGGCTAGCACCTCTAGGAAAGTGTTAAGCAAATAGTAGTACTTTATTCCTAACTTTGATGAACCTACATCACATGTTTACCCATTAAATACTTTGAGTTGAGATGGGTGTCTGGGTGGCTCTGTCAATTAAGCGTCCCACTTTGGCTCAGGTCATGATCTCACAGTTTGGGAGTTTGAGCCCCGCATCATGCTCTCTGCTTTAAGGCAGAGCTCACTTTGGATCCTCTGCCTCCCTCTCTCTTCTCCTCCCCTGTTCTCTCTCTCCCTCTCTCTCTCAAAATTAAATAAATTAAATAAATAAATAAATAAATAAATAAATACTTTGAATTGAGGAAGATAGCTTTTTTCCACCAACATTTTATTATGAAGCTTTACAAACATACCTTAAAGTTTAAATAGTTTTGCAGTGAACACCACCCATATTCTACTATCAACAGCATACTGTATTGGCCAATGCTGGGTGCTCTATTTGTTTGAGGCAGAGAAGGGTCTTCAGACAGAGACTTCCTTGGAGACATGTTGTGTGGTTGGCAGAGGACCTGGCTCACGTTGTGCCATCAGATGATGCTTAAATGTACAAATACCGAGAGTCAGGCCCCAGGCCACTTAGTGCCCTGCCCGAGGTGTCACATAGGCGTCAGAAGTCGAGGGGACCCCAGATTTCAAGACATGAAGTGGGTGAGGTGATGCTCAGCTCCCCCAGCCCCTTGCCCCTGTGTTCTGAGCTTCCACAGGACCCAGGGATCATGGAGCGCATTTCCAAGAGACACCCTCTTTCCTGACAGCTAGGGGGGATTTCCTTTCTTCCTTCCTTTCTCCGTCTCCGCCTCCTGCCTAGCGGACCCCTCCTAGCAGAGCCCCAGACAAAGAAAGGGAAGCGGCCTGAGAAGGTATTTCCCTCCTTCTCCGGGTGACCTCTTCCTGGACATCTGGACTGGGCAACAGGCAAGGGTGTGGGGGCTGGGGGTCGGGGCACGGGGAAGGAAAGGGCCAAGGGAACTTTGTGCCTCTCTCACCCCTGTGGTGGACAGGAGGCCTCTGCACTGTCATTTTTGTTTATATATTGCAGTCACCTCCTTCAGTTAAAAGCAATTAATTAATTAATTATCTATATATGTTTATGCATTATACACACACACACACAGCTGCATAGTCAGATAGACTTGAGTTCAAATCTTGGCATTGCCAAGAATAAGCTGTGTGACCTTGGGCAAGTTATGGTTCTCACCCCTCCTTGGGGCAGTGGAAGGACCAGTCTGCTTCTGTCAGAGGAAGGCCCATGGCAGACAGGCACTGGGTGTCCCTGTCCCCAACCTCATCTCTTCCGACTCTCCCTCACTTGCAGGGGCCCTCTCCCACTCTGAAAGTTCCCAGGGTCTCCCCTCTCTTTCCGGGCTAAGCTCACACCTGCCCTGGCTCCACGGGATCTCCCCCGCCCCCCACATGCACCTCTCCATCCCACCCCTGAGCTGGTCCTGGTCTTATCCACCCTTGTGCCCTTTTTCCTGCTCGCGGTCCTCCCCACACGGCTTTGGGGCACCACCTAGGGGAAGCCCCCCGGGGTTACCATGTTTCTCCCTCTGGTCTGCCACCAGATTCTGCTCACACCGTCCCTACCATGTGGCTGGCCTCACTCTGTTTTCACACCTATTCCTGCTATACCCACTGGGCTCCTCGAGACCATGGACAATGCCCTCCCATCCTTCGGTTCCAACACCCAGGATTCCACCAGGATACTGGGCCAGGATCTTTTAGGACCAAGAAACGTTTTGAGGTACAGGGTGGTGACAAGTGTTGGCCACGGCCCGAAGTCTTCTGGACCACAAGCTTTGAATTTAAGGCCCTGGGGGGGGGGTGGGTAGTGAGACCCTGTGGATAAGACTGAGGCTTCTGACAGACCCCAGCTCAGCCACCTGCAGCCATTCTCCCACATGAAAGAGCAGCCTGGTTGGGCATCTGGGAGCAGTTTCCTGTGAACTTAGCATCACGCAACAGGGTTTGCCCTGGGCATCTCGGCTCACCCACAAGCCCCTTCTTGGCCTCAGTTTGCCCCATCCATGAGATGGGAGGGTGCACTAGAGACCGCGGTAATGTGGGCACCGCCTCATGCTGGAGGAATACAGAAAGAGCCAGTTCTGTATGTGCTAGGAGGCAGTTGCTGGGAAGGGGGAGCGAATTCAGACCAGTTAGCTCCATTTCTGTAGGAAGAATTGGAATATGTGACCATGAAGTCAGGAGCTTTGGGACTTAGAATTCAGCTCGGATTCAGCTACTTCCTAGCTAAGCTACTTGACCCTAAAGCCTTGGTTTCTTACTTATAAACTAGAGGCAATAAATCCTACCTGACAGGGGTGTTGTAAGAACAACAATTGCTCACACCCGTTGAGGACATACAATGGGCCAGGGACTGTTCCTTGTCTTATTGGAGTGCTCCCAGCAGCCCCATGAAACAGGGGCTGCTCCGTGTTACAGATGAGGAAACTGAGGCACAGGATAGCTGGGTAACGCCCCCGAAGTCACACAGCTGGAAAGTGATAGAGCCAGAAGAAACCAGAATGACACAGACCAAGAGGCCAGCAGTCCTTGGCGTATAGCAAGCCTCGGTCGGCATCACGACCTGGGGTTTCTGCTCCCCTGAGTACACACACTTGGGAATCTGCAGGACGCGGTGGGGGGGGGGGTGCATGGAGGGAGAGCAGGAAAGGGAGCTCCAAGAGATCAGAGAAGCTTCTGGATCATGCAAACAGTACGGACAGGTATACAGACAAGGTTTCTGTTCTCAGGAGCTGTGTGGGCCAGTCAAGGAGACAAACAATAAACAAGGAAACAAACCAGTCGTTGAGGTTATTTCATACACAGTAGGTGCTGTGAAAAAAGCCCAACTCAGTGACGTGATAGAGACTTGGGAGGGACATATTAGATAAGATAGTCAAGAAAGACCTCTCTGAAAACTTGGATGGAAAGGAGTCAGTTATGTAAAGTCCACATGGAAGAGTGTCTTAGCAGGAGGGAACAGCATGCGCTAAGGCTCAAGGCAGCAAATAAGGCCAGTATAGGGGAGGCATCGTGGGTGATCAGGAGCGCAGAGATGCAGAAGAGATGGACAGTTAGGCAGGGGCTAGATTATCCAGGACCTGGAGATCATACTAAGGAGTTTGAGTTTTTACCTCGGTGCCATGGAAGCCATTCAAGCTCAAGGTTACTCTGCTTGAGCTAAACAAAGAAATACACATAAATACACATCCCTTAGAAAACCTGAGACAGGATTTGACCTTGAGAAGCAGGGGCATCTTGTTCACATTTGGACCATGGCTTATTTGCTGGCACATTTGTCTATCTGCACACGGGGAGGCTTCCTGATGAGAATGGTTACAGGGCCTCTCTCTGGCCAGGGCAGAGTGGGGGTGGCTGTGAAGAGCTTGGTAGACTTTTCTCACCCAGTAGGTGGGATGTGTTCTCTGAAAGAAATGGCAGGGCTTTGCATAAACGCGGGAGCGGGCCAGAGCCAGGAGAGCTAGCAAGAAACCCAGTCCCGCGGTTGCCCCTGACTTTTGGTGCATCACTGGGTGGCCCCATTTTCTTGGAGAGCAGTGTGCAAGGCTGTCTCTCAGCTTGCTCTGATTTGATGCCCCTGGGCCAGAAATAAACATGAACTTACTGGAGAGATCATTCCAGGGTGGTTTGAGGGCTCCATAAAGAAATCCCTGACAGTGTCCTGCTAATAAAAAGGTTGTTTTTATTATAGATAACCAACCATGTCGGGAACTGGATAGGGACCAAGAAGGCAAAGTAGAAACGTTTAGAATCATTAGTTTTGTATTCATTTTCTAGTGTTGCATAACGAATGACTGCCAAACTTAGCTGGGTAGATCTGGCCCAGGATCTCTCATGAGGCTGCAGTTCGTTTGTCTGCTGGGCTGCACTCAACTGAAGGCTCGACTGGGGCACGTAGGCTTCCGGGCTCACTCACAGAGCTGTTGGCAGGAGGCCCTAATTCCTTGCCACCTGG
Source organism: Prionailurus viverrinus (assembly GCF_022837055.1). Taxonomy (NCBI): domain Eukaryota; kingdom Metazoa; phylum Chordata; class Mammalia; order Carnivora; family Felidae; genus Prionailurus; species Prionailurus viverrinus. The sequence continues at coordinate 32,190,405 of NC_062566.1, read as the reverse complement.
GTCTCTATGGAGGCTAAATGTCCTCACCCATGGCCGCTGGCTTCCCCTGAGAGGAGATCCAAGAGAGGAGGGCCCGAGGCAGAAACCACAGGCTTTTATAGTTCTCACCACATTCCATTAGCGTCAGAGACCAACCCTGGTAAAATGTGGGAGGGGGCTACAGGAGTTGTGTCTACCAGGAACTAGAGACTGCAGGGAACCACCTTGGAGGCTGCCTCCCACCACATCCCACGGTTAAAATGCTTTACGGGGCGCGCCTGGGTGGCTCGGTCAGTCAAGCTTTGGCTACTTTGGCTCAGATCATGATCTCACGGTCCGTGAGTTCAAGCCCTGCGTCAGGCTCTGTGCTGTCAGCACAGAGCCTGGAGCCTGTTTTGGATTCTGTGTCTCTGTCTCTCTCTGACCCTCCCCCATTCATGCTCTGTCTCTCTCTGTCTCAAAAATAAATAAACGTTAAAAAAAATTAAAAATAAAAATAAAATGCTTTACAGGATCAGGTAGTGTTCTGAGGGGGGACAGGGATGGGGCATAGGCTGATGTGTCAGCTCACAGGATTCTGACCATGCCAGACTTTTTCAGCAGCCCAGGAAAGCGTGATGGGCGATTCACAGAAACAGTGAATAGGGAGGGATGAAAGCACTCTACTCCACTTATTCACTGAGTGCAGCTTGGAGAAGACTTACACCCCAAATAATAGGATTTTCCCCGAGGATAACAGGACGACTTGATCATTTGGAGTGTGTGTGTGTGAGAGAGAGAGAGAGAGAGAGAACTTGTTGAATGTCTTCAAGTTGACCTCTTTGAGTATGTGTAACCACATAGTCCTGACTCAGGAGAAACCACAAATGATGCGGTGGCTGAGCTCTGGAAGTGAGAGGAAGCAGCATCACCATAACCAGGAAGAAGGCTGGTCCGGGACAAAGGGGCCTGGGGGGAGGGAGAAAGAGAGTAAGATCAATCAAGGCAAGAAGCCAGGCCCTCTGGGTTCTGAGGTGGGGACCTGCCACCCACAAACCCATCCTTCCCGCTCCCCACCAAGTGGCCAGGCATTCTGGGGCCACAGGTGGAATGTGAGCTCAGTGACCTGCGGCTTGGGTCAGATGGATTAGTGGAAGGTGTCGGGGTGGCCTGGGGTGACAGTGAGCTCAGGTGGAGGTGGCTGAGAATACACAGCAGCCAGGGGAAACCAAACCCCGAGGGAAAGGGGCTAAGAACAGGCTGTGGCTTGGAGGGTGGTGAAGGAGTGTGGGGAGCCACTGTGAGTGCAGAAAACCCCAGCCAAGAGGCGGGGGGGGGGGGGGGGGTGCAGGGTCCCCTCTTCTGCCGTTCAGCAGGAACTCTGAAAGGGGTGTCATTGGAAATGTCAGAATTGGAAAGAAGAGCTTCAGGATTTATCAGGATCCATTCTATTTTCTTATAGGTAAGAAATAAAGACCCAGAGAAGGAAAGTGTCTTGCCCAATGTCACACAGCACTGTGGATGACCAACTAGGAAAGAGACTTCAGCTCCCAAGGGCTGGCAAATAAAAAAAGTTGACTTTTTCTGTGTGGCTCCAGAAGCAGAGTTAGGGCGCTTATGGCAAGACGTACAAGGAGGTAGATTTTCATGGCAGTATAAAGAAGAGTTTTCTGGTGAACTGAGCATAATAGTGAGCTACTATGACTGTGAGCATTTAGGTCAAGGCTGAAGCGTGTCTCAAGAACCCCAGCAAGGAAGAGCCGGTCTGCTAAATCTCCTCCCACACAGTCTAAATACAGAGTTCAGGATGAGGCTGAGAGCAGCGCCGCCACCGCCCTCTGCTGGTGCAAACGCAGTAGCACAGCTTCCCCGGCTTGGCCACTGCACTGTCCTCTGACCAGTCGAGGCTTTCCAGATGAGAAGCGACCCTTTGGGATCTGAGAGCTCCCTGCTGGCGCTTCAGGAGACGGGGTGGGGAGTATCCCCTGCACAGATGTTCCAGAAGGCAGGAGGGGGAAGCAGAATGCCCCACCAGTGTCCGTAACGTGGGAACAAAGCCCGTGAACCACCCTTGGGTGATCTCTGTGCTCCCTTCCGGTGCGCAGGGCCTCCAGAACTGACAGGGTGGGGACTGGGCACCGACCTGAGTGTCTGCAGACCTGGGTGTGGCCCTGGACATAGCCATTGTTCACTTCCCCCCTGGGTGACTTGAGCAAGTGCCCTCGCTTCTCGGGCTTTCACACTGATGGTGGGGTGTGCAGGGGGCAGGGGCTCTGACCACTGGAGAGGCTCATGGGTAGGAGCTCTCCTGTGGGACACAGCATGAAGAACACCATACTTGGTGATGGCCAGGGACCTCATCAGCCAGAGCCTGAGGTTAAGAGTTTGCACCGACCCCAGCCACCGCATCGGTTCTCATTTCCCCTCTCCCCCTTTTAGCCAGTAGCCTTAGCTCTTTCTCCTCAGACCTGCCTCAAGGAAAGTCCCCGAAGCATACTCAGAATGAGTATGATCAACAACATCTCCCACCACCGCACTTCTCCGGAGTATCGACGTGTAAAAAGCAGCAAGGTGTAGCACCAAAGGAATTAATCCCTAATGGTGGAGTTTCAGGTATGAGTCAGCCGAGGAGTCAGCGATCCTTTCACAAACCAGTAAGATCTTAGAGTCAAGAAAGGAGGAAATCTTCCCCTTCCCTTTTGTGCTGGCCAGACCATGGGCTGGAAGTACAGTATTGTTCTCAGGTCTATGAGCCATCCTTTAATTGGGAAATAGAGCAGAAGGTAATCTGAAGAAGGCAGCCATGATGGTGAAAATACTTCGGATCCAGCATGAATTGGAGTGTTTGTACCGCACCCCCCTTCCGTGTGCTCCAATTTCCCCTTCCAGTGTCTGCCTTCTGCTTTGCTGCTATTCCTTTATAAGGATTTCACAGTAACAGAGGGGAAACAAGCTTGTGTTACTTCTCCTTCCCCAGTCAGTTCAGCCTCTGCTTGGGCCTGCAAATCTGTCCCCTCCTCTAGCTTATCTTCCTAGAGAAAGCATACGTTTCCGAGGGCAGGAACAGCATTTTCCAGGAGCTGCCTTAGTGTCTGAAAAGAACCGGGGCTCAGGGGGAGAGTGTGAAGTCCTAGGTGCTACTTTCAGCTCTGCTGCTTTTTTGCTGTGGGACCTTGTGCAAGTCAATTAACCTTTCTGAGCCCCAGTTCGCTCATCTCTAAAATTAGGGAAATAGTACCTCCCCCAGGGGAACAGTGAGAATTCCAGTAAGATGTTTATAAATGTGTTTGCAGACCATAAAACCAATATCTCTCATAGAATAATACACATAGATACACCCAGCCCCTGCGAGACGGCTTTGAATTCTGCCTCTCCCCATGTAACCTTAGGCAAGCCATTTATAAAATGGAGATAATAAGCGAACACACATTTAAAGTACCTAGAAAAACACCAACAGTAGGTGCTCAGTAAATGTGAATTATTATTATGTCTCCTGGAAAGAGAATTCATTCAGCCGACTGATTTTTGCTGAGCAACTACTATGTGCCAGGCACTGTTAGAAGCACTTCGGGACGCGGCAGGGAACAAAACAGACAAAAACCCTGGCCTTCTTGGGGCCTACATTCCAGTGGGGGAGACTGACAATAGGGTAAGTTGTATAATGGAAGATAAGGCTAGGAAGAGAAATCAGGGAAGGGGACAGGGATGTGGGAGGGTGAAGGGGCAGTTACAACCTAAAATAATGGTCGTCGGGTGCTCTGATTGGCTCGGCTTGCCTTAAATGTTCCTCCTGGTCCAATCAGCTGTCTATGAGGGAGGGGATGTGAATCAGGCTCAGCTTTAATGTTCATTCTGATCCAATCGGCTTAGTGTGTGTGTGTGTGTGTGTGTGTGTGTGTGTGTATGTGTGTGTGGGGGTGGGTGGGTGGGTGTGTTTGGGGAGGAGCTAACATGGCTGCAAGGTTCCCCATCTATGAATAAGGGCCGTAGTTAGGGAGTCACTGTCAGCCTCACAGACGCTCCAAGGGAGGACCCCTGAATTCAAGCAGAACCTTCTTCTCTTCCTGGCCCACCTTGGCTTTTGACTTCCTAGAACCTATCTAACTGAAGGTCTTCTCTTCAGCTATCGGGATTGAGGTGACAGAAGTTAAGGGAGCCACTTGAAAAGCAAGGATAACGGCCCCCTTGTACCCCAGGTGTCACTGCCCCTTCCTAAGGCCTAATGTGCACGTGACATCCCCAGGAGAGTTGCTTAGCACCCATGTTGCTGGCCGCTAGCTCACCCTGCAGCCCCACGTAGGGTACAGCCCCTTCCCACCCAGTCTGTGGCCTGGGGCTCCACAGCACAGGGTGTGCGCTCTGGCAGACGAGGGAGCCCCAGTCTCTGTGCTTATGCGAGCCCTCTCTTCCCACTCTCACCCAGAGTCCCCAGGAGGTGGCTTGGGGGCAGGGGGCAACCACAGATGGTGTCCCAGGGATTGGCTGGTGGGGAGCCAGGGCCAAGCTCAGAAGAGCTGCCCACACGGTCTCCTGTGGGGGGCCCCAGACACACAGGCACTGCACCCTCAACCCCCAGCCTTCACGGCTGCATCCGCTCCTGTCCCACACAGACCAGGCCTCGCGGATTTATTGTTTGAGAATCAGAGTAGCCCCGGGTCCCTGGAAAGATAATGGGTCTGGCTTGAGGCCAGGTGGCTGGCCTACGGGGGGCTGTGTTCCCCTCCCCACCCCGTCCCGCAGCCCAGCGCCGCTTGACAGTGGGAGCCATCCCCTGCCCTGGCCCTGTGGGTGGGTGAGGGAGGGTAGGGACCCTCTGGAAAATGTCACCTGCTTCTCACTCATACATCCATTCCATAAATACTTCTTGAGAGTCTAGTCCGTCCCGTCCCCAGCACTGTGCTAAGTGTTGGGGATACAACAGTGACCAAAACAGACAGCGTCACGGAGCTTGCATTCAAAGGAGGGATTTCGTTGCTAAGTGGCCAGTGCCAAGCCCAGGGAGGGTCCTTGTCTGTGTCTGATGAGCAAATGGGTGGAGGTTCAATTTGTAACCATGGGCTGTCAGAGCGGGAAGGGCCCTGGTGTTTCAGTTCTGTCCCGCAGACACTCCTGAGCTCATGTGCGGGGGGCCGTGCTAGGTCCGGGGTTGCGAGGATGGGTTAGGCACCTGCCCCACCCTCGAGATGCAGCCTCAGTGAAGCACTGAACCCAGTACGGGGAGCGAGGGGGGAGGGCGGGGAGGGGGCTGGGGAGGGGCAGAGCACAGGGGCGGGGATTTTGCGGACGATAATGATAACTGAGATTGCTTGAGTGCTTATTTGGTGCCAGGCTGGGCCGAGGGGGGTTACGGTTATCGATTGTCTCCTGACGACACTGAAACGCTGGGAGGAAGGAACTTGCGCGGTCACGCAGCAGTGTGAGCAGAGCCAGAGTTAGAGGCCGGCCCCGGGAGCTCAGACTGTGTGCAGTCCGTGCCTTCACACATCACCTGGTCCCCCAGGATCACCCGACCTCAGCAGATGCAGCATAAAAGGGGCTTGGGATGGGGCAGGGCATCTAAGAAGGGAGCCTGGGGGGGCTCAGTGGGTTAAGCGTCTGACTTTTTTTTTTAATTTTTTAATGTTTATTTTTGAGTGAGAGAGACAGACAGAGCATGAGTGGGGGAGGGGCAGAGAGAGAGGGAGACACCGAATCCGAAACAGGCTCCAGGCTCTGAGCTGTTGGCACAGAGCCCGATGTGGGACTCGAACTCCAGAACCGCGAGATCACGACCTGAGCCGAAGTCGGACGCTTAACCGACTGAACCACCCAGACGCCCCTGACTCTTGATTTAGGCTCAGGTCATGATCTCACGGTTTGTGAGTTGGAGCCCCGCATCGGGCTCTGTGCCAACAGCCCAGAGCCTGGAGCCTGCTTCGGATTCTGTGTGTCCCCCTCTCTCTGTCCTTCCCCCACTTGTGCTCTCTCGCTCTCTCTCAAAAGTAAAGGGATAAACATTAAAATTTTTTTCAAGATAAATAAACTTTTAAAAAGAATAAAACATAAAGGGGGTTTCAAGGCCATTGATGTCCCAGGGCCATTGCCTTGGAGGTGGGGCAGCCCCTGTGGCCTGGTGGACCAAGGCTGAGGGTCTGAGCCAGGGGTCCCCTGCCCTGCCCTTGGGTTCCGCAGCTTCCGTGTGGGCAGTGCCGGCCCAGGACTGAGTCTTTGCAAGGAAGATGCCAGGCATTGGACCTTGCAGAGTCTGCATGCTCTTGATGGATGGTGGGCTCTCCCAGTGGACAATTCCAAAAAGACAAAGCAGAGGAGGGCCCAGCTCTGGGAAGCATGAATAGCGCCCGAGGATCCACTCCCACTACTGACAAAAGCAGCATCTGGGCAGCTGGCAGCGTGTGGTTGGGGGGTTATTTGATCCTGAATACAGACTGACATTGTATTTAGGGCCAGAGGGCATAAGAAGCATGCCTTATACTTCTTAGGTTTTATTTGTATCCCACACTCTGCTGAGAACCGTCCATGGTTTTCTCATTTAAGACAGAGGTGCTGATAAGCTCTTGGAGAAACAACCAGCATCCGTGAAACAAGGCAAACAATACAAGGCGGGGCTAAGTTGAAAAGCAGGGCAGCATCATGGTTAGGCCCAGAGAACCACAGAAGACCATACACCATGTGAATGGTACCCCTTTGATTTGTGCAGTGCACGACCCATGCAACTATACAGGGGATCTGGTTAGGTCCAGAGTTTGTAGCATTATTCTCATCCATACAGTTTATGGCATTCAACAAAAATTTCCTGAAATCCTACCCTCAGTCAGGCACAATTCCAAGCATCCGGGTTACAGCAGAGAACTAGGCCAAGCACCACCCCTTGTGTAGCTTATATTTTGATTCAGAAGTCACCCAGACTGAGGCTTGGGTTCTGGCCTTGCCGCTGTATTAATTGATCCCCCTGAGCTTTGGTTTCCTTATCTGCAAAATGGACACAGTGATACGTACTTCATAAGGCTATTGTGACAAATAATTTAAGTGACACTTGATTTCAGGTCTGACACGTGGAAGGCCCTCAGTAAATGACAGCCAGCATTATCCCCAAGAGTGGGTTACGGGGAGAAGGGCTACTGAAGCTGATGGAAGACGGGGAATCACGAGATGTGGAGGAGTCAGACAAGATGTCTTAGCAGGAGCAGGAGGCAGGGTCACTCCTGAAGGATGGCCAGGGCACACAGAGGTCCTTTTAAAGATGGGTGTCCTGAGGAATATGGGGGCGGGAAGTGAGGCAGTTGTGGGCCAGTGGGAACCCTCCCCCCCGATTTGGGGACCATATTGTCCCAAACCAAGGGTCAGGACACACATGATCTGGCAAAGAAGCTCTGTGTTTCTTCCCGATGCGAGAAGCAGTCTGAGAATTCTGGGAATTAGGGAGATTTCTTGTATTTTATGAGGATCTGAGACATAACATTTAACACCGGGTCTGTCTCTTGACAGTCTGAAAAGTGGAACCCCAATAGAGCTGAACAAACTGGGGGGTGAGATTGGGGGAGCGCAGGTGGGACCAGGGTGCGGGCCCCTCCAAGGCCAAACAGATAACCTGGATCTGGTGACGTAGGGACAAGGCACATGATGCAGTGAGGATTCCTGTTGCTAGCGACAGAGGTCACGCTGGCCCTCTTAAGCAGACAGGGACTGGGGGGCCTTCCCAGGTTCAAGGGGCTGGGGGCGATGAAGAACCAGACTTGGAACGCTGGGAGGCACCAAGTCAGCCCTTGAGGGTCCCGAGCAGGAAGTGGAGTCAGTCATCTGCCATCCCAGGTGGGAGGTCTGATTGGCCACACCAGGTCACATGCCCCTCCTTGGCCAGCAGAGGACCCTGGGTAGGAAGGGCCCCTCTTCACCTCTCATCACAGAAGGTGAGGTGCTACATCCCATCAGTGGAGTATCAGCGGGAGCCCCCCCCCCCCCACCAAATCAGGAAAGGAACTTGGATATCCAACAGCCCAAATTCCTACAAATGGTTACAACCATGGAAGCTTCTGGAGGGGCCTTAGGATGAAAGCGATAATTATGGAATGCCGACCTCACCCTGGGGTTCGAGAAGAGCCAGGCACCAAGCAGATGAATTGGAAGGCTGCTGGAATACCTCAGGGGGGTGTGGGCGCCATGGGTCTGGAGAGGAAAAGGCAGATGTGGAGGCATCTGTGGGGCTTAACTTACCAGAGGCCTCGGGAATCCTCTCTGAATGCTGAGAGGTACCCTGACTCTCAGGGGCTTAGCGCACAGCTGTCAGAGCTCTAGAGGGTCACATGGTCCCAGGCAGACATTCAGACGTCCCCATGCTGATCACCAAGAAGGATCACGGGGCTCAAGCGGGACGTGGTGAGCCATTAGCCATGCCGGCTGTAGAGACAGAAGTCCTGGGGGTGGCAAGTGGACCACGTGTTTGTTATGTGGGGCCCTCCAGAATGCCTCCACTCTTCAGAGGGAGAGACTGAGGCCCAGAGAGGCAGGAACTTGTCCCAGGCCACAAGCCAGTGAGCAGCAGGGCTGAGATAAAGCCCAAGTCAGGAGACTCCCAGGCTACTGGCCTTTCCAGTAGCAGCCCTCGAACCTCGAGTGGACTGGACAGAAATAATAACCCCGACTGAGTTTCATTTCACACCGCAGGAGACATATGCAGGGATGTCACAGCAAGGGCCTCAGGCCAGCGCGTTCCCCTTTCTCTCCTCCTTCTGTGGCCCAGACAGCAAATGGAAGGGATTTTTATATTCTTGACAACATCCCCTTGGAACATACCAGAAGGCCAGGGGTAGGGAGTCTCTGTTGAGACGACCCCTGGTCTATCAGACGTTCAGGCCTCTGGGCCAAGAAGCAGAGGGCTGGGGCGCCTGGGTGGCTCAGTTGGTTAAGCGTCTGAATCTTGGTTTCCACTCAGGTCATGATCTGGTGGTTCTCAAGTTCGAGCCCCGCATGGGGCTCCGTGCTGACAGTGTGGAGCCTGCTTGCGATTCTCATTCTCTCTCTCTTTCCCTCTCCTTCTTCCTCTCTCTCTCTGCCCCTCCCCTGCACGCTCTCTCTGCCTCTCTCGAAATAAATACATAAATTAAAAAAAAAAAAAAGCAGAGCTCCTGACCTTGCCTGGGCTTCACCTCAGGGTCGTCCATGCCCCCATCCCTCCCCGGGCTGCACCCATTTGGGGCAGGTCTCCACCAGGGCCCTCTCTGTGGCAGGGCCTCTGGGGAGCGGCACCAGGCTCACAGAAGGAGGCCTGCTTGGGGCCAAGAAACGGGGAGCCCCTGCAGAGCCTGTGTGGTCGACCCCATGGAGCTCCCCCACCTTCTGGGAGAGCGGGGCCCTGTGGCAGGGAGGAGAAGGCCAGGCCCCCGTGCTCCTGCTGACGGCCTCGAGAGGGGGTGAGCACCCTTTTTTGGTTTTCTGCCTGAACGAGAAATGTGTTTTTCTATTCATTCAAAGCTACGTCTTTCCCCGCAATTTGCACAGATGCCGTCTTCTGTTTTGTACTTTTTTGTATTTTTCGTGCATTTTTGCCATTTCTGTTACATTTCCAGCGGTTCACGGGTTTCTGCCCACATCCTCCTTCCCTACAGTGGGACACTGGGGCGTGATGGGGGACTGGGATGCTGGAGACCTCTTTCCTCTGCGACCTCTCCCCCACGCCCTCCCCCATCACACTTAAGTCCTGGGAGACCAGGAAGGTTGCTCCTTGGGCTGGGGGGCCCTCCCCGAGCTCCCTCTGGCTCCTGGGCTCCCTGAGTATGACATAGCTCTTACTCGGCTGTGACTGCCTGGCCCATCTGGGTCCCGCTGCAGCCCATTCTCCTGTGTTAAACCATCAATGGCTCCTCTTGCCATGGGGTAGAGTCCAGACTCTTTCGCAAGGCCAGCAGCTTCCTAAACCATCTGGTCTGGGCCTTCCTCTGAGGCCTTGTCTCTCTCCGCTTACTTGGCTTTCCCAAATATACCCGGGCCTTTCAGGTGCGTGTCCTTCTGTGTCTTCAGCAGTCCCCAGGCTGTCCCTGGCTGTGTGCTGTCAGTCCTTTGGATCTTCAGCACCTCCTCTGGGATGGCCTTCCTGATTGCAGGGTCTCTAGTTCTGGTCTCTCCTCTGTGCTCCCATAGCTTCCCCTCCCCACCCCCCACATTCCCCCCACCAAAGCACAGGGCACCAATTGTCTGGTTCTTTGTCTTGTCTCCCCCAGTAGGTTAACAACAGCTAAGGGCAGAAACCCACCCCCAGGACATCCCATCAGAGTTCTCAGGCACAGTAGGTTTGGGGTTTTCCTACCTTCTGTATGTGTTTTAGCACAGGGGGTTTTAAAAGGGGCCAGTAATCAGGAAACTGCAGAGACAAGCATTAGGCCCCTCCCCAGTACACACACACACACACACACACACACACTCACTCACTGGTCACTCAACATCTTCTATCCCAGACTCAGGGAGCCTCTTGTCTCTTCTCATGGAGTCTGTAAATGGATACCGCCTAGGATCGTGGACAAGGGAGGCCCCATCACCTGTCTTCCTGGAGCCTGGGAGAACTGTGTCTCCCAGAACTGAAATACCAGAAGCGACAGGATTCCTTGCTGCCCTTCCCCACACAAACCCCCTGCCCCCCAGAGCGTCTCCCCCCTCCTCTGCGGGCACACACGCATACACACGTGCAAAGCGCCGAGGATCTTAACTGGAAAAGTCAGCCAACCCTTCTCATCTTGAGAAACACAAAGATAAAAGAAGAGAAGGAAAAAAATCAAAACAGGAAGTCATGAAGTTAGGAGGCTTCCTGAGGTCCTGCCATGAACTTGTCTGTGTCTGGATGAACTTTAGAGCGTTCACAACCCTTATCCCGCACTCTGCCCTTTGACTCTGGGTCTACCCCTGACGCTCAGCCCCAGATGTGGTCTCTCAAGGTCATAAGAGCAGAAGTATCCAGAATTATCTCCCAGCCTAGGGACAGGAGGGAGCATTTGTCTATTCCCTGGGTGATATTTCTAGGTGCTGAGGATGGGAAGGGGAGTCGGGGTGAGGGAACAGCATGAGCAAAGGCCCAGTGGTGGGAAATAAGGGGACAGTCATTCACCCAGCTTGAATTCTTGCTATGAGGCCCCAGACAGGCCTTTATCCAGGTCACTGACCTCGTGGTGCTCATAGCCTGGTGGCAAGGATGAACCAGGAACAAAGGCCATCTAGGCAGCGGGAGCATTGGAGGCGGGGACGTGGAGGTGTGTGTATCAGCATAGTGTGGCACCAGCAGCGGGGTGAGGGAATCTGTCAGAGCAGGACCAAGCTGGGACTACAGCAATGGCTTTTATGTCTGAATGAGTTGTGCTTTTTGAGTCTAGGCAATAGGGAGCCATTGAAACTTATGGAGCGGGGGAGTCGTGGCAGAAGAGCCGGACTCTAGGCGAGATTTTGTAAGATGAATTGGCAAGAGAACTGAAGAGGGTAGACACTAGAGGCAAGCAGACAAATCGAGGTCCCACCTCAGGAATCTCACGGAACCGTCCTGGAAGCTCTAATGTGAATTAAAGCCCTCCGCCCAAAATAGATCTCCTAGCAGACTGCCTGAGAATCTGAAAAGCCGGAGAGTGCCCCTGTGGGCCAGATGGCTTTCTCTAAAAGGTTCCTGTCAGTGTGCACATAGGTGACCGGCAAGATAATGGGACTGACCCATTATCTCCCAGTGTCGTCCTTAGAAGCCTTTCGCTTATTGGATTAACTGGCCGAGGAGATCAGGGCCCTGAAGTATGGGACGTGAGACCAGTGCGTTCTGATTGGGATGGAGACAGGGAAGGAGGAGAGTCAGAGGCCTGGACGGAAACGACCACGTGGGTTGTGTGTGCATGCGTGTGTAAACGTGTGTGTGCACGCAAGCGTGTTGGGGACTGTCACTAGCAAATTAGGGGAGCACCCACACTTTGGATGAAGGGCACACAGTGTTCAGAGCAAGAGACACCCCGTTGGCCCCCACGGGAAGGGCCATGGTGGCAGTCAGAGCTCTGAACCTGCGCAGACTTGTCCTGGCTGTCACTTCCGGGTGCGGTGACCAGGGACAACTTTCCTTCTTTGTCCAGCCGCACTTCCCCGGGCAATATTCATTAAGTACCTGTATGTGTAACTGCTTTGTGAGGTGTGAAGGGCTGGGAGTTGGGAGCAAGGCTTCCTTCGGGCCCAGGGCCAGGACACAGGGGGCCTGACATATGCCCAAGGCCTTGAGGAGAAGGACTACGCTTCCCATTTTCCGATGACCCTCTCTTATTTAATACCAACTTACATCTGGAGGAGAGAGAGCAGAGAAGACTGCAAGCAGCCGAATTGGGGGGTCTGGGAGGCATGGGACAGCACATGGCAGAGGGAGTGTGATGACTGACCGGGTGCCCTGCCCAAAGATGGCTCCCCCACCAAAGCTTGGGATTCCTCTGTTAGACCACCCATCCCCTGGCTCAGCATGCTCCATGCCCTGGGCCCCTCTTTATTTATTTATTTTTTAATGTTCATTTATTTTTGAGAGAGAGAGAGAGAGAGAGAGCACATAGGGGAGGGGCAGAGAGAGGGAGACAGCGGATCCCAAGCGGGCTCCACACTGACCGAGAGCCCTATGTGGGGCTCGAACTCACGAACGGTGAGATCATGACCTGAGCCGAAGTCGGACGCTTAACCGACTGAGCCACCCAGGCGCCCCAGGGCCCTCCTTTAAATCACCCATCGCCTGATGTGACTGTTACCTTCCTATTTGCTTCATCTGTGCTTTCTGCAGATGAGCCTATAGTAAGTGTGCGGTGATGTTCTTTGATTCCGTGGTGTCCTTACCACAGCCCCTGCATCCCAAGGGTAACTCTGGGAAACTCTCAGGTAACTCTGACAGCCCAGCGGCCTCTGACCCGGTCTCAGAATGCATGCCTGTTACCAGTTGTTCCCTGAAGCCCCGGCAGAATATGGAACCCCTATGGTCGTAGTTCCCAAACTTGTTGCCCATTGGAACGCTTGGGGATCTTTAAAAAATACTGATGCCTGGCTCCCCCATCCCAGTCATTGTGATGAAATCGATAGGGGTGAAACCTGGACATTAGGATTTTTTTTTAACTTCCCAGGAGATTCTAAAATATAACCATGTTTGAGCATCACTAGGGAGAGGGGAGAGACTTGAGTGACGGAAGGGGGGAGGGGTCTTCGAGAGCAGATTCAAGGGGATTCACAACAGAGTTGCCAGCCGGCCCCTCCTGAGAAGGTCACGAGAAACTCTAAGGTCCTGCTTCCGATCTGTGACCACTTTTCTCCCTGATTAGCAAATGTCTCACCTACGGTCTGAAACAGGAGGCAGCAGAACGGAGGTGGCCTCAAGGCAGATAACGCTAAGTGCACACTCTTATCCCCGTGCCTCCCAGCTCCTCACCTCCAGCAAGTCAGTTCAAGAGCTCAGTTTTCTTATCCCTAAAGTGGATTGTTAGGGGAGGGTTAGAAGCATTTGATAAAACTCGGCAGGGTTGTTACGAGATTTAAATAAAACGGTGTACGTAAATTGCTCAGCACAAGGCTTAGGGCTTAGCAAGCCCTTGTCGAATGATCTGTTGTTACCGTCCTTGTCATCATTAGTGTTGCCGTCCCACGTCTTTCTGACAGCAGACTGTGTGACTCTCTATGTTTTGTCCGGGTACCGGAGGCAAGGCGCTCTGGTTACAGGCCAGCCTTGCTTCATACAGTAAAAAGTGCAGCCACGAAGAATCATAATGAGCGATAGCCCAGTGGGGTAGGACTCTGGGAAGCCCAGAGAGGCCAGGGGCCACGTTCAGGGTCACTCAGCAGGTGAAGTGAGTGCCCGAACTGGGCCTGGAAACCCTACCTCCTGCTCCAAGTCTGTCCTTGAAGCCGCGCTGAGCTGATCCCCCAGGTAAGAAATGTTTTGCTTCTGTGTACAGAATTCAGCTTTGCAGCGATGGGAAATTCTAAGAGGCTAAAGCTGCAATGCAGGTTGTTTTGAAAGTATCTTGTGGTCCAGTCAGTTCACTAGGTTCAGATAAGAGCCTGGACGGAGGCCCAGAGCCCCTGCAGCTCCCCCTGGGCAGCCCTTCCAAGGGAGCGCCTGGCCTTCCACGGCCCACATGCACGCTGTGCCCTCTGCAACCTGCTTTCAGTTAAATAGGGGAGTTTGTTTCCCCCAAAAACATTTGCGGGGTAACAAAGGAGTAGAGAAGGCTGTGTGAGCAAACATTTATGTTCCACAAGCCGTGTAAATCTGGGAGACACGAGTCTGTGTCTCACTTCTGGAAGACCTATGTGGTCACAACCAGAGGGAAATACTTCTCAGTCAAAGTTACGGAGCATGTCGGTGTGTGCTTTTAATAACGTCTATCTTTTTGATAAAAATTGTAAATGTCCTGGGGAAGAATTGGAAACCACGAATGTGCAACTAGCCAGACATTGCCACTATTAACATCTTGATGGATTTTCTTACAGACTACGTGGGGTCTTTTGTTTGTCTTTAATTTTTTACATTTATTTATTTTGAGAGAGAGAGAGAGAGAGAGAGCGAGCACGTGCAGGGAAGGGGCAGAGAGAGAGGGAGAGAGAGAATCCCAAGCAGGCTCCCCACCATTAGCACAGAGCCTGCTGTGGGACTCGAACCCACAAACTGCGAGATTGTGACCTGAGCCGAAACCAACTGTTGGGAACTTAACTGACTGAGCCATCCAGGTGCCCCAGACTGGGTGTTTTTTTTTTTGTTTGTTTGTTTGTTTGTTTGTTTTTAGTTTTTTTAATGTTTATTTATTTTTGAGAGAGACAGAGATAGAATGCGAGTGGGTTAGGGGCAGAGAGAGAGGGAGACACAGAATCCGAAGCCGGCTCTAGGCTCCAAGCTGTCAGCACGGAGCCCGACGCGGGGCTCGAACTCACGAGCTGTGAGATCGTGACCTGAGCTAAAGTCAGATGCTCAACTGACTGAGCCACCCAGGCGCCCCACTACGTGTTTTTTAATAGATGGGGAACGCTGTATGGGTATAACTTGCTTCTGACTGTTTCACTAACCATTAGTTCTTGAGAAATTCCCAAGTCATTAAATATTCTTTGAAAATACGATTTTCAGTGACCTCATAATATTCTGTAATGTTGGTGTCCTATAACTCCTTTGGGCAGTGCCCCACCGTTGGGGACTGATTATACTGTTTGCTATGATGAATAACCATGCGGTGAACGTCTTGGCGTGCTTGGCTGCTGATTTTCCTGGGATGAGTTCCCAAAGTGGAGTTATTGGCCAAAGGCTATGAACCTTTCAAAAGTCTTTGCGAGACTAGGTCAAATGCACCTGCAGGAAGGTTGCCCTACTTCACACCCCCTTCCACTGCACAGAGAGGCCTGTGTGCCAGCCCCTACTAACTCTGTCTTTTGGTCAATGAGGTATATTTGAGACACGACCCGCCGCCCCCCCAGAACCTGGCTCCTCCTTGAAAAGACTCAGGGTGTATGGCAGCCGCCACCCCACATTTGATGTTGAAGGTCTGTCTCCGTGCAGGGGCTGGATTTGTTCTTTGAGGCTTCCGGGATAAGGTCCGCACCAACGGCATGAAGATTTCCCTAGTGATTATAGGATTAGAGACTCCAAGGAACGGACTTCCCCTCCTCACCCCAGGGAGCAAGGTCTGTGCCTCAGTTCTGTTGAGGCTGAAGCGCTCTTTGAGGTTCAAAGACCAGACGGCAGGTTAGACCCCTACCACGGGGGCAGTTCTGTGAACTGACCATCTCCACAGTGATGCTGACATTATGAAACACTGAAAAGCCTTGACTCTGCTCCTTAGACGCTTTCTGAACCTCCGCTCCCTCAGCTGTAAAAGGTGTTATGTGAGGATAAAATTTGATCTCAGGAGGGGTCACTGTTAGCATCAGTGTGTCAGGATGAGAGTGTAGAAGGCAGTGTGGTGTGGCAGTTACTAACCAGGCCTGCGTTGGGTCTCAAGTCGTCCCCGCCCCGCATACAGAAATGGGAACAGGGGGCGCCTTGGGGGCTCGATCGGTTACGTGACTTCGGCTCAGGTCACGATTTCACAGTCTGTGACTTCACAGACATCGGAACAGAAAACAGCGGCGTTTGGGGGGGGTCTGGGGTGGGGATTGTTCCCATGTAAGAAAAAACCCAACAGAACCAGCTTCCTTTAGAACGCCTAGTGTGTGCCTTTTATTTATTTGGGCTTTAATTTTTATGTCCATCGGAGTGATAACTGTCCAGAGTTCATAAAGCCCAGGGCTACTTTGAGGTCTAGGGTACAAGTGGCTTGTATCGGCTTGTGAGAGCCCGTTGCCACGCCGATTGGTCAACATGGCCGTTATTAAAAACCAAGTTATGCAAACTTGCAATTAAATAAATTATATCAGAAACAGAAGTACTGAATGTTAATAACTCATTACTCCCTGGTTACTTTACCACTCTCTGTGCTCTTGAGGAGACTTGTGTCTATTATACGCACATGGTAGAAAGCTTACGTAATGGGTCTGTTGTGAGGCTTTTCCGACTCTACTTTTGGTGACGTCACCCTGGTAGATTACAATTAGCGTAGTGGGAATATTTTTGCCACTGGGATTGGCAAATGCTCCAAACCAGGGCCTTTTTCCCTCGGAGAACCAGTTAAACAGTTACCAGCACACGACTGCCTGTAACCACTCCCTCTCCCCCTTTGCTACACACCCCGAGGGGAACTCTGTTCCTTGCTTTTAGCTGTTTCTTTTTGCACTTACCCCCCTATTTCTTAATTATATGCTTTCACTGCCTTGTCTGGATTTTTTTAAATCTTAGACATTGTGTGTTGACTTCCTATTATGGAATTTGAGGATCTGGCTCTCTTCCAGCTCAGTCTCCCCTCTTCACACACACACACACACACACACACACGCACACCCACTTTCCCTACCTCTGTGCCCCCAGTATGTTATAGTGTAACTCTTGTTTAAATAAATATTCAGGATTTATATTATTACAACTATGTAAATGTTGTACATAAATCATTATCACTATGATTTACATTCGCTTTCTTATACAGCCTTCTTCCTGGGGTTAATAATTGTGTTTTTTAATTTACTTGATTTCTCCATAGAACAATGGTTTTCAGACATTTTTTCTTAGCAGTGGAACTCGTGTTGCAGGCAAAATGTTATGTAGAACCCTACGATATAAACAGGAAAAGCAGGGTTGCCAGGTCGAAAGTGGGGGGGATCTTCCCTTGAGGGCTGCTATTATGTGCAGCCAACCAGGTCACACACTGCACAACCCTAGGGGGTCACCGTTCACATAAGCAACAATGTGATTTAGTCCTGACAGTCGTAATTCCCCACCCCACTGGGGAATGTGTCCATTGTGTAAGGCGAGGTCCACCTGGGGTGTACATTACATCAGGATCATTCTCAGCTTTAAAAAGACGAATTCCTTTCCCAGTGCAGGGCTCTGACCTCGCCCCATCCTCAGTGGACTCCAGTGATGCCGCTTAACCTGTCCGTCCGGTGCATCACCCGCACAGGCTGCTGGCCAGGAGCTGCTTTTAGCCGATGGCCACCTATCGACTGATTCGGTGCCCCTCAGATTTGCCTGGGCTGGGCTGGGCTGGGTTCCAAAAGCTTAATGCAGAAGATTTGCTCGGGGACCGCTCAGATGCAGCCTTTGGGATCAGATGCAAGGGACGGCTCTGTCAGAGGGGGGTGTGAGCTGTGGGAGCAGCGAGCGCTGTGCCTGTCTGCCCTTAGAGGTCAGACTACACGAGGGGAGTTGGCCAAAATGAGCAGAGTGGGCTTCGAAAAGCTTAGCCTTGAGGGTTACCCCTCGGCAGGAACCCCTGATTGGCCTTCAGCCGGGTAAACTCGTGTGAGTTGCTTAAGCTCTCTGGGCCTGAAGGTCCTCATACCTGAATCACAGGGTGTGTGAGAGCCAAAAGAAGATCATGTGTAACCCTGACCAAAGCCATGGTCACATGTGGCTCAGTCTCTGCTTAGAGTCTCGTTTTAAAGAAATAGTCCGACAGCCCAAAAGTCATTGAAATAGGCTTTCCAGCTCTAACTGCATCCCCCCATAAAATGGCAAAGGGGACCATTTGTAGCTGGTGTTGGTACACCCCAGACCCTTTTCGTCCATTCTGTAATTTTCCCACAATGCACAATGTCAGTGGAGCTCTCCTGAGTACCCCTCGGGTGCTGTTTTCCTCTCTCTCTTTCTCCACCATTGCCACTTTCTCTTGGGTCTGTTTTTTCTCTACCCATCTCACCGTTGCCGTGTCACAAAAAACCCAGCTGATCTGGAAATGAGCCGATGGAGATTCGGACAGGAAGTGGGTGGGGAGAGGTCATAGCAGGACACATGTTCTGAAATAACCCCACCGTACTGGTGAGGCAGAGGGCACGCGAGCAGAGGCTTTACAAAAATGGACTGTCTTCTTCGTTATTCAGTGGAGGAACCTAAAGCAGGAAGGTATGACCTGCCTAAGGTGCCTCTGAGGACCTAACCACTCTTAGCCAATGGGCGGTGACTGGGAAGATCCTTCCTATTTCCTCCGATGCCCCAAAAATCTAGCATTAAAAAGCCTGGGGATGGAAACACAGCTTCTGCCTGTCATTTTCCTTCCCTTCATTAAACGGACTGCCCTTCCCTTCCCTCCCCCCGACCCTCCATCTTTTGTCGAATCAATTCCCTTTGAAGGCTGTCTTTCAGGTTATATACCTAGCATATAGTGCGTGCCAGGCTTGTAAGGAGCTGGACAATCAGAGACAAGAGACAGGTACTGTCCTCAGTTGCTCACGGACAAATAGAAGCAGGCTGCAACGGCGCATGACGGTGCCTGTAATAGAAGGAAGCACAGAATGCAATGAGCACATAGAGGAGGAGCTCTTAACCCATTCAGGGATCAGGGCGGACTTCCTGGAGGAGGTGTCATTATCTAATCTGCATGAGAATACTACTACCATCATATATTGAGCATTCACTATGATGATAATCTACACACCAAGCACTTTGCTAGGCGTTACCTCATTCGCTCTTCACAAAAGGCTAAGAGGCAGGTGTTACTGCCCTCGTTTCAGAAATGAGGAGACTGAACCTCAGAGAACTTCACTGACTCTCCCAAGGCCACGTACCTAAAAAGTAGCAGAGCTGTAATTCAAACACAGGCCTGTGTGACTCCATAGAGTATGCTTTGAACCACAGGCCACTGGGTACAGGTGTTTAAGATACGCACTGAACAAGCATCCACATCCGGGAGCGGCACTGGTCACATCGTAGGCAGAGTAACTTATACGATAGTGTTTAGGTGGACCCAGAGACTCAGGCCTCTTTGCTGACTCCTGGAGCAGCAGGAAGGAGCCTCCTGCTGACCCTGGCGCCTCCCTAGAGGGCAGGGGGGGAGTATGGGCACTGGGGGCAGTATGAGGGCACATGCCCCGTGGCTGGATGTGTGGACTGCCACGCCTGCTGCCCTCTAGGCTCTGGTTGTTCAGGTGAACAGGAGCATCTTAACTTGAAACTTTCACTTGGGGAAGGGGTACCTTTTCCTAAGTTGCACAGGGGTGTGGTATGGACCAAGGGTGTATCACTCTTCTGTGTCCCCTGCCCCATTACCATTCAGGGTTGGGGAGGACACAGCCACAGAACAATTTGAACCAACCTGGTGCAGAAATGCAGAGGTGAATAAGATAGTGGGTAGGTCCTCGAGGACCTTCCAGTCCAGTTTAGAAGCCCAGAATAAAGGCTGTCCTCTCAGGACCACCCTAGGCCCATCAAACTAATCCCCTGCTCTCTCTCTCTCTTCCTCCTCGGCAGACGGGCAGGATTGAACCCAACTACCCCAAGGTCTGTGGTCACCAAGGCAACGTGCTGGACATCAAGTGGAACCCATTCATTGACAACATCATTGCCTCGTGCTCAGAGGACACGTCGGTGAGCAGGAAGGGGCCTCCCCCCTGCTTCCTCCTGGAGGCCTCCCTTCCTAAACTCCTCTCTTTCTCCGTCTTTGCCCTTCTTCTGTCTTCTTTGTCACCCTTCCAGCCAGCCCCGGGGTGGGGAGGGAGCTAGGGAAAGGACAAAGAGAGCGAACCCACGGACCGTTTGGCAGATCTTGTGCTTTGAGTGTGATTTCCTTTGGAGGTGTCGATTTTGTAGGCGAGAATTAAAACAAGGAGTTTAGGTACGTGATTCGGCGCTCGTCGGTGGCCTCAAAAGGAGACCTTGCTCCCTGTGTGTGGTCTCCCTCCTGCCCACCCTGGGCTGGGAAGGACGCAGCTGGAGCTGGTGGGGCGGGAGGGCTCAGCGGTCGGTGCGCCAGGCACTGGGCTGGGCGGGAGAGGGGGGCCAGTGGGGGAGCCGTCCAGCCTTCTCGTCCGGGTGCAGAGAGCCCACAGAGGGGTGCGGCGACCCCAGCCAGCTCTGTCCCTGCCTGCTGAGGTGTTGGCGACAGTCATCAGCCGTGGGGGGAGCAAACACGCTGAAAGTGGGGGCTGCCTCCTACGGAGCTCCTCCTCTCAGTCTGAGCTGGAGTGTGTGTGGTGAGTCCTCCTGTGTGACAGGGGCACTGCCGCCCCCAAAGTGAGGGCCGGGAAGGTCACACAACTAGGAAGCCGAGGAGCAGTCCTCTAAGAGCTGGCTGGACAGCCCGTGCTCTCCCCGCTCAACCAAGTGACGTCATGACGCGAGTCCACACCGTCCGGGCTGGAAGCCTCTGCCCGCCGCCCCCCCCCCCCCCCGACCCCGCCCCGGTGTCCCGGGTCTCACCAGGGCAGCCAGCTGGGAAAGAGAGGAGCAGTGACCAGCTTGACCCGGGGAGGGACAGACAAACCAGGGCTCTCAGAGCCCTGGCTCCACCTCTGGTCCAAGCTTCTGCCTGACTCAGCGGGAGGGAGGAAGGGTCGCTCGCCCTGACGGCCCTGCCCGGTTCTAGCTCAGCACCTTCTTGCTCTGTGAGTCAGGTGCCTTTTGCTCCAGGAGCCCGGCCAATAAACCAGCTCTCCACGCCCCGTGTCAGGAAAAGCATCAGGCCCCGGCCCCGACCACACCAGCCGAGCGGCCCTCTTCAGTGTTGCACGCACTGACCGAAGGACCGCGGTGTGCCCGCCGTGCTCCCGGGTGCTGCCCTTCAAAGGGAGCCCGGCTGTGGAATCCCACGGGCCGGGATTGAATCTTGGCATCACCGCTTGCCAGCTGGGTGACCAAGGGCGTGTGACTTACCCTCTCTGAGCCTCAGCTTTGCTCCTCTGGGTAACGGCAAGAGTGATCCGTGCTTCTGGCAGCCGCTGTGAGGGAGAAAGGAGGTCTGTGCCCAGCACTATGCCTGTTGGTCTCTGTGCCGCTCCGGAAACATCACCAGCAGAAGGGCGCCACTCGCTGAGCAGAATGAAGTCAGAGCGCTAGGCACACGGGGAGGCGGGATTCGTTTTGCCGGAAGGGCAGGCAGGGGACAGGGAGTTAGGGAAAGCTAACTGCAGGCAGAGAAGGGGCTGAAGGAGGCCCGGGGAGAAGGCACAGGCCTGCGGGCAGGGGCGGGGGGTGGGGGGGGGATAGTCCCCGGGCCACTGTAACAAAACACCAGACTGAGTGGCTTGTAAAGTGAGTCACTTGCTCACAGTTCTGGAGCTCAAGTCCGAGATCAGGTGCCAGCGTGGTCAGGGAAGGGCCCTCTTTTCCTTGTAGGCCCACATGGCAGAGGGGGCTGGGGTCCCTCTGGAGGCTCTGAAAAGGGCACTAATCCCGCTTTTGAGGGCTCCACCCTCATGAGTTAGTCACATCCCAGAGGCCCTGAGTCCGCATACTGTCAGCTGAGGGGGTAGGATTTCAACATGAGTGGGGGACGCTGTGCACCCCAGGGATCAGGGAAGGGGAGCTGGCGGGCCGGAGGGCTCACGGCTGGCTCTGTAGAGGAGGCCCCCCCTCCCGGAGCCAAACAAGCCCTGGAATGTGGCTTGGCCACCCCAATGCTGGAGTAGCCCCTCCCGCAGAAGGTCCCTGAAGCCCGGGGGAAGCACCGAGTCCAAGGTCACGCAGGGAGGCGGGGCACAGGCGGGGCCAGAGCCCAGGTCTCCGGACTCCCAGGCAGCACTCCTCAGCACCTCACCAAAAGTCTTAGGTTTACAGATGAGGAAACTGAGGCTCAGCGCCGCGAAGGCTGGCAGTTCAGATCCGTCAAACACTCAGCGTTGACATCTCGGTGTCTTGTCTGAGCAGGCCCCGTACCGGGAACCCACGGAGGGCACACGGAGGGGAGGCATCCTCCGCAGGTCCTGGGATGTGCGGGGGAGGAGCCCGCACCTCCCAAGGTCAGGTGAGGAGGCCAGTCAGACCTGCCTCCATCAAAGCACCTCGAGGGGCAAGACACCCTTCCTCAACCCACTCCGGCCCAAATGACCAACTTCCTGCACACCAGCCGTGACATCCAGAACCAGGGTTAGGAGGTCAGTCAGCAGACCTACTAAGTGCCAGGTGCTGTGCTACTCACGGGGGGCTAGGGAGGGTACCCGCCGGCAAGGGCTAGAGAGGAGCTGTTTGAAGCAGATCCAGACCATGTCTCCAGGCAGTGCCTGCCCACCTCTTCTCACCCCTCCACTGCCCTCTGCTTGTCTCTCAGAACGTCCAGAGGACACTGAAGGGAGCCAGCCAGCCCTCCCAGCTCCGTAGCTCCTTTCCCATATGCCCCATCCCTGAAAATCCTCCAGTGAAATCCATCCCCTACGCCCCGACCCTCCCCCAGGGAGAGAGGAGGGCCTCGGGAGTCTGACCCCGTCCCGCCAGAGGTCCAGTGGAACATACCCAGGCCCTTTCCCGAGGGGCTCCCGTCCTGAGGGAGAGATAAGGGGCCATAACTCTCCCTGGCATCTGGCAGAATCCAGTTCTTTCCGCCGCTGGGTGATGTCACCTATTGTTGAACGGCTGTGCTTTTTATAGCTTCTGCTGCAGCTCGGGAGGGTGGCTGGCAGGCGGCGGGGAAGGGCTCTATGGGTTTCCAGCCTCGTGCTCCTAGCCTTCCCAGAGGGCCAGCAGCTGCAGAGAGAGGGAGAGGTTTCTGACATCTCAAGGAGAGGGAAAGGGTGGTCCCAGGGAGGGGCAGGGTGGGGGGAGAGGGAGGCAGGCCCCTCTCCCGGGCAGGCTGAGCTCAGCAGCTTTCCTCTGCCTTCTCTTCCTCTGCTCCTTTATCCGAAGGCTGCCCTCCCTCCCCACCCCCACCCTCAGAGAGGATGCCCCTCTCCCGAGGCACTGGGAGTGGGATGGGGCAGGATATCGGCCCTGCGGGGAAGCAGCCAGAAGCCACCCACCACCCTGCCCTTCCACACACACACACACACACACACACACACACCACCCTCTAGAGAACCAACACTTCTTGGAGCTAGAAGGGAGCAACGTACCCCTTTCAGAGATGGAAGGACAGGCACCCTGAGAGAGGTCGATGGCCTGGCTGGGGCCTCACCGACAGACCTGCCACTCAGGCTCAGGAGTCCATAGGCCTGGGTTCAAATCCTGGTTCTGCCCCTTCCCAGACCTGTGACTTTGGACCAGTTTCTTTTAACTCTCTGCACACAAGTTGCCCCCTGTAAAATGGAGATCATACTGGGTTCAGCATCAGAACGAAATACACCATGGTTCGTGTTTCTTGTCTACTGAGAACTCTCTCTAGAGCCCCTGGGGCAACCAGAGAGCTGGAGTCAGAGACCCAGTGCTCTTTCCATGTCATTCTTTGCTCGCTGGGCCCCCAAATAGGCCTTCTGTCACTGGTTTCCGGGTAAAGATGAAGCTGAATGGTGAACCTCAAAATCCAAGAGAGAAGTCCCCCCACCCCTTCCAAACCAGGATTTCAGGGGTGATTTCGCATCTACCCAGCTCACCACCAGCTGGCGTAAGGGCTCCGCCAGGTCAGGGGATGACTCATGACTCATTGCTGAACCTGCTGATGATGTGATAGCAAGGCTTCTGGGCTTCTAGGATTCTTCCATTGCCTCATTCATTCAACAGGTATGTGCCAGGCATCATTCCTTGCGCTGAAGGCAAGAAGGGTGACAGGGGATCCTACCCCTGCATGGAGGAGTCGACCATCCAGGGGGATGGCCTGGCAGGTTGTCTGGGCCCTGGCACTGGGGAGCTGCTCTCTTTTTCGGAATCGATAGGCAGAAGGACAAACCGTGTCCTCTCTAAGGTGTCAGATTCAGTCCAGGCGAGAAGGAAGGAATGGGGGAAGCCGCTGAGGTCAGAGCATGAATTTGAACAGAGCTTGTTAGACTGCAGAGCTCTCCCTTTGTTCGCCAGCTGCCCCCTCCCCAGGCACAGGGACACTTGGTTTTGTAACTTTATTAACCATCCTTATCAGCCGTCTCCCGTTAGCCTTGTCTGCCCAGCCTGCTGTCTCCCCCACAAAACTGTGAGCTGCTGAGATGAAGGACACCCTCTCCTGCCCCGTATCTGGTGTGTGTGACATAGGGAGCCATGGAACATATTTGGTTGCATTGAATGTAGCTGAGTTAAACAGGGCTCTGAGCCAGGGACCTGAAAAGGGGCGCAGCTGGCTTGCTAGAGAGAGTGTTTTGCCACCTTTCTCCACCCCTTCCTTCCAGAAATCCGGTTTGTCTGCCCTTACCAGGTTTCCTGTTGAATGGAAGTAACTTTCCAGAGCAACCTCTGAGCCGATTCGCAGTGCTCCTCCCCCACGCGTCGGCTCTTTGCTTCAAACAAACCCTTGAAGACCAAGGGGTTGGAATTCCTTTTCCAGCGGCTTAGGCCCACTGTGAACTCCAGCTCCTCCTCTGAGCTCCCATGGCACAGGGTGCCAGCTATGTGCTATAGCAGGAGACCCAGCGTCTCGCCCCCTCGCCAGTGATACATTCGATGATGTCAAACGCAGGGGACTTCAGGAGATTAACTAGTATGGCCTCAGCGTACAGATGAGAAAACTGGGGCCCAGGGAGGGAAGTGGCTGGTATCAGATGGGGGTGAGGCAAGGTGCCTCTCTCCCTCTCTGTAGGACATTTTCCATCGGGTCCCCCAAGCCCTGCCAGGGACCCTACACCTAACAGTCATTGGTGAAAACAGCTCTTTGGGCCTTCCCCTGCAGGCCTCGGCTCCATGGATGGGACTTGGATCCAGTTCAGAGGCACAGACACAACCTGCCGTCCCCATCCCCTTGGCTCAGCCCCTGGGTCCCTAGGCCGAGCTGTCATCCCAGCAAATCCGCTGCTGTGGCTAGAAAGCCTCAGACTCCCACGGACATGAAGCCCAGTGTAGTCTGACCCTACATGGTGCACATGTCTCTCTTCATCATCTAGACAAGGAGCCTGAGCCTCAGAGAGGTCAGCTGGCTTTCCAAGGTCATCCAGCAGCGAGTGGGATTAGAACCTGGGCGGAACCCCGCTTCACAGCTTCCCTCGCGCCTCTACCTTAGCCTGGCGTGGGACACGCCTCAGTTAGCTGACGCTCAGGAATTGGACTGTTCTGGAAATGGGCTCTTCCTGAGACCCGGCCCAAGCGAAGCTGCTTCCTGAGGCCTCCGTGACTAGGTGTGACACACATGGCTTCTGGCCTCCTCCGCTCCCTGCCGGCCTGCTCTACCCCGGTCAGGCTGCGGTTCCCCCAGCCACCGTGCCGGAGCCCCCCATGCACGCTGGTCCTGTGTCTGTCTCCTCCCCCCTCCCCACATCCCCAACCTCTCTTTTCAAACTTGGGCCAACATCCTGTCTTGTAGCCCTGCTCTGCCAAAACCCTCCCCACCCACCCTTAGCCCCCCTTCAGCTCTGTTTCCATGGGTTCTCTGCCCTTAATTGCCCCACTGTGTGCTGCTCAGGAGCAGGACACCGGGCGAGCTCAGCACAATCCCCTGGCTAGCAGGACTCTGGCTCATAGAGGTGCGTGTGTGGAATGAATGAGTCTGTAATCTCTGCTTCAGAGATCTCTTTCAGAGCCCAGAGGCCACTCTCCTGCCTCAGTCAACACTTAGGCACTGACTGCCTTGGTGTCCACGTGTATATACTCATCTGTTGTCCTCAGGACACGGTATAAGGTGCCCATAGACAGCATCCTCTGCCTCCAGACGTGTCCACACTGGCCTTTCATTACGACCCTCAAAGGCTCATCCCTTTGAGTCCAAAAGCTTCCAGAGCTTCCTCCTCCAGCGCAAACAATAAACACAGAAGACGATGCCGAGTATTTCTAGGAACCAAAGAAATGCAAACCCGAAGAGTGAGATGTCATTGTCAACCTATTGGGTGGACAGAAGTCTATTTTTGAAGGTAGAGTTAGAGACCTAGGTAAAGAAGTGCTCTCAGACTCTGTTGGTGAAAACTGGGACAGCTTTTCGGGGACAGTTTTACAGTGACTATTAAAAAATGAAACGCTTGTAGGCACGTGCCCTACAGAAATATCCACTCTCAAGCTTGTATTACAGGACTGTTCGGCACAGAGTGAATTGTAACAGGGACAAAAGTGGGCAGAACCCTGGTGTCCGTTAATAGAGGCTGATTAAACCCATCCTGGCACAGTCACGCATCAGATGCCCCCCCCCCCCCCCCGCCCCAGCCACTTAATAAGATAAGGTAAATCCATGTGTCCTGGTGTGGAAAGATGTCCACTACCTGTTACGGGAGAAAAGCAAGTTGCAGAAGAACATGTGTAACGGCCTCCCTCTGCGTAAAAGACAAAAAAGTGTGGGGTGTGTGGTTTGTTGGGTCCTGCTGGGTCCCCTATCACCTCGTTCCCCCAACCCCCACCACCATGCAGGGCTGTGTGCGAGCTCTGGGCTTTGTTTTGTTGGTTTTAAGTAATCTCTACCCCCAACATGGGGTTCAGACTCATGACCCCCAAGATCAAGAATCACACGCTCTACCAACTGAACCAGCCAGGCGCCTCCTGAGCGCTGGGCTTTCGCAGAGAGCTGGAGCAACCAAAGGCGATTACCATGTCAGAAAAATATCGCGAACTGTCCCCTAATTATAACTGTTTCTTGAGTGTGTTGTTTAAACATTTTTTTTTTTTGAGATTTATTTTTTAAGTAAATTCTACATCCGGTGTGGGGCTCAAACTCACAACCCTGAGATCAGGAGTCACATGTTCTACCGACTGAGCCAGCCAGGTGCCCTGAGTGGTTTGTTGTTGTTGTTTTAATGTGTATTTATTTTTGAGAGAGACGGAGACAGCGCGTGAGTAGGAGAGAGAGAGAAGGAGACACAGAATCCGAAGCAGGCTCCAGGCTCTGAGCTGTCAGCACAGAGCCCGATATGGGGCTCGAAACCACGTACTATGAGATCATGACCTGAGTGGAAGTCAAATGCTTAACCAGCTGAGCCACCCAGGCGCCCCACTGAGTGTTTTTTTTTTTTTAAGTTTATTTATTTATTTATTTTGAGAAAAAAAGAGAGATGTGGGAGGGGCAGAGAGAGAGAGAGAGAGGAGAGAGAATCCCAAACAGGCTCCATACCATCAGCACAGAGCCTGGCTCAGGGCTCAAACTCACGGACCGTGAGATCATGACCTGAGTGGAAGTCAAGAGTTGGACGCTTAACCAACTGAGCCACCCAGCAACCGGCCCCCACCCCGAGTGTATTTTTTTAACAGAATGATACACCTAAGGGTGACCCCAAACCTTTGATTGAACCTGCCTTTCTCACACCATGCCTCCCACATCTGCGTGTGCAGAGCTGGGTCTTCCGGGGAAACACACATGATGTGGGAAATACTCATTGCTAGAATCTGCAGGGGGAAACATCAAGAAGGGAAACCGCCAAGGGAATTCCCTCAGGGGTGCCCCCAGTTCCCAGCCTTCTCCCCTGTCCCTAGGACTGTCTTTGGCTTTCCCTGTTTACTCATGGGCTTCGGAATTATCATTGAACAGCTAACATCGCATAATGACATAACATATTAATTTGTTGCCCTAGTGTTGGCCACTTTGAGTGTTTCTAAATTTTCTGTGTTGCAATGAACACCTTCATGTATGGAGATTTTTGCTTATATTGGATTTTCAGAGTGAAATTACTAGGTCAAAGGATACAACATAAATGTCTTTATGGTTCCTACTAAAGATTGCCAAATTGCTTCCAAAAGAGTTACTCTGATTTATAATACTACCAACACCGATGGAATCTACAAGTTCCAGGAGATAATCTTGCCAACCCCTGGCCCTTGTCCCCTCCTGGGGTGGCTCTTTTGGAAGGTTATAAATGGTATCTCAAAGCTGTTTTTCCCATTTGTCTCCTTACTGGCCAAGGTGGAGTTCAGATTTTCAAAAGATTTGCTTTAAAGGTGTCCTAAATGGCAGTCACGTGTGTTCTTTCCTCTCCAGGGAGCACGCAACCGATGGCATTACTGACGACAACAATTATAACGAGGACTAGAACTCCTTAGGTCTTTAGAGCACTTTACAGTTTACAGACTTTGCCAACCAGCATCTCGTTTGATTCTACCGGTAGGCAAAGCAAGGCAAAGGGTTTCCTCTCCCGTTTGTAGAGGAGACGGTTGCAACCGCTCAGGGTATGTTTGGCCAGAGACACGGAAGTCCCCCACGGCTAACGTCAGTAATGAGGGGGACAAGAGATGGCAGAGAAACTGCGCACGTCCTCTCTCTGGGGCCACACGGCCTCTGCTCTCTGCTTCTCCGTGTGTCCCCCCTTCGCTTGGCCCATCATCTTTCTGCTGCTTCTTCTTTTTTTTTAGTTTATTTATTTATTTGAGAGAGACAGAGACGGCGTGAGTGGGGGAGGGGCAGAGAGAGAGAGGGAGAGCGAGAATCCCGAGGAGGCTTCTCGCTGTCAGCGCAGAGCCCGACGCGGGGCTCGAACTCACGAAACCGTGAGATCATGACCTGAGCCTAACCCGAGAGTCAGATGCTTAACCGACTGAGCCACCCAGGCGTCCGGAAGACTGCGAATAGTGGCAGCATCCAGGCTCTGCCCATCCTCCCGGGGGGCTCCAGCGTCCCATCCACCTCTGCCCCTTAGTTCTTCATCTCTCAGGAGAGACTCCGGGCCTCCAGCCTCCCAGATGGCTTTTCCTCTGCTCACGTGTCCACCCTTGGTGGGGGGCACAGTAAGGGACGGCTCCATGGGGTATCAGCAGAGTTGCTGGGACAGAGGTCAGAGCTCTTAGAAGGGTGTGGGAAGGGAAGCGGAGGCAGGCTTTTAATACAACACTGGCCAAAAGCTGATTACTGTGTGGCCCTCTGGGACAAACTAGACTGTAGCAATATCCCGGCAGTATGAGTTGTCTAGGGCTGCAGAGGCCTGCCAGAGAAACCCCCCCAAAGGCACAAGAGATGGTCACCTTCCTCTTGAAGTGCACCCCGGAGCCTCCCCCGGGCCTCAGTCAGGCGCTACCCGCCTCACTGGCCAGCAGATGCCTCCCTGGGCAGATCTGGGAAGCCTGGTGTCCGAAGGAGGGGGCCGTCAGGGGCTTCTCCTGACCCTGCCCACTCAGCCCTCCGTCCCCCCCCCCCCCCCCCGGTCTGCAGGTGCGGATCTGGGAGATCCCCGAGGGTGGGTTGAAGCGGAACATGACAGAGGCTCTCCTCGAGCTGCACGGGCACAGCCGGCGCGTGGGGCTGGTCGAGTGGCACCCCACGACCAACAACATCCTCTTCAGTGCCGGCTATGACTACAAGGTGAGCTGCTAGGCCGCGGCTGTGGGGAGGGGGTGGGGGTGGGGGGAGCAATGTGGGTCTTGAGGAGCTGCCTGTAGGGGCCACTGTTACCTTCCAGAGCACGTTCATCAGCGTTGTCCCACCCCCCTGTCCATTCATTCCTTCATTCGCTGCACACCGCCGGGCATCTTCTGTGCGCCCTGTCTTTCCCGGGGTCCATGGAGGCTGCCTGTCTGGCTTCTCTGGCTCCTACGGGTTGGAAGAGAATGCCCACTCCGTGCCCACACCCTCTGCCGGGCCCCTTCTTAAATCTAGAAGTGGCCGCTGCCCTCCTGGTGGGAAAAAGGAGCAAAGTTGGTGGAGGGAAGAGAACAGCACGGGGCCCTGGCCAGGAACATGAATCCTTCTTGCTGGTAGCAGAAACCGATCCCGGCTGGGGCTGGGATCTGCCGAGGGACAGTAGTGGATTTGCGCAGCAGGGAGCATCAGCCTCTGACATAGAGTTTAACGCCACCCCCCCGCCTCCCAGCGCACCCCGACCCGGCACGGGGCGTCTCTCCCGGGGCCGCCGGGTGCAGACCGGGACAGGCGCCTCACGGTGCAGCCGCAGGGCTGACCCTGCCTCCGGCATGCCCACCCCCCTGGCAGGTCCTCATCTGGAACCTGGACGTGGGTGAGCCGGTGAAGATGATAGACTGTCACTCAGATGTGATCCTCTGCATGTCCTTCAACACCGACGGCAGCCTGCTCACCACCACGTGCAAGGACAAGAAGCTTCGCGTGATTGAGCCACGCTCTGGCCGCGTCCTGCAGGTGAAGCCCCACCGTCTTTGAGGGGAAGGGAAGGTGTTGGGATGTGGGGCTTGGCTTTCAGGCAGGCCTAGAGGAAAAGGCTGTGCCAGCTCCCCTTCTCCCACGCACCTGGCCTGCACCCCTGCTGACCTTGTGGATTCTGGGTGCTTCTCGGGGCCCTGCTTAGACTGGGTGGGGAGAGACCTCAGCACCCTTTCTCATCCCCACTGCACCCCTCTCCCCAGACGGGCTTCTTCTGGCCTGCTCCGGGGGCAGAACTGGTGGCACCCTTCGGGGCACAAATCCTTGGGTATCGCCCAAGCCCCATCGTGGGCACAGGAGAGGGGATTTGGGACTCGCTACCCAGGCACCTGCGTGGGGACCGGCCTGAGGGAGATGGCGCCAAGCGGGGAGGTTGATGGAGAATTTAGCTCCACCTTGATCTTTGAGTGTTCCGGGTCTTGACCGCGAGGAAGGGATTAGATGCCGTTGGGGAGTAAGAAATGAACTTCTCAAGCACCCACTGTGTGCCGGCCGTGGGGCATACATGGATGGAATGGGAGGGAAACTTTGGGAGAAATGTGAGGTTTACCTCCTACCCAAGAAAGGACCGATGCTTGACCCGGCTGTGTTTCTCTCAGAAGAGTCTGAAGTGGCAAGACCAAAAAGCCACCTACTACCACCATCGCAGAGAATAACACTCATAGTTATTAGCATCATTAGCATTAACCGCCATTTACTCAGAGCTCCCCGTGTGGCGTGCACTGTACCAAGGGCTCCAGGACATTACTCCTTTAATCCTCACAACAGCCTTTAAGGGGGGGGGGGGGGGTGGCTCGGCTGCTCTTCCCCCTTTCACGCAGGGGAACTGAGCCTCGGAGGGGGGTAGAGACGGACACTCAGTTGCGGGCAGAGTTATATGTGGATCCTGAGAAACTTAACAGAAGACCATGGAGGAGGGGAAGGGGGCAAACCATAAGAGACCCTTAAATACTGAGAAGAAACTGAGGGGGAATCGGGGGTGGGGGAGAGGGGAGAGCGGGTGACGGGCATGGAGGAGGGCACCTGTTGGGATGAGCACTGGGTGTTGCGTGGAACCCAGTTTGACAATAAATTATATAGAAATAATATAATAATAATAATAAATTTTAAAAAAATTTTTTTAAAGAATTCAGACCAAGCTGGGGTGGGAGGGGGGTGGGTCCAGAACCCATGCTGAGCGGAGAAGAAGTTAAGGAGCTGAGAACCCAAGCTCCACCCCACAGACGTGACGCGGGCCAGAGGGGTGGGACTCCTCGGGGCCACCCTTCTTTGACAGACGTGGAACTGAAATCCAGAGCAGGTGACGCCAGCCTGAGTCTTTGCACCACCCCGCCAGCCTCTGGTACCCGACCTGATGCTGACTCATGCAGGCAAAGGGCTGTTGCATGTTAGGAGGAGAAGGAAGGGACGAGAGCCGAGAGGCAGGGGGAGTGGAGGTGAGGATGGCCCTGTTAGAAGGAGCCCTGGGTGAAGCAAGTTATCGAGAAGTGACCCCGTGAGTCCCCTGTGCTCCCTGGGCTCCTGGTCCCAGGGCTCTCTTGCTCCACAGCACCTGACCTGGCTTCCTCTGGCGGCTGTGACAAATCACCACAAACAGTGGCTTACAGCTCTCTCTCTCAGCTCTGGAGGCTCTGGGAGAGAACCCTTCCTCGCCTCTTCCAGCTTCTGATGGCGGCTGGCCTCCTTGGCTGGGAGCCACATCCTCCAGTCTCTGCCTCTGGAGTCACATCACCTTCTCCTCTGTGTGTCTGTATCTCTCACCTCTTACAAGGATGCTCGCCATGACCTTTAGGTGATCCAGGGGAGTTAAGGACCCCATATCACAGATTCCAGGGACTAAGGCATGGACATATCTTTTGGGGGCCCCCATTGAGCCTACTACGGTTTCCTAGTATCCAGCGGCCGTGGCTTAGCAGCTTTCTCTGTCCCTGCCAGGAGGCAAACTGCAAAAACCACAGAGTGAACCGAGTGGTGTTCCTGGGAAACATGAAGCGACTGCTCACGACAGGGGTCTCCAGGTGGAACACGAGACAAATCGCCCTCTGGGACCAGGTCAGCCACGGGGAGGCCAGGCGGTGACACGAAAGAGTTGTAGTCCTGGGGGCTGTGCTGGGGTCGGGGAAGGTAAGGGGCCGTCCTGCCTGGACGTAAGCTGATATGGGCCTTCTTCCCTGCAGGAGGACCTATCCATGCCCCTGATCGAGGAGGAAATTGATGGGCTGTCGGGCCTCCTGTTCCCCTTCTACGATGCTGACACCCACATGCTCTACCTGGCTGGAAAGGTAGTCAAAGATTGGGGGGTGGGGAGCGCTGGGGCAGCCTGTTGGGAGACCCCCTTGCCCCACCATTGTGCCCCTGCTCCTGCCCTACCCCCTGAGGAGAGCCAAGCTAACCTCTCTGGTCGTCTCTCTCACTCTCTTCGATCGAAACCCGCCCTCAGGTCTGATACTCATTCTTACTGAAGTGTCAGTGACTGACAGTTCCCTCCGAGGTGCACTGGGGTGGGGTGGACACCGGGATAAGGCTCAGAGCCTGAAGTGTAGAGCGCAGTGACTAATGACAGCATTCGAAGCACCTGCCGGGAGCTTTTTGGCAAACATGGCCTCGTCTATCACAAACACTGTCTACACGCACACACCACCTCCACCCCATCACCCCGTAAGTCCCCTGTGACGACCGGCCACGGGTCTAGAGGCCAGGTCTCCCTGGTCTTTGGACCACCGCTGAGGCTTTCTGCAGCAGACCCCCAGGACCGGGGCCTGCTCAGCCCAGCCCACCCCCGCCCCCACTTTCCTCACCTCCCTCTCTCCCTGCCCCCAGGGAGATGGAAACATCCGGTACTATGAGATCAGCACTGAGAAGCCCTTCTTGAGTTACCTCATGGAGTTCCGCTCCCCAGCCCCGCAGAAAGGCCTAGGTAAGGGGGTCCAGAGGCTTCCATGGCTGTTATGCTATAGAACAAGAGACTGGATGTTTGGTTCATGGGTCACCCCTGCTTTAAATGAAAATCAGAGCCAGAAGCCCACAGCTCATGGGCAGTCAGAACCTGCAGATGCTGCCCCTGGGAAGGTCCGCCTGCCCTTCTTTGCCAGCCTGTCACCACCCACCTGACTGACTGTCATTCCATGGTGCCTGACATCCTCCATCACCTCTGGTCATCAGCGGCCCACACGGGCTTCATTCCCATTTGCAGATGGGGATACTGGCGCTCCAGGTGGCTCTGAACTCTTGTAAGGTGGTTGAAAAACTAAAGGTCAGAGAAAAGTCTGGGTCCAGACACTTTCCTGAAGCCTTTAGGAAGCCAGGACCCCAGTCTCCAGGAGCAGCTCTGTCCCTGCCTGAGAGGACAGGAGGAAGTCCCAGGGTGTCCCCATCCCTGCACCCCCAGGCTCCCCAGCCTCTAAGCAAATCCTTCAGAGGGTCCAGAATTGATGGAGCGTAGTGAGTTCTTCACACCCCCCGTTCTACCACCGCTAAAGTCTTACAGCAAAAGTTTCATTCCTCTCAACTGGCATTGCATATGATTCAGCAATTTCCTGTTTGGGGTCAGAATCGGCCCGTTGGAAGAAGTTTCTTCGGGGGCCCCGTTCCCTCCTTACCTCGGAGCCCGAGTCTGGCTTGTTCCCTCTGGGGATCCGGGTGCTACGGATACGGCCTGAGAGCCAGCTTCCAGACCATCAGTGCCGGAAGGGCCCGAGAGCCCACCTCAGTGACTGGCAACAAGATGGCGGCCCTGAGATAGGCCCAGTGACCATTCCATTGACTTCGCCCCTCCCCGACTCTGTCGTCTCCTCCTCCTCCTCCTCACTGTCACCTCTTGGTCAAGTAGGATAAAAAGCACCCTGGACAGTAGAGTCAGACCTAGGTCGACGTTCTGGCTCAAATGTATAGCTCACCCTTCTGAGGCTCAGTTTCCCCATCTGTAAAATAGGGAAAAATCAAGCCTACCTTTCAGGGCTATTGTAAAGCTTAGATGGAGAGCACCTGGCCGAACACCTGGCTCCTCCTGCCCTTTCACACCGTCGTTCAACAAACACTTACTGGGTATCAGCCGTGTGGCAGCCTCTAGACTCAGTGGGAAACAGTGCAGAACCCTGCCTTCCTCTTGGGATCTCACATTCCACTGAAGGGAGACAGACAGTCAACACCTAAGGAAGGAAAATACTGGATGGTAATAAGGTCTAGGCAGAGAATCAAATGAGGCAATAGAACAGGGAGCAACTGGGGGCTATTTTAGACCAGGTAGTCAAGGAAGGCCTCGCCGTGGAGGTGACCTTTTCGGCCGAGATCCGAAAAGCAGGAAAGAGGAAGAGTAGGACCAGCAGGAAGGATCATCGATGCAAAGTCCCTGGGGCAGGAATGAGCCTGGCATATTCTAGAAACAGAACGGAGGTCCGGGTGACTAAGCGTGGACTCTCTGACATGGCAGAAGATGGGGAGAGGCTTGGGACATGAATCTGGAGCTTAGGGCAGAGGCCGGATGCCATGAGATGGGTTAGAAAGGTATAATCACGAGGGGTCTTTGGAGAAACAGAGCTGCTGGCTTCCCGGAGACCCAGGAAAGCTGGAGGTGACGTTCGGTCCACGTCCGAAGATCTGATAACCAGGAGAGTTGATGGTGTGAATCCCAGTCTAAGGACAGGAGAAGGTGACAGGAGCTGTCCCAGCTCAAACAATGAGGCAGGAACAAAAGGGGTGACTTCCTCCCTCCTCTGCCTTTTGTTGTATTGTCAGACCCTCAACGGATTGGAAGGGGAGGGCAGTCTTCTTTCCTGAGCCCACTGATACATACAGCCATCCGTCACACAGGGGAAGGAGTTTGGGTTTTACTGGGAACCCACTAGAGGCCTTTCTTTGTCTTAAGCAGGCGGGTGGGAGATGGGACAGCATGACGCAATCTGAAATGTTAGTCCAAGATTGCTCTGGCTTCTGTAGGGAGAACGGATTTTGAAAGGACAGGAGGGAGGCAGAGAGACTGGTTTGGAGGCCACTGTGGACTTCTAGCCAAGAAACGATGGTAACTAAGGAGGCTGCAGGAAAAGGATGGTAACTAAGGAGGAGGCGGGAAGATGGGGAGAAGATGAATCCAGGTGTTTCGGAAGTCGAGTCAGCAGGACTTGAGGAGGAGAGTGGAACCAAGGAGAACTGTCTCTCCTCGCCCCCGTCACCTGCGGCCACTGCAAAGCATCTGCCATGAGCCAGGCACCTTTCACAGGTTCAGAGTGGCTGGGTAACTCACCCCGGGCAGGTCACCTAGATCCTGCATGGCAGAGCCAGAATTCAAAACCAGCCCTACTGGCTCTAAATCCCACCTGGGTACCATGATAGTACTTCCCTGCGGCTCCTAGAATTCCTGTATCTGGAAGAGCAGACCTCCATTCCAGTCAAGGAGAGCTGCAACCTTAACTCCTGTTCACATCACAGAAGAAGAAACTAACATCCCCTGCGCTCATGAGGGTGGCAGGCAGTCAATGAGCATCTTCTGGCCCAATCCCCTGACCGTCTCGTGAAGAGTCATACTGTTCTCCTCTAACCCGCCAAGGAACCTGAAGCCTTCAGAGAGGCAGTGATCTACCCAAGACCTTCCCAACCAGAAAGAGGGGCAGTCAGGACTCAGAACCAGGTGTGTCCGACCCCAAAGCTTGTGTTCCTAACCCCACACCGCACTGCTTCCTCGGTGGGCGTCGAGTAGAGGCAGCCATTAGGAACGCTGTGGCGAGTGGGGACACACGGATAATACATGCACCAGGCATGCGCACCCTGTCAGTCCTAGATACACAACTCGACAGCAGTCTCGGGCTCTAGGGTGCGTGGAGAAAGGGTTCTCTCTCCTTTGTTCTCTCTGAGGACCAGAAACACAGAGGCTTAGGGGAGCTAGTTTATTTCAGGTGACAGGCTCAGGGTGCCTGGGTGGCTCAGGGGGTTGAGCATCCGACTTCGGCCCAGGTCATGACCTCATGGTTCGTGGGTTCGAACCCCACGTCGGGCTTTGTGCTGACAATACAGAGCCCGCTTCGCATTCTCTGTCTTCCTGTCTCTGCCCCTCCCCAGCTCTCCCTCTCTCTCTCTCTCTCTCTCTCTCTCTCTCTCATAAATAAATAAACATTTTTTAAAAACCTTAAAAAAAGAAACAAAAAAGGTGACAGGCTCTGTGGCTCTGCCCCAGCCATACTCTGTGACCTGGGGCAAGCCCCTTCCCCTAGACCCTTAGGAGTTTCATCTATATAAAGAATGGAATAGACTAAACTATCCCAACAGCCCCTTCCAGTTATAAAAGGCCCCATTTCTAAAGCATGCACCCTGGTGAGGTAGGACTGGCTTATTTGAGACGTTACTACTTAGAGACAGGGTCTGACTCAAGAAGTCCTCGGTCCACCTGCTGCCCTCAGCATAGAGCATTGCCTCCAGACCTAAGTGCTCAAGGACACTCTTGATCAAGGACATCGGGGAGGAGGGGTGCTGACGGGGATTCCCTGGGACCCCATGGAGCCACGTGTGCCTGTCCACAGGGGTCATGCCCAAGCACGGGCTGGATGTGTCGGCTTGCGAGGTGTTCCGCTTCTACAAGCTGGTGACTCTCAAGGGCCTGATTGAGCCCATCTCCATGATCGTACCCCGGAGGGTGAGTGGGGCCATGCTGGGCTCCAAAGGGACCCCTCGCATTGAATCCTAGCTGGCTCGCCACGGACTGCAAGCCTGAGGAGCCCAGAAGAAGGTCCTGTGGACTGGGGTCTTCAGGCCCAATCTGGGGTGGGAGTTGGGGGCCGTTCTAGGGTGGGGTCAGTCTGGCTTGCTAACGAATGCAGGGTGGGGATTCCACATGGGAGACACCTGAGTGCAAAGGCTTGGAGGCGGGACGGCGGGAGCTGGGCGGGAGGTCAGCGAGGAGAACCGGCTGCTGAACAGCAGGGGTTCTCTCAGCGGCCCCTATGTGTCCACTCTCCTGCTACCCTCACTGCAGTCGGATTCCTACCAGGAAGACATTTACCCCATGACGCCAGGCACGGAGCCAGCTCTGACCCCTGATGAATGGCTGGGGGGCATCAACCGAGGTACCGTGCGGGTGGGCTTCCCGGAAGAGGCTCCGAGAACTGCAGCTTTTGCCTTCACTCGAGTTCACCCATTTCCCCTTTGCATGGCCTCTGCTCGACTCCCCCACGCTCGGCCAGCTGCCAAGGATGGTGTGAATGAAAAACACCATCACTCGACACTCGACCAACCTGCCAGTGTGAACGTTTCCCTTGCCTTTCGTAGATCCCGTGCTCATGTCTTTGAAGGAAGGCTATAAGAAGTCCTCAAAAATGGTATTTAAGGCTCCCATCAAAGAAAAGAAGAGCGTTGTGGTCAATGGAATAGATTTATTAGAGAATGTCCCACCCAGGACAGAGAACGAGGTAAGGAATATAAGTTATTACCTCCACAGGTCCTAGAAGAGCGAGACCTTTACATTTCAATTATGGGCTGCAGGCCTTTAAGCCGACTCCATCTGGGGCATTTTTCTTTCTGTGACAAATGCCATAAGTAGCCTGCTATTGGCTTCCGTTGCCTCTGACCCCAGTAAATAGAGGCTGGGATGTGGTAGCGATATTGATGCCCCACCCCCAGCCCTCGCATTCACTAGCCCACGCAGTTCCGTGGCTCATGAATCCGTTTCGGAACGTCGCTGTCATTTGCTGTTCCGGGAGTTATAAATTCCTGGCTAACAGAGGAAAGCCTGGCCTCAGGCATTACAGCGCGGCCTTCCTCCCTGGCACCGCGGCAGCGACGGGGTCTGACAATTTCCTGTTTGGCGGGGAAGAGGCTGTGTTTATGAAAGTACTCTCTGTACCATTTAGAAGGAGGGCTGGTCATCCAGGGACAGCCATAGCTGGGTCTTACCCATGCCCCCCGAAGGCTTCTCCTTTCAATGGTACCCCCAGTCCCGGGTGTCAATACCAGGGACTGAGTTCAGCCCAGCCAGGGTTCACAGATGGCTGCCCTGTGCCAGGCACGTGGCTCGATGCCACTGGAGTAGAGATGACTACTTGGACTCCACTGCATTTGATTCCGGGCTCGGCCGTTTCCTGGCTGTGCCCGAGCAAGTTTTCTGACCTTTCTCGTGGTAAAATGGGGATATGAAATGCGGTGAGCATTAAAGAGATATTTTCTAAGAGACTAGCACTCTTCCTGGCCCATATTCAGTGCTCAATGAGGCTAACTGTACAGGTATCTATTGCTGTGTCAAACATCACCCCAAAACTTAATTCTTAAACCCACAAACCTTTATTATCTCATAGTATCTCATAATGGATGCCCATGGCTCAAGGTCTGTCATGAGGCCGTGTGGTTAAACTGTCAGCTGGGCTGCTGTCACATCTGAAGGCTCAGCTGTGAAAGGAGCTGCTTCTGAGTTCATTCGCATGGTTGCTGAAAGGACGCATTCGCTCACAGGTTGTTGGACAGAGGGTTTCGGTTCCTCGTGGGCTATCAGCCAGAGGCCTCCCTCAGGTCCTTACCGTATGGACCTCTCCATAGGACAGCTCACAGCGTGGCAGCTGGTATCCCGCGGAGTGAGCAAGAGAAGGTGTCCAAGATGGAAGTCATAGTTTTTTTGAAAATGACAGACCATCACTTCTACCATTTTCTATTCATTTGAAGCAAGTTACTAGGCCCAGTCCACCCTCGAGGGGAGGGGATAACACAGTGGCCATCTGGGAGGTTTCTTGTCACACCAACTTAATGATCATCACTATTATTTGTCAAACGAAGACTATTCCTGACCTCTGGGACCTCACAGTCTTGAAGGGAAATTTGAAAGACAGACTGACAATTGCTATAAGATATGTTTCGTACCATTGTAGGGGGATGTTCCAATTCCTAGGGTTGGGTGGAATCATGGGATAAATGAGATTTGCTTCAAAATAATCCCTGGAGGCAGCAGGACAGGTGAATTGGGTAGGAGTAGAGATGAAGCAAAAATGGTCACGTGTTATTTCTTGAAGCCAGTTGATAAGTTCTTGGAGGCTCATAGTGTGGTTCTTTCCACCCTAGTATATATTTGGCATTTTCCACTTAAAAAAAAAAAAAAAACTTTTTAAGCACACTGAGAAGGTAGAGGTAGGAGAGTTGCTGCGATAGTCCAGGTGGGCCATAACAAGTGCCTGAGGTCGGTTCTAGTACCCAGCGTGGAAGAGGCAGGGGTGAGCAGCGGTGAAATCAAGTAACATTGAGCTATGACTGATTTGTATGAACCAAAACCGACCTGAAGGAAAGTTTTCAAGGGTCTCTGAGCAGGCGACACAGATACCACAACCTGCACTAAAGCTCGTGAACCTTCCTTATTGTGAAGAAACTCGCTCAGAGCCTGCTGACTCTGGGTTTACCCACAATTTTAACCACCGCCGCCGATTGGGATCAACCGGCTAGACATTTAGGCTGTAAATGGTGGACACAGTGGTCTAAGTGTGAAGAGAAACTGGAAGTGTGGCACAGAAGAGAAGACTTACGGTTATACGCCTCTGAATGTTACTAAAATTCATTTTACCCAATCTTACTAAAATTCGCTGTTGCTAATTGTACACTTAGAATGAGTGGCATTTATGGTATGTGAATTACACCTCAGTACGGCTGTTTTTTCTTCTAAACGAAACCTGACCAAAAGGTTAGGCAAAGAATATTCGAGAACTTGGAAGCCACAGGAGTGTGTGGAATCATTTAGCACAGGGGCAAATAGCACATCATCCCTCTGAACAGATGTAACCGGTACCGATTTGATTAAAAAAAAAAAAAAAAGTCACTTAAAGAAAGAATCATAGGGGCGCCTGGGTGGCTCAGTCGATTAAGCATCCGACTTTGACTTAGGTCCAGATCCCAAGGTTCGCGAGTTCGAGCCCCTCATCGGGCTCTGTGCTGACAGCTCGGAGCCCGGAGCCTGCTTCGGATTCTCTGTCTCCCTCTCCTTGTCCCTCCCCCACTTCACACTCTGTCTCTCTGTCTCTCAAAAATAAATAAAGATTGGGGACGCCTGGGTGGCTCAGTCGGTTGAGCGTCCGACTTTGGCTCAGGTCATGATCTCACAGCTTGTGAGTTCGAGCCCCACGTCGGGCTCTGAGCCTGGGGCCTGCGTCTGCTTGCGTGTCTCCCTCCCTCTCTGCCCCTAACCCACTCGCATTCTGTCTCTGTCTCTCTCAAAAATAAACATTAAAAATTGAAAGAAAGAAGGAAAAAGAAAGAAAGATTAAAAAAAATATAAGACTTTTAGAAAGGTTCCCTTTCAGTGGAATCTGAAAGCCAGTGCCTGGATGGCTTAGTGGATAGAACATATGATTCTTAATCTCAGCGTCGTGAGTTCAAGCCCCACGTTGCGCTTGAAACCTACTTAAAAAATAATAATAATATGGGCACCTGGGTGCCTCAGTCAGTTAAGCGTCTGACTTCAGCTCAGGTCACGACGCCACAGTTCACGAGTTCAAGTCCCGCATCGGGCTCTGTGCTGTCAGTGCAGAGCCCGATTCAGATCCTCTGTCTCTCTCTCTCTCTCTCTGCCCCTCCCCGCTGGCTTTCTCTCTCTGTCTCAAAACTGAATAAACATTTAAAAATTAATAATAATAAAGGTCCCCATTCCAAATGGCAAGTAAGAGTATTATGTCTGCCCCCCTAAAAGGGTGAGCTTGAGATATTTGGGAAAGGGGCCCATGTGGACTCTCTCATACCTCCCCAGGGAAGTAGGAGCCATGAGCTGGGTCCAGAGAAGGGCATGCTGCAGGGACAAGAGCCTCCGGGGACTAAAGCGGGGGCAGGGGGAGGCCTGGGAGAGAAGGGCAGAGGCTGATGGGGAACAGGGGCGGGCACGATACCCACTCAGGAAATTGCCTTCTCACCTGCTCTCTCCCGGCCGCCCTGGCCCCTCTCTTCCTCCACCCCAGCTCCTCCGAATGTTCTTCCGGCAGCAGGATGAGATCCGGCGGTTGAAAGAAGAGCTGGCCCAGAAGGACATCCGCATTCGGCAGCTGCAGCTGGAACTGAAAAACTTGCGCAACAGCCCCAAGAACTGTTAGCTCGCCGGCTGGGCTGCCTTCTAAGCTGACCTCCGATCTCTCCGTGGTTTCTACTCGTCCCTTAACTTCCCCTCCTCCGGTGACCCCAGGGACATAGCCGGGACTGGAGCTGGGGACAGCCTGAGGACCCCACCTGCCGCCTCCAGGACTGGAAGCTGACCTTTGATCTCTTGACCTCATGCTAATAAAGTCCCCAGCCTCTCCTGGAGACCCACCCTTTGGCGGCCACCCCAGGAGCCAGCTTCTCCCCTGCGGGGCAAAGAGCACGGGCTCCCTGAGGGGTGTCCTCAATGGACCAGGGAGCAGACGGGGAGGCCAGGACCCCAGTACTCACAGAACTTGAACTTTTGTCGCCGGGACATCTCGGCACTCCCCGCTGGGGCTCCCAACATCCCCGCTGGACTGCACAGAAAGGGCTGGATTACAGGCATCAGCTGTTTTGCCTCCCCTCCCCGCACCTCCCTTTCTTCCCCGGCAGCCAGCCCCACAAGGCTCACTCACCTGACAAGGGTTGCAAGCAGCCCGGCTCCTTTCTGTCTCTCCCCCCCCCTCTCTCTTGTCTTCAGGGAATTAAGAGGATTGCTCGCCAAGGCCATAATGACCCCTTGCCTTCCCATGATTCTCTTCAAAGCTCTTGGAAACACCCTTCTCCCATGTAACTTGTGAGGTAGGCAGGGTAGGGAATAGTGTCCCCGTTTCACAAAGGACAGAACTGAGGGTTGCAATGGGGAAGTGACTTACTAAGTCACCCGGAAGGTCAACAGTTGGCCCAGGACCAGGACCCAGTGTATCCAGACTCTGGGCCGGGGCCCTTCCCAGTGGCTCCCACACGGGCTTCGCCAGTGCCCAGGTCTCTGTGGAGAATGAGAACCGGCAGCCACTGCTCCCGTCTGCCCAACACTAGTAATGCCAATGTGTCACACTGCCTAGTTGAGGCCCTCCACACTCAGTGCCCCTCTACCCTCCTGGCCCCCACCTTCTGCTCTTACTCCCCAGGTGACTCCCTCAGATGAGGCCTCTTCCTCCTGGAAGCTGAGGCTGAGAAGGGTGGAGCTCGGCCCTGGGGAAGGCA
Source organism: Prionailurus viverrinus (assembly GCF_022837055.1). NCBI lineage: Eukaryota > Metazoa > Chordata > Mammalia > Carnivora > Felidae > Prionailurus > Prionailurus viverrinus. The sequence goes on along the minus strand of NC_062566.1, from coordinate 32,147,929 downwards.
GAGCAGGGGTCTGACCACTTGAGGGCTGCTCCACGTGTGCCCCTCACCGCTTGTGTCTCAGCCACTTTCAGCCTTACACTTGTAGAATGACCACAGCCCCTCGCGTCCGTATAGCACTTTAAAGTTTACGCGGTTCTTTGACACGTAGGGTCTCAGTTGAGCCTCACATCCGCTCCAAGAAGTAGGGAGCATCCTCCCTCCATTTTGCAGCTGAGGAAACAGGAGTGGCCCAAGGTCACGCAACTCTTTGCGACGCCAGATTTCATTTGGTCTTCTACACATTTTCTTTTTTCTTCCCTTGTTTTCTCCCTTCATTGCCCACTACCCACCGAGTCTATAAACACTGCTCTCAGAAAAGTCACAGTCTGGGGGTGAGATCTGGCCTGCGGGGGGGGGGGGGGGGGTCAAGAAACGGGTGTCCACTCCTCTCTCGTTAGCATTGTGCCCCCACACCTGCTTGTCCCTTGGCTGCCCTGCAGCACATCCATCCACAGAGGCCAGGGCTCCTTAAGTGCCACCCCCCCACGTGACCTGGGCAGGGAAAGCCCCACCCCTTGGGCTTTTCCTCCAAGAACCCTCCACCCTCTCCGCCAGCTAAAGCAGGGTCTCCTCGCCCTCCACCCCCTGCAGCTAGACAGTGTCCCCCTCTCATCTCCTCACACTTCTTGACCGTTTTTTTCTTCCCCGGTGACCTTTGTGGTCTTTTGTGATTATTTATGCTGCCTCCCAAGGATAGAATTGAAATAAAAGGTTTTCAACTTCTCACACCCGGGCACGACCATCTCATTTAACCCCAGTGGCTCCTGCCCTTGGTCACCATGGTATCTTGATGGTCCGCTTCCCAGCCACAGCTCCTTGCCTTTCTGGAACAACGAGCCACGTCTGTATCTACAGATATAATGTGACACTTTTGTTCGTCTACAGCAAGGCTTCTGAAGCAGCACTAACTGACATTTGGGGCCAGATAATTCTTTTCTGTGAGGGCCGTCCTATTCACTGTAAGATATTTAGCAGGACCCGTCAGATGCCATAGCAACCCCTCCCCAGTGGTGATGAACAAAAATGTCTCCAGATATGACCCAGTGTCCCCTAGGATGTGAGCATCACCCCCCAGTTGAGAACCACTGTTCTCCAGATACTCGGTAAGCATCCGCTCTGGATGAAGCCCTGTGTTGAGGCCTGGGGACACCGATGTCTTACACTGGAAGGATGCCTTCCAGTTTACAAAGCAGCCCTAGCTGCTATGGTCTAATATCATTTCCATTTTCAAGAAGAGCTGTCAAATCCAGAGCAATGACACGTTCAAGGTCATTGAGCTGGTATAGTAGGGAAGACACAGATCTTCTGAGCCCGGAGCCAGAAGACGCACATGCTTCCGGTCCGCCAGCCAGGCTCAGCGTCGAGCAGAATCTGTTCTGAGAGGAGGGCCGGGGACCCATCATGAGACAAGGGGAGAAGGGCGGGAGCCGCCAGGCCTCTGGGAGACACTGTCTCACCAAGCCAGGATTGTCACGGAGCAGAGTAGTCAGGCAGCTAAGTGGAGAGACGTGTAGCAGTGTGGATGCCATAGGGAACTCAGAAGAGCCACAGGAAAGCAAGGAAAGTCTTAGAAAAGAGGGCTGGAGAGGAAATGGCAAAGGGCTGCAGAGAAGCATTGGGCAGGATGCCGGGGACTGGCGGGGTGGTCCAAGCCCAGATCTGCCTCTGACGGGCTGTGCGACATTGAGTAATTTGCTACCCCTCTCTGGACCTCACTCTCTCTTTCTATAAAATGAGGGAATAGGACAATTTTAGGGTTCCTTCCCGGTCTAACACTTAAGTGTCCATTATGCCAGCAGTCGAGAGAATGGGACAAATCTCCAAGAGCCCCCGGCATCCAGCATAAGTAGTGCAAACAAATATGTCAGGAGAAGAGAAACAGCAGAACAGTATCATGTGCAGATTTGGGTGCAGGAAAGCACTTTTGCTAAACATGAGTTTGAAGAAAGACACCCCTAGAGTTTCTGCTCTAGATCAATTCACGAAGTCCTGGGCTTGGAAAAAATATCAAGGTCGCCGTGAGTTACTGAGAGTTCCGTCTCCTGGCTGGGATATGCTGAGGAGGATACATTCTACCTTGACCAAGACATCACCCTCCCCGGGTCCAAGGGAGCAGGAGAACGGACAAGGAGATCTGTCTCATGTGTGCCTCTATCCCACTGAATCCCCAATTCTGAGCCTAACTGGACGGCTCTTTAATCACTACTTATCATGGGAAATTGTCCAAGGTCAGGGTCAGATGTGATTTCCCCCACCCCTCCCCAAGTAGCCCATTTTCCCAATTGCATTGTTGAACAGCCCATCACTTTCTCATTGGTTGTCTTTATATCCTTCAGGTCTTCATATACTAGAAAATACTCCGTGCCTGGTCTGTTATGCTGATCCCTCTTGCCAGTTACGGCCTCGCCCACCACATTGCTTTGATAACCGTAACAATGTAGGACAGGGTCTTTGAACAGGTTTCTACTGCCGTGTTCCCCACCATGTGCCTGCTCCCTTCTTTTCTCCAGGTGAGGACATCTTAGGCTGGCCTCCCTTCTCTTCTACGGAGCGGTCCCTCCTGGACATGCCTAGAAGCCCTTGTCCTGCCCCTCCCTCCCCCCCCCAACACCTGCTTGAATTTTCAAGCATCTAACACACGCCGAGTAGCTGAATTTATTCAGTCCTGGGCTCTGGAAACCCATCAACAGGAAAGAACCAGGCCTGCCCTGAAAGGCTCAACCAGCGGTCAATCTGTGGGCATCATGTCACCCAGTGGGACACAGAGTCCCCGGAGGCTGGAATGAGCTTCACCTTCTGCTGGCTTCCGTGTGGGGTAGGCGGTTGTTTGGGGATTTGTTGTCTCCTGGGTTCTCTTCCAGCCAGATTCCTGAGATCCCAAGATGGGCTTGGGGCATTTTTAGACTCTCTTCTGGCACAGAGCAAACTTCCCAGGTTGCCAGTGGACCGTGTGGGATGTGGGAGCTTCTTCACTGTGGGAAATGACTTCATATTGAAAACATTCCCGCCACAAGGCTCCTGCTTCTCAGCCTTACTGCTGGGAAGGGCTGCGCGCACAGACAGGGGCTGCCCGGAGCAGGAGCAGACACTTAACCTCCACCACAGGAAGCATTACCAGATCCTTTTCCTCCAAAGGGCGTGTGGAGCAGGGAGGGGAAGTGGGCCCTGTCTGGGATGTTGGCAGAAGCTCTCTGTTCTCTGTGCATGTGTGTTTCTATTTGGAAACAACCTGCAGCCCGTCTTTCTTTGGAATTTTAATTCGGTAACAAACACAAATGGGTCAGCCTTACTTGACAAAGGGGAGGTCAGGTCTGAGCGGTTCTACAAAGCTCCTGGCTCAGAGCCCCTCCCTTAGACGTGGCTGCCGCATTGCCTGCTGTCCCCCCTTAGCACATAGTCCCTTCGGGTTAAGCATTGCCCCTTGCCAGAGCCCTCTGCATATACATATGCATCCTGGGGCTGGGATGTTAGTATCAGTAGGGTTAACGGGCCCAGTGAGGAAAACGGGGCAGTGAAAAGGGTCAGGCCTCAAGTGGGAGGAGGGCGGTGGGGACCCTGTGGACAGAGATTTGGGATTTCAAGGTCACAGCGATTAAGGCAAGATTCCAAGACCAGAAAGAGTCTGCTGGGAGCTTGAATCCAGCCAGCAGGTGGCAGTTGATGGCCTTCCTATCAGGCCCATTTTTCCTGAGCTGGGTCCCTTCTGCCACCTCCCACGCCACCCCGGAATTAATGACCCAACCATGGGCACCAGGACTTCATGGCAAAGCAGGCGCACGAAAGAGCCAGGATCTGAAACGCCCCAAGTATAGGAGAAGGGAGGCTGGGAAGAGCAGCCTGGCCGCCGCCCTGCCCCAGCTCAGCGGCCGCCAAGAAGCATCCAGAGGAGGGCGCTCACCACACCTCCTTCCTCTGAGGTGGCCTGCCCAGAGTAGCTGGGAAGAAGCTGGATCCAGGTCCCCGTCCCAGCCCAGCCCAGCCCTTGACCTAGTCTGCGACCTTGAGCCGCTTTTTCCTCACCACCCCCTTCCCTTAGGGACAAAGACAGGGAGGGCCTGGAGAGTCTTCAATTCAATGAGGCTTGGGGCTGAGGAGGCGGCTGAAGAGCTGGGGAGGAGGCACAGGGTAGGGAAGAAAAGGCGGGGAGGGAGGAGCAGGGGTTCAGGCCAGACCTCTGCTGCCTGGTAGTTCCAGCCCAGCCCAGCCCTGGGGCCCACCAGCGCCAGCCCCGTGTGGTCTCCAGGAAGTTACCGATGAGAGTGACAGGAGTGGCCTGGGGCACAGGAAGAAGGGTCGCAGCCAGACCACGGAAACCCTAAACCCCTGCTCTGGGCGTCTGGACTCCACTGGCTGCAACCAGGAGCCAAGGAAGGAATGGAAGCGGGAATGGACGCGTCCCTCTGGCTGCTGGGCTGCCCCGAGGGGAAAGAATCAGAGGGCAGCCCTGAAGCAGGGAGTGGGGGCCTGGTGGGCCAGTGGTCCAGGGGCGCTGTGGTGGGGGTGCTGGGGCAACAGTCAGGGCAGGCTTCACATCTTTGGTCAGGGGGGCAGGGCGGGAGGAGGGGGAGAAGGGGATGGGGGGAAAGGGGAGAGTGAGGTGTTAGAACACCACCCAGGAAGGAACCAGAGCTGGGGGTGGGGGGAGAGGAGCCACCCTCTGACAGACCACAGATGGGGCCCTCCACAGAGGGTGGCACCTCCCTTAAACCAGCACCACCCATTGGGGGACCTAGGACAGCATGGCTGCACCCAGCTTAACAGGTGTCCTTTGCATTAATTCAGTTCTTTTTTAATATCTGCCTTTTTCCACAATAAACCTTTTTTCTTTTTTTTTTTTTTTTTCAATAAGAGAGGAAGTGTTTTTTAGCTTCAAGGTATTTTAAACACATGTAAGAGCCTAGGATTTGCCACCAACTGTTTTTCCTTGGGATGAAACCTCAGGCTTGTAATGTTCGGTCCCCCAGGTAAGGTCTCTGGGGCTTTTCCTACCGCATCACCACTGTTCCTCTGGACCGGAAGAGGTTGCTCACGTGAGGAGCTGGATGGGGTGAGGAGACTTAGGTCGGGCCGGGTGTTATTTCTGTTGGACGCTTGAGACGTAGGGTCCTCACAGGAGGCTCCCAACTGCCTGCCACGGAGAGGCACGGCTCACACGAATGCCTGTGGAAAGTAAAGGAGGCAGCAGATTTTCACCAAGCCTTGGCTCAGCCTTCCCTGTATCCCCTTGATGCTGACTTGGCCTTTCTTGATCCCTCTAGGTCTGGTGCCACCCACTGACCTCCTCCCACTCGACCCCAGGTGTCCCCAATCCCTAATCTAGCCTATGGAAGAGCGGGCTACGCCGGCTGTCTTCACCTAACTTCCCTGTGCGGGGCATAAACCTTATGACCCGGCATCGAGCCCTTTCTCTTCCAATCAAAACTCTCGGCTTTCAAGAGTCTTGACTCTATCGTGAATTTTTGAAAACTGGCTTGGAAACTCAAACGCTGAGTATTGACCATTTCTTTGTTTGTTTATGCATTCCTGCTATCACAATCCTGACCTTCCCTTGGAGAATGTATACCTCAGGCTGGAGGGGAGGGGAGGGGAGGTATATCAAGCAGAGGCTGCTTTTAGGCAATAGGTTTGAGCAAGGCTGAAAGGCCCACGGTGATCACCGAGCTGAATGCGGAAAGGATCAGGAAGTGACCCACCTCGAAACGCCCTGACCAACTACCACCAGGCACAGTTCCTAAGATTACCAATAAAGGGAGTATGTCCCAGTCCCATGCTCCCTCATTCTGCCCTGTAACAATAGCCCCTCACCACTGCTTCCTCCCAGACAGTCTCTCCTTCGCTGTCCTGCCCCCTCCCTTGCAGTGTATTCAAGAAACTTCTAGCTCTTTTGTTCTGCCTTGGGTGAATCCTTCCACCGGCACAACCAGTCCCCTTCCAGTTGGGACACCCCATATTCGGTGCCCGCCACCCCCCCCCCCCATCTGATCAAAGCACCGCACTCCTCAGGGACTTCAAAATCACCAACTGATTTCCAAGATCTACCCTCTCCGCCCCCTACAGTGTGCACGGGTGTGTGAACGCACACGTATATAATAACTGGATTGTTAAGATGGCCAGAAAGATTAAGATCATACAGAATTGGGAGAAATGTAATTAACGATATGAAACTGGAGAACAGTGTCTTTTTGCTAATTTCCAGTGAACACCCGCTGGACAGTGACATTACATTAGGTGCCAGTGATATAAAACCGACTGAGACACACAAGTCCCTGGCCTTGGGTTTACTGAGGGATGCGGACGTGTCCATGAGTAATTATAATTCAGTGTCATAACTACTATCCCAGAGCTGTATAGAGGAGCGATCGAAACACAGAAGACAGACCTCATGGTGATAGGTAACCTGAGCTCTATTTTTTATTTACGGAGATACGATTTACATATAACATTGTGCAAATTTAAGGGATACACACCGCAGTTAGCTGATACCTCCATCACGCCACAGAATTGTCATTCTTTTTGGTGCTGAGAGCATTTAAGATCTAGTCTGGGAGTCCCTGGGTGGCTCGGTCGGTTAAGCATCCGACTCTTGGTCATGATCAGGTCACGATCTCAGGGTTTGTGAGTGTGAGCCCCGCATCGGGCTCCAAGCTGATCCTGTAGATCCTGCTTGGGAGTTTCTCTCCCTATTTGCCCCTCCCCGGTGTGCATGCGCGCACATCCTTGTTCTCTCTCTCTCTGAAAAATAAACATTTTTTAAAAAGACCTACTCGGTTAGCAGTTTCGGAGTATATAATACAGTATTGTATTACAACATATTGTAGGACCACATTGTATGCAGTTTCACGGTATAATACAGTGATTATAATCATTATTCTACACATTAGATCCCCAAACTTATTTATCTCCTAGTTGCAAGTTTGTACCCTTTGGCCATCTCTGCAGTCCCCTACCTGCCAGCCTCCAGGAACCACCACTCTACCCTCTGTTTCTAGTAAGTTCAGCATTTTTAGATTCCACCCAGGAGTGATAATCATACAGTATTTGTCTTCCCTGTCTGGGCTATCTCACTTAGCATAAGGCCCTCGAGGTCCATCTATGCTGTTGCAAATGGCAGGATTTACCTCCTTCTAGGAACCTGAGCTGTTAAAGTGAAGGCAGTTTCCACTAGAGAAGAGAGAGAGGCATTCCAGCCAGGGAACAGCATGTGCAAAGTCACAGAGGGGAAACGACTGGCATCTGGCAGGGGAATTACAAAGGACCTGGAGTTGCTGAAGCCACGGAGAAGGCTGGTGAGCAGCAGATCGTCTGCACAGGGCCTTATACTCAGGCTATTTATTTGAAATGCACTTTTAAGCAATGGAAAACCTCGGGAGGTTTTTAAGCATCAGGACGGTCAGTCAGATGAAATCTGCATTCAAGAAAACGCGGGGGTGTGGGGGGCGGTGAAAGAGAGAGAAAGTCTAAAGGCAAGGAGGCTGGTGAGAAGCTTCTGGGAGTTCCAAGTATGCTTGAGAATCAGGAGCAGTCGAGAGGGAGCTGGGCTCAGCGTACAACCAAATTCCACACTGTGTGGTGGAGATTAGATTAAAGGGATTATTCTTAGTGGGCCATGATATCAATTTGGTGGGTTGCAACCAGCATTTTTTTTAATGTTTATTTATTCTTGAGAGAGAAAGAGAGAGAGAGAGAGAGAGAGAGACAAAGCGTGAGCAGAGGAGGGGAAAAGAGAGAAGGAGACACAGAATCTGAAGCAGGCTCCAGGCTCCGAGCGGTCAGCACAGAGCCTGAGGCGGGTCTTGAACTCATGAGCTGTGAGATCATGACCTGAGCCGAAGTTGGATGCTTAACCGACTGAGCACCCAGGTAAGGGTAAGTATCTGTGTGCAGAACTTTTGGAAGTAGTGTACCTGTGTGTCCTGCTTTATGTGTGGGAGGCAGAGAAGGAGAGGGTGGGGTGGTGGGTGGACCAAGATGCAAGGCAAAATGCGTGTTTGTCTCTGAGGGACGAAACCAACCACGTTTCCAAGCCACTGATCTAGAACACGCTAATGGCGCAAAGCAGAGAGTAATTGCCAGAGGGATTCCTGGGAGAGAGAGACTCAATCCATGTGTTTGGCTGTCAGGGATGGCTCCCCAGAGGGTGTTCGGGAGCGGGGATGGGCATCCAAGGAGACTAGGGGAAGGATGGGGGAGAAGTGGGAGCGGCATCCATGGTGGAGAAAAAGCCTTGAGAGGTGGGCTGGAGAAGTCCTTAGGCCACTTCTAACGCCTCAAGATGGCTATCTTAAGGGGTTAACCTTTCGGTCTCAACAAAGAAAAGCATCTGCTGACAGCTTATCTTTTCGTCCGGCACTTACGTAAAACCTATCTGCCGAATAATCCTTGTCTCTTTTGACCTCCCACAGGGGTATCAAGTTCACTCTCGAAACAGCTCCCCTGACTAACAAGCAAGCAACATTTTCCATTTTCAGGGAAACTCTCAAGGGAAAGAGAATGGAAGGAGCTGGAATCTGGGTTCAAGTTCTAGCTCAAAAACGCATTCGTCTGGTCAACGGCCATTTCTAAAGCCCATTTTTGCCCGTCATAAAATGAATTCATAAGAACCACCCAGCCCTTCTCCCAAACCTGTGAGCACCAAGCCAAATCACATAATGGGGGGGACCTAAATTACCGGTGCAGACCAATTACTTTTCCGGTTGGCCAGAAGGCCCAACTAAGGTCAGATCGCCCAAAGAATAAACACAATTTGGCAACCTTGCCGTTGTTATAACAGATAAGAGAAGCTATTATTTTATCAGCTGGCACCAGAGTTCCTTTTAGGGAAGGAAGTGTCTTTGTTTAGGAAAATACCTTCATAGGCCCCTTGGGGGTAGAAGGTGAGGCCCTAAGGACATGGGTGGAGAGGAATAAAACAAAGAAAGCTTAAAAAACTCTGCCTAAGGGGGCGCCTGGGTGGCTCAGTCAGTCAAATGTCCAACTCTTGATTTTTGATTTGGGTTGTGATCTCAGTGTTTGTGAGATCGAGTCCCACATCAGGCTCTGAGCTGGCAGTGGGGATCCTGCTTGGGATTCTCTCTTTTCTTCTCTCTCTGGCTCTCTCTCTCTCTCAAAATAAATAAATAAGCATTAAAAAAAAACCCACCAAAAACCAAAAATCGTAAAAAACTCTGCCTAAGAAATGAACAAGAATTTGGGGATGAGGAAGAACGAAGAAGAGAAAAAGAAAGAAAGAAAGAAAGAAAGACTAAGCAAAATAGCCAAAGATTAAAAGTGGAAAGTTGGAGAAGCTTTTTATGGTTTCTTTTTTTGATGTTTATTTATTTTTAAGAGACAGAGAGACAGAGCACAAGCGGGTGAGGGGCAGAGAGAGAGGGAGACACAGAATCTGAAGCAGGCTCCAGGTTCTAAGCTGTCAGCACAGAGCCCAGTGGGGGGGCTCGAACCCATGGAATCAGAATCATGAGATCATGACCTGAGCCACCCAGGCGCCCCAGGAAAGCTTTTTAAAAGGAGAGATGTCTGGGAGCGCCTGGGTGGCTCAGTCAGTTAAGCATCCGACTCGGTTTCGGCTCAGATCATGATCTGACAGTTTCATGAGATTGAGCCCTGCATGGCTCTGTGCTGACAGCACAAAGCCTGCTTGCGATTTTTTGTCTCTCTCTCTCTCTCTCTCTCTCTCTCTCCCCCTCCTCCACTCATGCTGTCTCTGCCTCTCTCAAAAATAAATAAATAACTAAACTTTTAAAAAACCACAAAAGAGATGTGTGGCTGCAATTCTGTAATCCAGCCCTCCATTGTAATCCATTCCCCAAATCGCCAATGAATGTCTACCATACAAAGCTACCCCGTGGGAGGAGGGCTAGAGGGTGTCAAAGAGAAGGGGTTGTATTCAACTCTCAGGGGCAATTCTGGGATAGAGATAAAGGTGTGGCCACAATTCAGCAAAGAAAGAAATTGAGAGTCAGAGGCTACACTGAGAAATGGAAATCCAAGGAATTAACAGACATCTTGGAGAAGGCCTGAATTTTCCCCACCTTGTGAGATGGGCTTCAAACCAATCACATGGAGAGTTGGTTGAGGTGTTAGGATTACACCAGCAGACATTGGAAATCATCAACTATCCGATTCTTATCTATTATCACAATACACATTTTTCCAGGCTTCTGTCTGGCTGAAGTCAGTATTATCTCGCTAGTATTGATTGAACTTCAGTCATAATTTAAGCATCAACCACAGAAGAGAGTATGGGTAGCTTTTATCCTCTCTTTTCTGACTGCATCCTGACCAATATATGCTCTGGGCAGTACCAATCTAATGCAGAAAAGTAATTCCTTTAGGATAATAATCTGCTGCACCTGCATGCTATGTAAAACTCTTTACCATTTTAGCTCATTGAATACCAGGTTTTCAAAATAAACTTATGCAGCAGGAAAGATGTGAATTATCAAATTCATATTAACAGTGAGGAAACTGAGGCCCAAAGAATCAAAAAATTAAAATTGGATTAGGTATAGGGATAATTTCAGATCTTTTTCTTTTTTGAGAGAGAGAGAGAGAGAAAGAGAATACGCACGAGCATGCTAACGGGGGAGGGGCAGAGGGAGGGAGAGACAGAGACAGAGACAGAGACAGAGAGAGAATCTCAAGCAGGCTCTACACTCAATGTGGAGCCAGACACAGGGCTCAATCTCACAACCATGAGATAGTGACCTGAGCTTAATTCAAGAGTCAGACGCTTAACCGACTGAGCCACTCAGGTGCCCTGATAATTTCAGATCTTAAGGACTATTGGATTGAAAAGATATAAATGCATGAAAAGCCAAATAACATCATAAAAGAAGTAGGAATAAATATAAAAATAAATGTTGTAGGGGTTCCCGGCTGGCTCAGTTGGTAGAGCATGCAATTCTTGATCTTGGGGTTGTGAATTCAAGCCCCACATTGGGTGTAGAGAGCACTTAAAAAATAAAATCTTTTAAAAAATTAAAATACAAAAAATAAATAGTATAAGGAAGAACATAATTGCTGGAAGAATGACAGAGGTCACCATGCATCCAAAATCAAAGTAGGGCCAGCCCAACCAGACCCCACCCGCTTCTTCCCATCTTCTTGACCTCCCAAGACCATCACTGTCTCCACCAGCATTACCATAATAGCTTCCTCACTAGCCTCTCTGACTCCAGGCTTGTTTTTCTAATCAGTTCTCCAAACAGAGTGACCTTTATAACTTTCAAATCTCCCCCTTTCACTGCCTCTCACCCTTAACCCCTTAGTGGCTCCCCACTGCCCTAATCTGAAGGAGAATTCTCCAAGGTCATCTACAGATCTGTCTTGATCTGGTCCTCTCATCTCCCAGGCTACATCTTTTGCCATTTGTTACTTGAAACCCTTTGCTCCTTAGAGACTGCTATATAATAAAAACATATCTGGCCTTTGTCTATCTTCCTGACACAGAGCTCCTGAAGCATTTGGGATTTCCTGAGTGATAGTATCTTTGGTTATTCATAATAAGTCCCTTCCATCACACTTGAGTTTATGTTAATGAGGTGACTTAAGGTGGGGCCCCTAGATAGCCTCAGGATGGGGCTGGTCGCCAGAAAGACCAATGATTCCAGGATCAGAACCTCCACCCCACCCACAACCTGCTGGGAGTTGGGGAAGGGGATGCTGGAGGATGAGGTCTATAAAAACTTGGACAAGACCCCGAGAGTTTTGATATTGGTGAACATATACAGGTGTTGGGAGGGTGGTACACCTCAACTTCATGGAGACAGAAGTTCCTGTGCTTGGGACTCTTTCTGATGTCTCCCTATGTACCTCCTCATCTGACTGTCAATTTATATCCTTTCTAATAAACAATTAAATGTAAATAAAGTGCCTTCCTGAGTTCTGTGGACTGATCTAGCAAATTATCAAACCCAAGGTCATGGGAACCCCAATTTATAGCCAGTCAGAAGTATGGGTGATCTGAGGGACATCTGAGTGGCTGAGTCGGTTAAGCATCCGACTCCTGATTTCATCTCAGGTCATTATCGAGGCCCTCATTGGCTCATGCTGAGTGTGGAGCCTGCTTAGGATTCTCTCTTCTTCTCCCTTTCTCTCTCTAGAAAAATAAATAAAATTAAACAAAGAAGTATGGGTGGTCTGAGACTTGGCAACTGGCATCTGAATTGGGGTCATTCTTATGGGAATGGGCCCTTAAGATGTGAGGTTTGTGCTGAGTAGTTAGTTTCAGAATTGAACTGAACACTCAGCTGGTGTTGGAGGATTAGTTGGTGTCAGAAAACATCCAGATAGATTTTTGTTTTGTTTTCCCAATTTCCTGAACTGTGTTTCCAGGCACTCTGCCTCTCGGCCTTTGTACACATCATCCCCTCTGCTTGCACCACTCCTGCCCACCCTCGTGGTCTGGTTAATTTCATGTCATCCTTCATGTCTTGGCTTCTTTTTTTAATTTATTTTTTTAATTTAATTTAATTTATTTATTTATTTTTATTTGAGAGATAGCAAGTGGGATAGAGGGGCAGAGGGAGAGAGAAAATCTTAAGCAGTCTCCACGCTCATCATGGAGCCCGACTCTAGTCTTGATCCCACAACCCTGGGATCATGACCTGAGCTGAAATCTGACTGAACCACCCACGTGTCCCATGTCTTGGTTTCTATGCCACCTGCCAAGAGAGGCCCTTCCCATCACTGTCACACATTAGCACCTACACCCTGCTCCTTCATAGCATCTTTGACTTCCCCTTCTTGACACTCATCACTCACTTCACAGCTGTTACTTATATAATTGTCTTCTCCAAAAACGAAGGTTGCTCCGTAACTCACTGATGGGTGAACCATGTCTGTCTTGCTCCCCATCAAATCCAGAACCTGCTGTAGTCCCTAGAGTGTCATAGATACATAATACGTATATGGAGTTCAGAATGAATGAATGGAATTCATTCAAATTGTAGGAATTTAGAAGGGAAAAAAAAAAAGAGATCGGTATAGCTTGAGGTGGTCCAGAAAGAGGTAGGCTAGGACTTGAACAAGTGGAAAAGGTTTCACAACCATCCAATACATCAGTGATAAACCATGGCTCCTTCCTCTATCCCAGAAGGCAACTACCATGTGGAGGACAGAGCACTGAACTATAAGACAGTAAAAAATATTTTTTTTCAAGTAATAAGAAAGCACTGATAAAATATAGGGATTATTTATTTGGCGCATTGAGTACGTATGCAGACACACACATACAATATTCAAAAGAGAGAGGTTGGTTGAAAAATGCCAAAAAAAAAAAAAAAAAAAAAAAACTAGAAAGAATGGTATCTTGGCAAATAAATAAAGTCACTTATATTTGTCCTTCTAGGGCAGAGACTGGGCAGGTCTGCTTGCAGAATATTAGAAAACACGGGGTTTATTTATTTTAAAACAGTTCTACTGAGGCGTAATTGATGTCAAAGAATTACACATATTTAATATGTACAATTTTATGAGTTTAGACACGTGCACTCATGCTAGCTACATTTACCACAAACAAGATAGCAGACATTATCTATCACCCCTCAAAGTTTCTTCACATCCTTTTGTTTGTTTCTTTGTTTATGATATGAACACTTAACACCCTAATCATGACTCGAAGTCATGAGGTGACTTCCAGGCAACCTGTAGGTGACGAGGACAGAATCAAATACGGAAGTTGTTGGTCCCAGGGCCCAGTGAGATGCTGGACTCCAGGAAGTGATGCAATCCCGGAAGTTACATATTCCACATAAAGTGGCAATTCCGGAAGTGGTGTTTTAGTTCCAGCTGACAGCGTGGGAGGCAGACATCCCTGCTGAGACTCTGTGTAGGGATCTTCCAAAGCAAAGGGCTCAGGGTGAGAGGCCAAAATTTTGCAGGAGATGCAGAGGCTATGGAGGAAGGAGAAGACAGTGCAGGATGTGCCCGCCCCCTGCCCCCCCCTCCCCGGAAGGGATGCTCCATCGACAAGTACATTCAAGAGATGACGCAGGACCAGGAAGCAGGCTTCTCGTCGGCTGCGTATTTGCTCTATGTCATCGTGAGGGAAGAACGGCCGAAGAGAATAGACATTTTAAGTACTTCTGTGAAACAACGTTTGAGTTAAGTAAGGAAATAAAGAAAAGGAGAGGAAAAAGGAAAAGAAGTACAAACACCACGTACCCACCAGTGAGGATAAGCAGTGAAGGGAAGGAGCTCAAAGATGGAAAATTCTGTCCATTTTTGCTATAAAGCCCTGGGCGTGACTTCCAGTGTAGGGACCCGGACCGTGGCCAGAGACTGTAGATTCCTCCAGTTTCTGGATGCAGAGGGAGTTTATATGTTCAGGGACCATATCAATTCAAGAAACCCCTTCCAGTCACCTGCAGGATAGCAGGGCAGAATAATAAACAGGAAAGTGAGTTACGGGGCAGTCAAACAGGGTCCCCAAGAGACAGCAAACGTCACCTTTTAAGATCAACAGGAAAGGAGGAAGCAGAAACTTTTTCTCCTGAAAAACAAATTTCCAAATACTCCAGAAAACTCAGAAGAGGAATGAGAGAGAGAAAAAAAAGAGCTAAAGTAAAGGAAGAAGGCAAGCTGAATGCCCCCAAGAAGTATAAAAAACGTGATAGAAAGGAGAAGAGGCCTGCACAATTAGGATCCCCTACAGGGTGCTTCCTCCGAAGCCTGAGGCTCCAGAACAAGGTTGGAAGGTCAGGTGTACCGAAACATGCTTCCCGCTGAGACCTCAGAGCACACTTCTTTATGAGAAGATGAAACTATAGTTCTTCCTTCTCAACGTTGCTGGCAGAGAAGAGATTCCTTAAAAATTCCCTTTACACCGTCTCAAATCATCTTTCTCTAAAGAGCAAACCATCATTTTTTTTGGTGACTCTCCTTCCTGGAAAACACGAGAGCCCAGCTCTCTTCCCCGAAGCCTGGGTTGACCATGCACGAACCTCAGGGAGGTGCTGAGGGGCAAGGCGGGGCCCCTTCACGGGCTGGGCTGCCTAGGAGTCAGACTACCTCCCTCCTAGGCAGATGCACCTTGCTCTCTTGACATCAGCAATGACTCCTCGTCACCAAGTGAGCTCCCAGGCCGACTCCACCATTCAGCCTGGACTGCACCCTTCGAATAAGGGATTCCCTTCAAAAGGATCATTCATAGGGATGCCTGGATGGCTCCAGTTGGTTGAACATCCAACTCTTGATGTTGGCTCAGGTCATGATCTCAGGGTCATGGGATGGGGCCCCAGTGTCAGGCTCCATGATGAATGTGGAGCCTGTTTGGGGGGATTCTCTCTTTCTCTCTCTCTCTATTCTTCCCTCTGCCCCTCTCCCCAGCACAAGTGCTCTCTCTCAAAAATAAAAAAATTAGTAATAATGAAATTAAAATAAAAGGATTGTTCATAGACACCTTGCACATCCTTGTGAAAAATATCTTAAATTTCACTTTAATCAGTAGGTAGAGATTCAAATCAGCTTAGGAAGATTCTAGGGAGCAAAAGCTTTGAAATGGAGGAAATAATTCTAATAGCGTTTAAAAAAACATTTTTTTTTACAGATGGATACATTTTAAATTTTTTAATTAAAAAATTGTTTTAGAGAGAGAGAGAGTGAGCAGGGGAGAGGGAGAGAGAGAAACAAAGACAGAGAGAGAGAGAAAATCTTAAGCAGGCTCCATGCTCAATGCAGAGCCTGATGCAGGGCTTGATCCCATGACACTGGGACCATGACCTGAGCCAAAATCAAGAGTCGGATTCTCAACTGATCGAGCCAGCCAGGCACCCTGAGGCATACTTTTTAAAAATTAAAGTGGGGTTTTTTGAGAGTGCGAGTGAGGGAGGGGCAGAGAGAGAGGGGGAGGGAGAATCCCACGTCTCAGCGCAGAGCCCAACATGGGGGCTGGACCTCATGAACTGAGATCATGACCTGAGCTGAGATCAAGAGTGGGAAGCTTAACCAACTGAACCACCCAGGTACCCCTAAACTGTATTTTAATCACTTAAAGAACATTAGTATTTAGGGGCGCCTGGGTGGCTCAGTTGGTTGAGCATCTGACTTCGGCTCAGGTCATGATCTCACAGCTTGTGAGTTCGAGCCCCGCGTCGAGCCCCGCTCTGTGCTGACAGCTCGGAGCCTGGAGCCTGCTTCGGATTCTGTGTCTTCTTCTCTCTCTGCCCCTCCCCCACTCATGCTGTCTCTCTCTGTCTCTCAAAAATAAACATTAAAAAAATTTTTTTAGAAAGAACGTTACTATTTAATAAGTGACTTTAGCAGGCAGTCATGCTGAATTATTGTCAACGACTATGGTAGTACAGACCAGCGCTGTTTATCTCTTAATCTGAGTTGGTTCTTTTTTTCACTCATAGGGGCCATAATGCCCTTTCACATCCAGTCGCTTTGGGTGTTTCTGATGATGTTGGTGCAGGTATGAAATAAAATGTCAGGTATCTGGAATTAAATGCCTTCCTAAAATCGTACAAGAACACACACATCATGAAAAAGACTCAAATAATTTGGAAGTATACAAAGTGAAGTCCCCTTCCCTACCACTCTTTCACACCTAGGGGCATTTGGGGTAAATATCCTTAATTGTTTAATTACCCTTCCAGACCTCTTAATATCTATCCATCTGTCATTGATTGATAAGTCACATACTCACACATATCAAAATGTACTCATGCTATGACAACTGCCCAGAAGCTTCCCCTTTCATTCTTTTTGACAAGACAACACATTATGGACATATGTTGAGGTTGTTATATAAAGGTTTGCTTCATTCATTATCATGGTCACATTGTCTCCTACAGTGTGGGTTTATCATGATATTAACTAATTCACTATGGGAACGCCAGGCTTCTCAAATATTTTTCCATGACTTCAAAAAGTGTTTTAATGGTTATTTTTGAGAGAGAGAGAGAGAGAGAGAGAGTCGGGAGAGTCAGAGAGAGAGGGAGACACACAACCTGAAGCAGGCTCCAGGCTCCGAGCCGTCAGCACAGAGCCCGACGCGGGGCTCGAACTCACGAACCGTGAGATCATGACCTGAGCCGAAGTCGGACGCTTAACCGACTGAGCCACCCAGGTGCCCCCAAGCAGCCTGGGAATCTAAACCTGAGCTTAGAACACCTGCCAAAATTTCAAATCCTGGTACTCTAATCCAGCAAGTGCCAATTCTAGGAACTGATCCTACAGATACACTAACGGGCTTGCCAAAGGACGCGTCGACAAGGTTATTCTTTGCGGTATTGTTTGTAACAGCAATAGACTGGAAGCTAATAGGAGACTGGTTAAATAATTTATGGCTCATCCACACAATGGATTACTATATAGCCATTTTTTTTTCAAAAAAGAGAGAAGCTGTCTTTGTACCAATACAGAACAATATCCAAGATGTATTTTTAAGCGAATACAAGAGTGTAATAGCTAACGCTTGCACCCTGTATTTCATCAATTCTAGGATGTGCATTTTTTTCACTTTGTTACAGTTTTGAAATAAGGATGTGTTACAGTCAAAGGCACGTCATAATTTAATTGGAATGGTTTTTCTTTCCTAGCCCATGAAATAATGATGTCTTACAATCCATGGCATCTTGGATTTGATGAAATACAATAGGGCTTACCAAGCGCAAGGCACTGTTCGTTTCAATCTCACGACAACCCTGGGAGAAGTGCCATTCTTTTCTACATTTTACAGGTGAGGAAATGAGATTTGACCTTGGACGGTCTCACTCCAGGGCCCATGCCCATAGATTCCCGACACCACACCTGCCTTGGATGACAACACCACATATCCCATATAGAGGGCTCACTGCATGCCAGGCGCCTACCCTAAATGCTTCCTACCTGTATTTGCTCACTTAATCCTCGATTACCATATGAGTCAGATGCTATTCTTGTCCTCATTATACAGAAGAGGAAACTGAGGCACAAAGAGGTTATGAAATTTGCTTAAAGCCACCCAGCTAAATAGTGGGAGAATGGGGTCTGGCTTCAGAGGTTATTCTCTTCATACCCTTTATGTTGCCTTTTATATAAAAAGAGGGAGGGTGGGGTTCCTGGCGGCTCAGTTGGTTGGGCGTCCGACTCTTGACTTTGGCTCAGGTCATGATCTCTCAGTCGTGGGATCGAGTTCCACATCGGGCTCCACGCTGCGTGTGGAGCCTACTTAAGATTCTCTCTCCCTCTGTCCCTCTCCCTCGCTAGTGCTGTCTCTCTCTCTCTCTAAAATAAAACAAAAAATTTAAAAACATGGTGGAGTTATAATGATACAATCATATTTGAAAAATGGCATCTTAGAAGGAATAAAAGAAACAATTACGAGTGTATCAGTAAGGTAGTGGGTAGGAACTAAGTAACTAACTGGGGAGGGGATGAGAAACTAACATTTTATTGTACACCTTTGCATTATTTGATTTTTTTTTTTTTAACATTTTTAATTTATTTTTGGGACAGAGAGAGACAGAGCATGAACGGGGGAGGGGCAGAGAGAGAGGGAGACACGGAATCGGAAACAGGCTCCAGGCTCTGAGCCATCAGCCCAGAGCCTGACGCGGGGCTCGAACTCACGGACCGCGAGATCGTGACCTGGCTGAAGTCGGACGCTTAACCGACTGCGCCACCCAGGCGCCCCACATTATTTGATTTTTGACTCATGTGAGTGTCTTCCATATTTAAGCCAAACACAATGCCAATTTAATGATGCTATGTATTAATACACCAGTGGTGTGAGAGCAATAGTCCTAAGTATCCAGTTAATAAGACTTCTGTATCCATTTACTCCTTTAATATCTATCTTTTAAGGCTCAGAACGATTTTGTTCTATTGTTTTTATTTTATTTATTTGTTTGTTTGTTTAGTTTTAAGTAGATTCTATGCCCAGTGTGGGGCTTGAACTCACAACCCTGAGATCAAGAGTCACATGCTCTACCTACTGAGTCAACCAGGTGCCCCTGGATTTATTTTTCTTTCTTCTTTCTTTCTTTCTTTCTTTCAACTTTAGAAAGAGACAGCAAGTAGGAGGAAGGGGCAGAAGGAAAGAGAGAGAATCTTAAGCAAGCCCCATGCCTAGCACGGAGCCTGACTCAGGGCTTGATCCCATGACCCTGGGATCATGACCTGAGCCGGAATCAAGAGTCAGGCGCTCAACTGACTGGGCCACTCAGGTGCCCCATTTTATTGTTTTAAAGTAGCAATGATGACAGATGAAAACCTCCATCCATCCTGATCACAATACCATGATGTCAAGGCTTGAGTCCCATCATAACACCACACATATGGCTCTGCCAGACTGTGCCAATACAAGGACAGTGGCACATCGCCCATGCACAGTTCTACCGCTCTCTTCGACTGCTGCTGCTTCCAGGGAGTGAGCAGTGGAATAGCACAAGCATCAGTTGTGTAGTGCATTGATTTTTCGAAGCCTTTTAACTCACTGTAATGTTCAATTTATAGAGCCAGTGGCTCTCCCGACATTTTTCTCCATCATCATTCAGAGAATCTGAATCTCTTGAATATCTGGGTTCCCCACCCCCCAAATCCTGCCCTGAAAGGCTGGGACTTGGGTCGCCTGTATTTAGATGACACCGTGGTAGCATCAGCTTTAAAGTGAATTCTTAAAAAGCTTTGGCTTCCTAGAAAAGATAATACAATGTCTGCTTTTGATTTGTGTTTAGCTTTGGAAGCTCCCCTGCGAGGACTTACACAAAGGACATGATGAGATCCATTTTGGCTTTGTTAAGTGGTTTACTTGAGTTGGTACTCCGCACTGCAGTCTGATGCTTCAAGGGGGCGGGGGAGAAAGCAGCCATTCTTTGAGTGTTGACCTTTCCACGTGTTGTTCCAGCACAAGGGGAAAATACCTGGGTTCTGTTTCTTTCTAGATAAAGTCCTAAATAATTAGCTAACAGGATCCCAGTACTGCTCGATCAATTCCTAGGTCAATTCCTAGTACTCAAAGGACTCAGGGTTCACTGTAGATTGCCCAAGTCATCAGAAGAGACCTCAGCTAATGCCATTTTTTAGGATTCCCAGTGAAGTTATAAAATGAAGAAGCATCCAAACGGGGCCACAAAATTATGGCATATTTTAAATATACACATGTTCTATGTCAGTCTCTTTAGTATTAAAAAAAAAAAAAAAAGAGGGGCGCCTGGGTGGCTCAGTCGGTTAAGTGGCTGACTTCAGCTCAGGTCATGATCTCACGGTCCGTGAGTTCGAGCCCCGCGTCAAGCTCTGTGCTGATAGCTCAGAGCCTGGAGCCTGTTTCAAATTCTGTGTCTCCGTCTCTCTGACCCTCCCCCGTTCATGCTCTGTCTCTCTCTGTCTCAAAAATAAATAAACGTTAAAAAAATTTTTTTAAATAAAAAAAAGAAAAAACAAAATGCACTATATTTGTGCTACTTGAAAGATGTTCACAGAATTCATAAAAATATTAATTCACAGCACGTGATTGGCAGCGTGCTCCAGTGATGGGCCACAGTTTAAAGGCTCTGGGTTAACATCTGCTTTCAGTTTTGTGGCTGTGTTTCTGTGGTTATACGTATAATCTCATTTGGAAATAAGATTAAAATTCTATATTTAAGATGGTCTGTTACCTTGAGGCCTGGGGAATTCAGCAAAATTCTCGAGGCGGGGAGAATTAATTCCCACAAAACAGAAATTAGAGGGATTTTGATTTCAGTTCTGCTCCTTGGCATAAGTTCTGGAAGGATTGGTATAAACCAGCTTCAAATCAGCCGCATCAAAATTACTAGGATTCGAGTTTATTTTTTTATTAGTTCATTTGCCCACAGAAAGGCATCGAGAGAGTAAATAAGTGAATTCAGCAATGCTTCTTGGCCGTTGCACTTTTCGATTCTTTTCATGGCGGGTAACTAAGGGTTCACTATAGTTTTTATAGTGTGTACAATATTTAATTAGAATTCTCATCAGCCATTTTCCATTTTAAAGAAGCTCTTTAGAAAATATAGCTCCCATGTAATGGCAACCTGCAGAAGAACGAAACTGGACCACTTTCTTACAACACACACGAAAATAAATTCAAAATGGATGAATGACCTAAATGTGAGACCTGAAGCCCTAAAAATACCAGAAAAGAGCATGGCGGTGATTTCGCTGACATTGGACATAGTGACTTTTTTTAAAGGTATGTCTCTCGGGGCAAGGAAAACAAAAGCAAAAATAAACTGTTGGGACTGCATGGGGTGCCTGAGTGGCTCGGTCGGTTAAGTGTCTGACTCTTGATTTCAGCTCAGGTCACGACCTTGCGGTTTGTGGGTTTGAGCCCCGAGTCGGGCTCTGTGCTGACAGTGCGGAGCCTGCTTGGGATTCTGACTCTCCCTCTCTCTCTTTGCCCCTCTTCTGCTCATGCTCTCTCTCTCTCTCTCTCTCAAAATAAATAAATTAACTTAAAAAAAAATTCTTGGGATTACATCAAAATAAAAAGCTTCTGCACAGCTAACGAAACAATCAACAAAACAAAAAGCCAACTGACTGAAAGGGAGATGCTATTTGCAAAGGATACATCTGATAAAGGGTTAGTATCCAAAATATATGAAGAACTTATAAACTCAAGACCCCCAAAAAATCCAATTTACAAAATGGACGGAATACACAGACATTTCTCCAAAGGGGGGGAAAAATACAGATGGCCCGCTCAACATCATTCATCATTAGGGAAATGCAAATCAAAATTACAAATGAGATATCACCTCACACCTGTCAGAATGGCTGAAATCAAAACCACAAGAAACAAGTGTTGGAGAGGATGTTGGGAAGTAGGAAACCTCATACACTGTTGGTGGGAATGCAAGCTGGCACAGCCACTGTGGAAAACAGTATGAAATTCCTCAGAAAGTTAAAAATGGAACTATCCTACCATCCACCAATTACACCACTGGGTATTTACCCCCCTTCCCCCCAATACAAAAACACTAATTAAAAGGGATACATGCTTATATCAGCATTATTTACACTAGCTAAATTATGGAAGCAGCCCATGTCCATCTACTGATGAATGGATAAAGATGTGACACATATCCATACTATGGAATATTATTCAGCATAAAAAAATATAAAATCTTACCATTTGCTACAACATGAAGGGAGCCAGAGAGTATAATGCTAAGTGAAATAAGCCAGGTAGAGAAAGACATACGCCGTATGATTTCACTCATGTCTGGAATTTAGAAAACAATCAAATGAGCAAAGGGGAGAGAAAGAAGAGAGATAAACCAAGAAACAGACCCTTAACTACAGAGAACACACTGATGGTTACCAGAGGGGAGATGGGGGTGGAGGGATGGGTTAAGTAGGTGATGGAGATTAAGGAGTGCACTTGTCATGATGAGCAGCGAGGGTTGTATGGAATGTTGAATCACTGTATTGTACACTTGGAACTAATATAACAGTGTATATTAGCTACACTGGAATTAAAATGAAAAACTTAATTAAAAAAGAAAATATAGCTCTCATGCAAATATCAATCCAAAAAAAAAAAAAAAGGCAAAGCAAGAGGGGTTATGTTATCATCAGATAAAGTAGACTTGAGAGCTAAGAATTTTACCCAGGACAAATCATAATGATAATGGAACCTATCTACCAAGAAAGCATGGCAAACCCTAAACGCGTGTGCACCCGCAGGAACGCTGCAAAATATACGA
The DNA here is from genome assembly GCF_022837055.1 of Prionailurus viverrinus. NCBI lineage: Eukaryota > Metazoa > Chordata > Mammalia > Carnivora > Felidae > Prionailurus > Prionailurus viverrinus. Next base: position 32,125,238 of record NC_062566.1, on the reverse strand, counting down.
AGTAGAAACTGATACAATTAGTGGAGAAATAGGCATGCTCACACTGGGTGTTGAAGACGTCAATACCCCTTTCTCAACGATTGATGGAATGACACAGAAAATCCACAAGGATAGAGAAAAACACAACAACCAGTGGGACCTCACTGACATTTTTAGGACATTCCACCCAACAACGGCAGATCAGACATTCTTTTCAAGCATTCATGGAACACATACCAAGATCTCCCAGGATAGATCTCATACTGGGCCATAAAACAAGCCTCAACAAATTTAAGAATTAAAGGCATTCTGAGTTTGTTCTTTGAACACAGTGGAATCGAACGAGATAACAAAAAGTTACCAGTGAAATTTTCAAACAATTGGAAACTAAATAACACACTACTATAAAAACCCATGGGTCCAAGAAGAGAGGGCAAAAGAAATTTAAAACATACACTGAACTGAATTCAAATCAAAATAAAATATATCAGACACCAGGGTGGCTCAGTTGGTTAAGCACCCGACTCTTGATCTTAGCTCAGGTCTGGTCTCAGAGTCTTGAGTTCAAGCCCCGCCTTGGGCTCCATGCTGGGTGTGGAGCCTGCATTTTAAAAAAGAGAGAGAGAGAGAGAGAGAGAAAGAAAACAAAACAGCAATTTGTGGAATGCAGGTAAAGCAGCACTGAAGGGGAATTTTAGAACTAAATGCGTACATTTGAGAAGAGGTAAAATTCCAAGTGAGAGATCTACACCCTTACCTCAAGAACCTATTAAAAGAGCAAAATAAACGCAAAGCAAGAAGAGAAGACCATGATAAAGACAAGTAGAGAAATCAACGAAATTGAAAACAGAAAAACACTGGAATTAAAAAAAATCAATGGGAAATCAATGAAACAAAGAGCTGGGTCTTTGAAAAGATCAATAAAGCTGCCCAAACTAGGAAGATGGGAAAAGAAAAGAAGAAAAAAATGGGAGAACGCATGAATTCCCAATATCAGGAACGAAAGTGAGGATCATACCTACAGACCCTGCGGAGATGAAAAAGAAACTGTTGGCACCCGGCTGGCACAGTGGGTAGAGCATGCAAGCCTTGATCTCAGGGTTGTGAGTCCAAACCCCACATTGGGCGTGGAGCCTACTTAAAAAAAAAAAAAAAATTAAAAAAAAGAAACTACGGTGATGCTATGAACAACTCTACATACATGAATTTGACAACATAGATGAAAAAAGCCAATTTCTCAAAACACACAAGCTGCTACAATTCACCTAATGTGGGATAGATAAATCGAGTAGCTCTGTAACTACAAAGAAATTGAATTCATAATTTAAGAATTCCAAAAAAGAGAACTTCAGGCCCAGGTGGTTTCACTGGAAAATTCCACCTTAAACGCTTAAAGAGTTAACACCAATTCTACATACTGTTATTTAGAAAATAGGAGAGAATACTTACAAATTTATCTTATGAAATATTACCCTGATACCAAAATCAAATAAAAATAGTACAGAAAACCAGAACCCAATATCCATCATAAATATAGATGCAAAAATCCTAAACAAAATATTAGCAAATAGAATTCAGCACTATATACAAAGAATTATACACTATGACAGGGTGGGTTTCTTCCTAGGCTGCAATTTTGGTTCAACATTTTATTTTTATTTTTATTTTTTTTAATTTTTTTTTTTTAATTTTTTTTTTTCAACGTTTATTTTTGGGACAGAGAGAGACAGAGCATGAACGGGGGAGGGGCAGAGAGAGAGGGAGACACAGAATCGGAAGCAGGCTCCAGGCTCCGAACCATCAGCCCAGTGCCTGACGCGGGGCTCGAACTCACAGACCGCGAGATCGTGACCTGGCTGAAGTCGGACGCTTAACCGACTGCGCCACCCAGGCGCCCCTTGGTTCAACATTTTAAATCAATTAACGTAACCCACATGAGCAGTCTAAAGGGAAAAAAAGTCACATGATCCTATCAATCATTGTAGGAAAAGCATTTGGCAGAATTTAGCATCTATTCCTGATAAAGGCACTCAGAAAAAAGGGAATAGAGAGAAACTTCCTCAATTTGATACTAAAAACCTCCAGTAGCATTATTACTGGAGAAAGACTGGATGCATTTTCCCAAAATTCAGGAACAAAGTAAGAATGTTCACTGTCATCACTCTTATCCACATAGTGCAGGAAGTTCTTTCCAGTCAGAGCATTAAGTCAAGAAAAGAAATTAAAGGCATAAATATCAGAAGGAAGAAATGAAACTTCCTATTTGCAGATGATATGATTACCCACATAGAAAACTTTCTTTCTAGACAGAAAACTCCAACGAATCTTAAACAAAAACAAAAACAAAAGGTTGCAAGATACAAAACCAACGTAAGAAATTTCAATTGCGTTCTTATATCCTAATAATGAACATGGAGACAGTGAAATTAAAACTAAAATACCATTTAAAATTGCTTTAAAAAAAAAAAACTCCAAAATACTTAAGTATAAATCTAACAAATGTACAGGACTTGTGCGCTAAAAACCACAAAACACTAAGAAAGAAATCAAAGAATATCTAAATGGAAAGACAGATTGTGTTAACAGATTAGGATACTGAAAACATAGTAAGGATGTCACTTATCTCTAAATTGATATATGTTTAATGTAATTTCTATCAAAATTCCACAAAGAATTTTTTGTAGACACAGACAAGATTTTTCTAAAATTTATATGGAAAGGCAAAGGGACTAGAATAGCTAAAACAATTTTGAATAAGGAGAATATGGTGGGAAGAATCTGTCTACCTAATTCAAGATTTATTAAATAGCTATATAGTAATCAAGACTGATGGAGGGATAAACACATAGATCATTAGAATGGAGTACCCAGAAATAAATGAATGGATGAATGAGTCAATCAGTCAATCCACATATATCCCCAATTGATTTTTTTTAATGTTTATTTATTTTGAAAGAGAGAGAGAGCACGGCGGGGGGAGTGGCAGAGAGGGAGGGAGAGAGAGAGAATCCCCAGCAGGCTCTGTGATGTCAGCATAGAGCACAATATGGAGCTCAATCTCACAAACTGAGCCAAAATCAAGAGTCGATCGCTTAGCCAACTGAACCACCCAGGCATCCCTCCCCAACTGTTTTTTGACAAGCGTGCAAAAGCAATTTGATTACTCAATTCCAATGGAGTAAAGATAGCCTTTTCAAAATATGGTGCTGGAATGATTGGATACACAAAGGATTAGACTTAAACATAAAATGTTCAGGGGCAGCTGGGTGGCTCAGTCGGTTGAGCCTCGGACTCTTGATTTTGACTCAGGTCATGATCTCGCAATTCATGGGATCAAGCCCTGCGTTGGGCTTAGTGCTGACAGCATGGTTAGCCTTCTTAGGATTTTCCCTCTCTCCCTCTCCTTCCGCCTCTCCCCTGCTCACGTTCTCAATCTCTTTCTTGCAAAATAAATAAATAAAACTTTAAAAAATAATAATAAAATGTAAAACCATGAAACTCTTGGAAAAAACACAGGAGAAAATCTTCCAGATTTAAGACTAAACAAAGAGCTGTTTGTCTTGATACCAAAAGCATTATCCATAAAAGCATGAACTGCACTTCATCAAATTTAAAATTTTGCTCTGCAAAAGACCATGTTAAGAGGATGGAAAGACAAGATAGAGACTGGAAGAAAATATTTGTAAACTACGTATTCAACAAAAGACTAGTAACTAGTACATATAAAGAACTCTCAAAATTCAATAGTAACAAAAGAAAGAAGCAATCTAATTGGAAAGGATATTTCACCAAATAGGATACAGTGATGGCAAATAAGCACATGAGAAGATGATTGACTCATTAATTATTAGGGGGATGTAAATTAAATCCTCTAGGAGTTATTGCTTCACACCCATCAAAATTTCTAAAATAAAAAATAGTGACAAAACCGGGGGTGCCTGGCTGGCTCAGTTGGTGAAGCATTCAACTCTTGATCTCAGGGTTGTGAATTCGAGCCCCACGTTGGGTGTAGGAATTACTTGTTAAAAAAGTGACAAAACCAAATGCTGGCAAGGATAAAGAGACACCAGATTATTTATACATTCCTGGTGGTATTGTAAAATGGTATGGCCTCTGTGAAAGAGTTTGACAGTTTCTCTGAAAACTAAACATGTGACTACCATACAATCTAGTCATGAACTCCAAGGCATTTACTCCAAAGAAATTAAGACTTACATTCGTTAGAAACCTATACAAGAATGCTTACAGCAGCTTTACTCATGACCAGAAACTGGAAAGAAAGCAGATGTCTTAGAAAGAATGGAAGGCTGAAACGAACATGGAACACTACTCAGTGATAAAAAGGAACAAGCTATGGATCCAGGCATCAACTGACATGGATCACCGGAGAATTATGTTGAGTGAAAAGAGACAATCCCAAAAGGTTACATATTGTATAATTTCATTCATATAACATTCCTCAAATGACAAAATCAGAAAAATGTAGAACAGAATAGGGGTTGCCAGAGGTTAAGGAGGGATTAGGGGCAGGAGGGAAGTAGGTGTCACTATAAAAAAGGTAATATGATAGAGGTTCCATAAAAAATACAAAATAAAAAATAGAACTACCCTATGACCCAGCAATTGCACTACTAGGAATTTATCCAACGGATACAAAAATCCTGATTCAAAGGGGCACATGCACCCCAATGTTTACAGCAGTACTATCAACAACAGTCAAGTTATGGAAAGAGCCCAAATGTCCATCCACTGATGAATGGATAAAGACGATGTCCATCCACTGATGAATGGATAAAGAAGATATATATCTATATCTATATCTATCTATCTATCTATATATATATATATATATATTCCATATCTATCTATGTATATATGGAATACTACTTGGCCACGAAAAAGAACGAAATCTTGCCATTTGCAACAGTGTGGAGAGAACTAGAGTGTATTGTACTAAGCGAAGTAAGTCAGTCAGAGAAAGACAGATGTTACATGATTTCGCTCTTATGGAGAATTTGAGAAACTCAACAGATGAACATAGGGAAAGGGAAGGAAAATTAAGACAAAAACAGAGAGGGAGGCAAACCATAAGAGACGCTTAAAAACAGAGAACAAACTGAGGGTTGCTGGAGGGGGTGGGTTGGGGGCAGATGGGCTAAATGGGTGATGGGCTTAAAGTTAAGGAGGGCACTTGTTGGGATAAGCACTAGGTGTCATATGTAAGAGATGAATCACTGGGTTCTATTCCTGAAACTAAGACTACACAGTATGTTATCTAACTTGAATTTAAATAATAATAATTTTAAAAAGGTAACAAGAGGGATCTTTGTGATAATGGAAATGCTCTGTAGATTGACTGTCAATGCTAAGATACTGTGCTACAATTCTGCAAGATCTTACCATTAGGGGAAGCTGGGTGAGGGGTGTGCAGAATTTCTCTGCATTATTTTTTTTACAGTTACATGTGAATCTACAATTATCTCAAAATAAGAAGTTCAATTAAAAAATATTCAATAAACTGGGAAAAATATCTGTAGCAAGCACATAAGGCATGGGATTAATAAACTCATTTTACAAAAAGCTTTATTTAAAAAAAATTTTTTTTTAATGTTTATTTATTTTTGAGACAGAGAGAGACAGAGCATGAACAGGGGAGGGTCAGAGAGAGAGAGGGAGACACAGAATCTGAAACAGGCTCCAGGCTCTGAGCTGTCAGCACAGAGCCCGACGCGGGGCTTGAACTCACGAACTGCGAGATCATGACCCGAGCCGAAGTCTGACGCTTAACCGACTGAGCCACCCAGGCGCCCCTTATAAAAAGCTTTAAATCAATACCTTTTAAAAACTTTAATACAGCAATGTAAACATAATAAAAATCCCCCCAGAACAATAGGGAAAGGATGCAAACAGATTAATAATTCAGAGAAGAAATACAAATCATTAACAAAAATTTGGGAAAGGAAATGTTTAATAATATCCAAAGGAATACAAATTAAATTTATAATAAGATGCTATCTGCTTCCTACAAAATTTTGGCAAAAAAAGATAAAAAAAAGAAAAAAAAACAACAAAACAAACAAACAAACAAAACCCCACAAAAACACAACGAAATTAAAAAAATATATTCAAAAGTGACTATGTCTCAGGGGGAAAAGGGCACTTTCACATACTACTTGGGGGATGTAAATTGATATAACCCTTCTGGAACGCAATTTGCTAGTATTAAATGTAAAAAAATGTTCCTAACTTTTGACCTAGTACCCAGCTGCAAGAAATCCATCCTAAGGAAAAATCAAAATGTGGTCAAAGATGTATGTACTGTAACATTCTCCCTAGCTTTGTTTGCAATAGAAAAACTTGGAAACAAGCCAACATTTAACAATAGGGAATGATTAACAATTTTATATATAGTACATACATACAATGGAATGTAATACTATCTAAAAAACACATTTTCAAGAAGATTTAATGACCCGGAATGTTCAAGATATGTTTAGTAAGAAAATATACTATGTTGTTAAGTGATTTTCTATGAGCCTTGGTATAAGACATTTAAAATTTTCGTTTCTAAAAAAAAAAAAAGAATTTTTGTTTTTACTCTGCATATTCCAAAATTTCTATAATAAGCTTTTCTTTTTTACTTTGGCAATACAGAATTATGTGAAAATATTTTAGGTGAATACAAAATACAAAGTTAATGTTGTAGGTGATTAAAAAATCACCCATAATCTTAATTCTAATAATATATCTTTGTTTTGCATGTTTTCTTTATCTTTGTTTCGCATGCTATCTCCACATCATTATTACCATCCTGAAATTTTTCCACATACAGAAAACTTGGAAAAATTGTGCATCAAACAGTCATATATTTACTACCTAGCTTCTATAATTAACATTTTGGCCATATTTATTTTATCACATATCCATCAATCCTTCTTATTTTTTATGAATTTAAAAATAAGTTCCAGAAATCAGTGCCCTTCACCTCTAAGTACGTCAGCATGCATATCATTAGCTAAAGTTCAATATTTACTTATGGTTCTTACTGTTTTTAGGTAAAATTTACACACAGTGAAATGCACCAGTCTTGTGTTTGACGAACTCTGATGAATGTACATACATTTGAAACGCAAACTCTAATCAAGAGAGAGAATAATCCTTTCAGCCCAGATAGTTCCTGATGCCCCTTTCCAATCAATCCCCAGTTGCATACCCCAGAGGGAAAGCAGTGTTTGATTTTATCACTGTAGATTAGTTTTGCTTGTTATTAAAATTTATGTAAGTGGAATCATACAGTCTGTACTCTTTTGCGTCTGGCTCGGTTTGCTTGGCATAACCGCTTTGATATTCTTCTGAGTTGTTGCATTGGTCAGTCATTCATCTGTTTTTTATTGGTGGGGAGTATTCCATTATTGGGTCATCCTACAATTTGTTTCTTTATTCACCGGCTGTTGGACGTTTGAGTTGTTTCCAGTCTGAGGCTATTGCAACAAAGATACGGCCCTTGTACAGCGTCTTGTGCTGTCCTTGCATTCTTGTACAAGTCTTCCTGTGAGCATGTTTCATTTCTGTTGGGTAAATTCAGGCACGGAATTGCTGAGTTAGAGGGTAGGTATACAACTGTAAAATTTAAAGAAATTGCAGAACTTTTTCCAAAGAGGCTGTACCATTTTATGCACCCACCAAAACCACAGCAGAGTCTGGTGGTTCAACATCCTCATCAGCTTTTGTTGTTGTCAGTCTTTCTCATTTTAGCCATTCTGGTGGGTGTGAGTGATAACTCATTTCCCTGATAGCTAATGATGTTGGGTACTTTTTCATGTGCTTATTCGCTATTTGTATCTTCCTTTGAGAAATGGCCTGTTCAAATATCTTTATTTTACGCATTTTTATCTTTTTTTTTTGTTCTTATTGAATTATACAGCATATTCTCTTTTTCATATGGCAAAAGACTTTACATATTGTTCTTATTTGTATGCATATTAATTTGTTTTCTGTTCTCTTCAATAAGTATTGCATAACAGTTGCATAACATTTCTCCTTTTTTCCTCCTAGACAGCTGGAAATGTCACCCGTTTTATTTTTTTTATTTATTTATTTTGAAAAGATAACTTCAGTTTTATTAATACCTAATGACTGGTTCTCACCTGGGATACAATAACAGTCATCTGGGGAACTTTGAAAAAAATTTTTTTTAATTTTATTTTTTATTTTTTAAAATTTACATCCAAATTAGTTACATATAGTGAAACAGTGATTTCAGGAGTAGATTCCTTAATGCCCCTTACCCATTTAGCCCATCCCCCCTCCCACAACCCCTTCAGTAACCCTCTGTCTGTTCTCCATATTTAAGACTCTTCTGTTTTGTCCCCCTCCCTGTTTTTATATTATTTTTGTTTCCCTTCCCTTATGTTCATCTGTTTTGTCTCTTAAAGTCCTCATAGGAGTGAAGTCATATGATTTCTGTCTTTCTCTGACTAATTTCACTTAGCATAATACCCTCCAGTTCCATCCACGTAGTTGCAAATGGCAAGATTTCATTCTTTTTGATTGCCGAGTTATACTCCATTGTATATATATATACCACATTTTCTTTATCCATTCATCCATTGATGGACATTTGGGCTTTTTCCATACTTTGGCTATTGCTGATAGTGCTGCTATAAACATGGGGGTGCATGTGTCCCTTCAAAACAGCACACCTGTATCCCGTGGATAAATGCCTAGTAGTGCAATTGCTGGGTCGTAGGGTAGTTCTATTTTTAGTTTTTTGAGGAAACTCCATACTGTTTTCCAGAATGGAAACATCACCCATTTTAAAGTGTCATATGCCTTTTTGCATGCTGAGACAGTTTTAAGAATATTCAGTTCAGGGGCGCTTGGATGGCTCAGTCACTTAAGCATTCAACTCTTGATTTCGGCTCAGGTCGTGATCTCACAGCTCGTGGGTTTGAGCCCTGAGTTGGGAACCTGCTTGGGATTCTCTCTCTCTCTCTTTCTCTCTCTGACCCTACCCTGCTCATTCTCTGTTTCTCTCTCTGTCTCTCTCTCAAAATAAATAAATGCAAGAAACTTAAAAAAAGAAAAGAATTATCAGTTTGCGTGGTTACTGATCAAATTTGGCAAAATTTAATTTGTCACCATAAAATCTCATGGGACAGCTCAAATTCAGATTGTGCTGAATCTTGAAATCAGGGAGAAGACAAGCCTCCCTAAACTCTATAGTCTCACCCAATTTCTCCCACTAGGGCTGGCATGGTGGTCAATGACTGCTTTTTCAATATTTCCTACACGGTGGTCCATTTCATGAACTATTGATCTGTGGGGGAGAATCTGACTCCCTAGTATCAACAAACCCATCAGTTTATCCTGTTTAAGAGCTCTTGCTGCGAGGGCTCTAGTTCTGCTCTCTTTTGCCTTGCAAGGAATTGAATGGCACAGCCTGGAGGTGGTCAGGTCAAGGACAGCCAGGAACCTAAATTATGGAGATCTAAGAGACTTCCGGGGACCAGTCATGGCCGCTGAGAACTCCCAAAATCTGAATAGGGTTCAAAGAAGCGGGCATGGGGCACCTGGGTGGCGCAGTCGGTTAAGCGTCCGACTTCAGCCAGGTCATGATCTCGCGGTCCGTGAGTTCCAGCCCCGCGTCGGGCTCTGGGCTGATGGCTCAGAGCCTGGAGCCTGTTTCCGATTCTGTGTCTCCCTCTCTCTCTGCCCCTCCCCCGTTCATGTTCTGTCTCTCTCTGTCCCAAAAAAAATAAAAAATAAAAATAAACGTTGAAAAAAAAAGAAGCGGGCAAAGACAGGTGTTGTGACAGGGGCCCACACAAGATCTGGGGTGCAGGAAGCGTGAGCAACAAAACGCAGAAACCAATTCCTCCACCAAGCTTCAGGTGCTTAGCCTGTCCACAGCCTTTCCTGAGAAAGGGGGCCCAGGCGGCTCTTTCTGCACAGTTGATAGGGCTTCTCAGTGGGAAGCTGGAGCCCCCTTGGCCGGATGACTGAAGCACGAGTTGGTGTCCAGGCCAGAACCTGCCCAACAGTGGAGGCCCCCCGCTGCTGGTGACTAACCGGCTAGGGCGGCTCATTTTTGCCTGGGGAAGGGCAGGCCTGATGTGATGTGCGGAGAGCAGGGGAGTGCACTGAGTGGCTGAGGCCCTGGGGGCTGCCATGATACGGGAGTGACAACGTGTGTGTTATATAGTCCTCCAGGGGCCAGGACACGGAAGGGCTGGGCTGGCGTGGTGTTTCCTGCTTTCCTCCCTACTGCTGGAATCCCAGCCACGGAGTTTGGGATGCTGGGCCCACGGCGTGTAAGATCTGGCCAGTGGATGTGCGCTCATGAGCTCTTGCCAGAACGGCTCCAGAGGGGAGAGTGGCCCTGAGCCCACAGGCAGAGACCACGACCTGTGCGTGGCTAGAACCAAGGAGTGTGGAGTGCGGGGTCCCAGGGAGTCGGCAGCCGGTGGGGAGGAACCAGCAAGCACAGAGTCCGACGGCAAGCGGATTGCACGAGTTTCCTCTGTGGACGCCCACAAGCGCCACGATGCGAAAAGCCCTGATCCTTTTCCCTGCCCCAGCCACCCACCACCCCCCCCCCCCCCCCGGCCCCTGCCAACGTGAAGATCCACGGAAGTTGTATTAGGGAGAACAAGGGTTATTCTTCCCCCCTTCCACCTCTCACACCTGCAATCGCGTGAGGTCCATCCGTAAGCAGCTGACGGACCCCCCCTCCCTTGTCCCAACTCCAACCTAGTCCTACCCTGAGGGCCCCCCTCCGCTGCAATCCCAAAGCCTGGAACCGGAGACTTTTTCCTGTTCCCCATCACTGCCTCCATGTCTCCTTCCTCTTCCTTTAAAAAGTTGTGAATGCCTCTCTGTTGCTGTTTTCTGCCTCCTCTTTGGTGAGGTGGTCCATCATCTCTTCTCCTGTTGTGATTCCTGTCATCATGCTCAGCAACTTCAATGACGCCGGGGATGAACCGTCCAATGCCTCGACCTCTCGGCTCTGCGGCCTCCTCACCTCCAGTGCAGATCTGCTCTGGCGTCCCGCTCAGACACCCACCTCCACGGCCCTGTCCTTGACCTTCTCGACAGTAAGTACGCCCTGTGGGATAGCTCCACTCCCTGAGGGCTGCCTCCTCCCGCAGCAGCTCACACGCCTTGGTGGTCCCGGCCCAACAGCCCTTCCACTCTGGCAGTTCACCTTCTCGCACCTTCTCCCCATCAGTCATGACTCACTTCCCTCCTGAGCTGACTCGGGATTCCTGGTCTGCCCTTACAATCTCGTAGACACCCCGTCTCCCTTGCCCCACGCCTTAATGCGTTAGAATCATCCAGCTAGTTAAACAATTTTTTACAGAGTTTATTTATTTATTTTTGAGAGAGACGGTGAATGGAGGAGGGGCAGAGAGAGGGGGAGAGAGGATCCTAAGCCCCGATGCGGGGCTCGAACTCCTGAAACCGAGATCATGACCTGAGCCGAAACCAAGAGTTGGGTGCTTTATGGACTGGGCCACCCGGGCGCCCCTCATCCAGCTAGTTAAATCCAACTCTCTGCCCCACCGACGCCCATACTCAAGCAGCTGGGCCATGTTGACTGGTCCCCCCTTTAAAGTTGTGGTTCCCAGTCGCAGGTAAATGGGCACTGGCCCCTCCCAGGCTTCCCAGGGGTGGTCCCCCCGTCCTGAACAACCACAACTGTCTCACGCCTTCTGGTCTCTCTTCAAACCCTCGCTCCCAATCTGCCCCCTCCGCCCCGAAACTCCACTGACCACCGTGCCTCCTATTTCCTTCAAAAGCAGCCGGGAACCCTGCCACCTTCCCTCCACCAAATCTACCCACCTTCCTGTGTCTACAGCCTTGCAGTCCCTTCTCTCCTGCTACAAAGGATGAAGTGGGTTTTTTTTTTTTTCCCCTCTGCCAAAGCCTAAAGAGGATCCCCTGCCTCTGATTTTCCCCAAGATGCTCCCCGTTTCGTGTACATCACGCACGCCTCCTTCTCTACGGGGTCATTCCTGTCAACATGCAAACATGCTCCGTGCCTCGGGACACTTCTGGGATGCAGACGCCACGGAGAGGTGGCCTGTCCCAGGTCACAGGGCCTCTGGGCTCTAGCCCGGGATGGTGCCCCCAGCTGTGCTGCCTCTTCCGATGTCTTCAAACATGGGAAGGAACTGCTGTTGCTCCTTCAAGACAGCCGGTGTCCTCCAGAGGTAGAGATCTCTTTGCTCCTGAGGTACAAGTCATTTCTGTGGCAGACGTCTGCTCCCAGGGACTATGGAGAGCCTGGTTTCATCACAGACTTAGGAGTCTGGAGAACCGCAGAGCTGAGTGGGAGGACCGTACTGGGCCTGAGAACTGGATTCCTGAGAAAAGGTGTGAAATTAGTCAAACCAAGATTTGGAGGAGATGAGTCTTTGCTGCAGATCGTTGTAGACTGCAGAGGACTGAGAACTGAGGAAATACCTCCGTCCTTCAGGCCCGGAAGCTATGGGTTCTCACGCCTGCTTGTGCCTTCCTGGCTGTGTGATCCGGAGCAAGCTCCATAATGTCTCTGAGCCTCAGTTTCTTCTGGGAAGAGGAAAGACTACCTACCTCAAAGGCAATTGTGCTGTGAGAATCTGTGGGCCTCGAGACGGGTCGGTTTTAGCTCTCCTTCCGTATTGGGTCAGCTGGGTGACCCAGGCAATTGTGGGTGTGGATAGACCCGGCTATCTGTCTACACGGTGAGACCTCAGAAGTGCACCGGCCTCTGCAGAAAAGGCTGTTTCTGCCATATTGGGCCCTTCCTCTTGGCAGGGACTGCCAAGTCCCTTGGGCAGGGACTGCCTTTACCAAACTTCCTGTTCAACCTAGGCCTGACTGGGGGGCCTCAGGGCAATGAGGGAAAGACTATCACAGTGAAGTCCAGACTAAGGCTTCAGATGTAATGTCATAAAGCCAAGGTGTCTGCAATCACCCAGCCAGTTAGTCTCAGAGCAGAGCTAGGATGGGAATCCAGGCCTCCTGACTCCGTGAGCCCTGGCCAAGACTCAGAACACCTCAGGAGGCGGGCAGCAAGATTTAGGATACTCCCAGAGCACAAATTCAGTTCTTTTTACAACTAAGATCTTTCAAGAACTGTATCCTGACTGTGGCTGTTGATACAGAGAGTAAATTTTATTGTATGTAAATTTAATTTTTTTTTAATGTTTTTATTTATTTTTGAGACAGAGAGAGACAGAGCATGAGCAGGGGAAGGGCAGAGAGAGAGGGAGACACAGAATCCAAAGCAGGCTCCAGGCTCTGAGCTGTCAGCACAGAGCCGACGCAGGGCTCGAACTCACGAGCTGTGAGATCGTGACCTGAGCTGATGTCGGATGCTTAACCGACTGAGCCACCCAGGCACCCCTATTGTAGGTAAATTTTTAAAGAATGTGGGGGATAAAAGTCTTCCATGTAGATTATTAATTACCAAGTGGTTTTAGGACTTTGTTTTCCACTTCTTATAGAAAATATGTGGGTTGCTTGGGCCTCTTTTTTCATAAAACTGGCCTCTCACTCTCTCTCCTTTCTCCTTTAAAAATTTTGTTATTATTTTATTTATTGTTTTTTTTAAATGGTTTATTTATTTTTGAGAGAGAGAGAGAGCAAGAACGAGCAGGGTAGGGACAGACAGAGATCTGGAGTAGGCTCTGTGCAGACACCAGAGAGCCCGATGTGGGGCTCGAACACATGAACTGTGACATCATGACCTGAGTCGAAGTCAGATGCTTAACTGACTGAGCCACCCAGGCACCCCCCACCCTCTTTTTTCTTAAAGTTCATTTATTTATTTTTTAAAGTAATCTCTACACCCAACGTGGGGCTCGAACTCACAACCCGCAACATCAAGGATTGCATGCTCTTCTGACTGAGCCAACCAGGCGCCCCTCCTCTTCCCTTATTAATAGCAGATTTGCTTTCCACTTTCCCATCGCCTAGCAACCAATGAGGTACACAGTAGGTAGGATCATCCTCTTTCTGCAGCAAGTGTGAAAGCCACAGACACCCAGGTTCAGATCCCAGCTCTGTCACTTGCCTGTGTTAGCTTGGGTGGGTTACTTGACCTCTCTGGAGCTTCCCTTTCTCAACTTTGAATGAGCATGGCCATACCTTCTTCAGGAGGCCATCGTGGGTACTGAGTCCCCAGTGATGAGAATCCTCTGAGTACTTGTTAACACACAGATTCCCGGCCTTGATCCAGAGCTACTGAACCAGAATTCCCAGGGGGTGAGGTCTGGACCGCTGACAAGCCCCAGGGATTCTTATCAGGGAAATTTGGGAAACATCAGGTTGATTTCTTTAAGGCATTTATTGTTGTCTGCCACTAAGCGGCTAGTATTTATGGAGCACTTGAATGTGCTCAATCTTGGAAATGGGGGTAATAACGACTACCCGATGGGAAACAAGCAAAATAACATACGACGTCCAGCAGACAACAAATTCTAAATATATGTTGTGTGTCTTCACTCCCTCATAGTCGTCTGGACTCTCCCAGGCTGACGCAGAATGATCCAGAGGCTCTGTCCAAGGGATGTGCCTCCACAACTCCCGGGCCTCCGACCTCCCAGCCCCAACCAAACCCCCAACAGGAAGTTGCTCATTTTCCAAATTCCAGGGGCCAAGCCTCATTTAACCAGTTTGGGTTCCAGGCTCTTCCCTGTACCACTCAACATGGTCTAAGTTCAGAATACACTGATTGGCCAGGACTGGGTCATCCCCAGAACCAGAGCGGGTAGCCCTACCTGAACTTCAGGTCCGTATCCACACGAGTCCTGCTGGTGGTCCCTGTATTGTTGTTGCCAGACCAACTCCACGGATGTCCCCTGCATCAGCTTCTTGAGTCACAGTCGGCCATCAGGTTGGACTCTTTCTTGTCTCTCCCCTGCTGGCGTGCGCATGGCCTGCCTGATTTGGCCTGACCTGCCCTCCTGCGTCCAACCACCTCTCCTCGGCCCTGCTCACTCACCCCTGGGCCCAGCCTGCCACAGGGGCCTGTCTAAGGGCTGGTCCAGGGACTCAGGGCCACCATTGTGCAAAGCTGCTTATTAGGGACCCACTGTGGGAATCCTTCCAACCATGAACAATGAGTTTCTGAACAAGGATAAAAACAGCCTTTGCAAGTCAGCAAACGAGAAAAACGGAATTGCTCACACCCCCCCCCCCCCCCTTCCCTCAGCCGCCTGGCCCTTTTAACACAGTGGATAAGAACAAGTCTTCCAGCGTCAGGACGTAGGCTTGAGGCTTAACCGCCACTTACTAGCCAGGCTAGTTGTCTTCTCTTTGAACTTTGATTTCGTCAGTGAAATCTGTACGAGGATTAAGGGAGGCCATGGATATAAAGCGCATGACACAGAGTAGCTCCTAATCTAGAAGCATCATCATTACGCTCTTTCCAGGCACTGGTTCTGCATCGGGAAACACACACCGATTCCAGGGATGACCAATGTCAGACACTACGGGGAACATTTAAAAACACAGGACACACTCCAAAGCCAATGGAGCCCCCGGGTGTGCCGTGGCACTCCCTCCGTCCTGCCCGCCCAGGGCTTAGCGGTGTTCTTCCTGTAAGGCACTACACTGTGTATCTTCCACTTCTGGAAGCCCACAGCAGCTGGGCTCCCCGCAACCACAGTGCAGCTGCGGATGTCTGAGCAGCAGCCCAGGAAAGGGGGTCCTGCCTTCCACGCCGGGCTCTCCCACCGCCTTGCTGCATGACCTTGGGCACATCACTCACCCTCCCTGATTTTGGTCTCCTTTTTGGTCAAATGGGACGGTTGAGGACTGGGTGATTTCTAAGGGCCCTTCCCTCTCAAGGGTCCATCCTGTGCATTTGCTGGCACTCAGCGGGGAAACCTCTGTCCTGGGGGCACCGTGACGGGCAAGGAGGAGGTGGCTGCAGGGATTCTGGTGGAAGGGAAGAGGGCTGGCTCTGGAACCACACACCCCTGGTTTATTACTGGCGCTGCTCCTTCCTGCCTGCATGACCTTGGGCCAGTCACTAAACCGCCTGTAGAACAGGGATAACGGCACTTACCTAAGGCAGCTGTGAGGATTCGGTAAGAGGAGATGACGCACATACAGCGTGGTACCTGGCACACAGTGAGTTCAATAAATAGGCTTTTAGCGCCTCCCCACCCGCCACCCGCCCCTTGGGCTGAACTTCCTCTTCCTCCTTGTCATTCTTGACTAACTTCAGTGAAATGGAAATAGTTCAAACAGACCTGGGTTTCATCCTGGCTCCACCTCTTCTTAGCTCCACATCACTTGACCTCAGTGTTCCTCATCTGTAAAATGGGCACGGCAAGACCTTTCCTTAAGGGTCGATGTAAATACTTGGTATGGTTGCTACAGATAGTCTGCTCTTCCCTTAATCCCATCAACACTAACCCAGTCATCACTATGCATTTCACCTTACATTTTATAGCATGTATGTCCATTATCTACATGAGTCAGCTGGTCTCTAAAGCCCCCAAGGAGGCAGTCAGGGTCAGAACACCCAGGGCCAGGTCGGAGACGCTCTCAACTTCACCCCCTCCCCATGTTCTTTGGCCAGCTCCGGGAGGCACAGAGCACGCCCACCAGTTGATCTTCACCACCCCGTTGCTTGGCATGGGACCTGGCCTCTGGGAGGTCACCTTCCCCGCCTTCCACCTGGGGCTGGAGGATGTCTTTGCCAAAGAAGAGGACAGCAGGTGTCTGGGCACCGCCCAGAGACGGGGTGGGTCAGTCTCTCCCCAAGAAGCACCTCATTCTGCTGGAACCACGCAGAACCAGGCCTTGCTAGAACTCAGGGTTCAAAGACGTAAGGCAGAGAATGAACATAACGTGCATACGCATTAACTACCACAGTATTCTACCATGGCATAATCCTCCTAGAAAACACAGAACCTTGCACGGGAGCCTTAGAAATGTCCAACTTTTGGTTCAACGACCCTGCTTCTAAGGCTCTGTGTGGAGAAATCCACAAAAAGTAGAACAGAACCGCTGCAGGGGGAAGTGAGAAACAACTCAAACCTCTAACCATGTGGTTAGACTGAGAATCAAGCGGGTCAGAATAGTTAATGGACTACTACATAGCCATTTAAGATCCATGCTTTTGAACTCTTCAGAGGTAAGAGAAATTACCGTAACGATGGTTAAGGAAAGAAGGAACAAATTTGTTTTATCCATCCCTGGGGGCTTCAGGTGAGTATTCTTTCCAACAGAACCACGAAAGAGAACTCAAAATAAGGTCCCAAAGTTGGCCTCACTTTTGGGTGACTGTTTCGGTGTTCGAGGAACTCTTTTTCTAGCTTTACATCTTTTGGGTTTTTACTCTGAAGACGAAGCTTTTAATGAAGACCGCACACCACTGAGCCTGGCTTTGAGAACCCCAAGCCTCCAAACTTGGCACCAGGTTGCATACATACTCTGTAAAGAAGCTATTTTAATCAGATAACCGATGCTAACGCTTCCCCGCATCAGCTAGCAGGTTATCTGGAATGCATCTTAGAAAGATCAATGGCCTGCTGGACTCAAAGAAGCCATCCCCAAAAAAATTGTATAAAAAGATTTATTGAAATTTATCAATGACAAACAGACATAAAACTCAAAGTTTGGCTCTTCTGAGGGGGAGGAGAAAAACCGGTGCAGATGTTCTTTTGTACAGATGAAACGCGGGCTAGGAAAGAACACGTCACTTCTAAAGCAATCCAGAAGGGGGACACGAAAGCAAACCTGTACACTCACTAGGAATTTGCAGTCATTTCAGATTTCCACTAGGTAAGAAAATACAATTTTGCGTTAGTTTATCCGTGCTCGGGTGTATGAAAAAAAAACCCAGCCGACATGCAGCACTGCCTCCCGTGCCTAGGTTTGTAAAAACGGTCTAAGCACAGAAGGACACGTGGAAGAATTCTCTGGTCATTTTTTGTAAAACAAGGCGTTCGAGTATTTTACAGAACAAGATAGGACAGTTTTGTGTTTCCTTAATCTTATTTTAAAGAGGTTGAAGTTTGAGGGTTTGCTTCTTCTCTCTTAATTGTCATGACCGAATCCATTCTACTCATAACCCATAAGCCTGCTGTTTTCGGCTCTCTGGCTCATAGCTCTGAAGAGTGACGCCACAGCCTTCTTCACAGAGCAAAGCCCACCACCATCTGTGAAGAGGGAAAGGAATGAGAGACGGGGAATGTCCCCCAACCAGTGCCAAAATACGCCTTTAGGTTGCTATTTACAAACCAGGGCGTTGGATGCCTCTAGCAGGCCCGAGAAATGCAGAAATCACGGGAAAGAGCACAAGAGGTAAGATGTGGCTGGTGCTCAGCGCCTTCTGGGCTTCGAGAAACCAAACGGAGGCCAGCCACGACCTTCCAACTGACTCCAGAGACTCCGGAAGTACCAGGAGACAGAAGAGCCCTCCAAACCATCCTCTTTGAGAGTAAGAAACAAATGCTCACTTGGTGTGTACCTTAGCTATCGCATTTACAGGGACAAAACCAGACACAAAGAAAAAGTAGGGGAAAAAAATAAAGAGTGGCAGTAAAAATAGTATTTTATTCCACCCCCTCCCGCCCTCCCTCCCCCCACAACCCCCAGTACACGTTTCCCCTCTCGTTCCCACAGCAACGTTACAATCAGAAAAAAATAAGTTTCGGGGGGCGGGATTTCGGGGGGGGGGGGTATGGGTAAAAACAGTCAAATCACAATAGGAATTTTTCAAAATAGGTTATTCCACTTAGTCATCGTCTTCTCCCTCATCTTCAGGTTCTCGTTTTCGCTTCTGACCCCTTTCTTCTTCTGGAAGAGGAAGGAAAAGGCGTTTAGGTTAAAACACTGAGCCTGCCTCTCACTCGACCCACCTGCTGGGAAACCAGGGGACCATACGTCTGGGAAGCTGGGCCATCCCTGGCAGATCTGAGGGGGCAGATCTGCAAGCCAGGGAGGCACGGGGGCCTCGGATGGGTGTGTTCTACCCTCGGGCAGGTCCCCAGGGCCTGTGCGGTCCGCTGCCGACCGAGGGGGCCGGGCTAGCTGAGAGTAAAAAGGCTGCCATACCACCAACATCTTCTTCGTCTTCCTCGTCGTCTACTTCCCCATCGTTATAACCCTCTTCATCCTCCTGGAAGAGAATACAGACAGCAGGCATTAGTGATGCCCCTGGCCCAGAGACCCGCTGAAGAGGCCACTTCCCCAGACAGTGAGATCGAGAAGGTGGGGGCCTCTCAGAGCCTCACAAGAACCTGCCACCTCAGGATGGATCCAAAGCAGACGTTCTCTTGCATCAAGGATCCCTTTGAGAAAATGACAAAGCTCTGAACCCCTTCTCCAGAAGAAACCGCCCACATCACACACAGTATCTGCAAACAATGTTGGGGGGATGGCAGATGCTAACCCAGTTCAGAATTCTGACCTGGAGTCCCTGTAACTCAAGCAGCTTTCCAATCTGTGCGCTCTCGGGAGAGAAACTTCCCCAAGCCGACTCTGTCATGCACAAGCCAGCCGTGCTTTTATTTGCCCTCAAAGTAGTTTTCGCTTCAAGGGAAGACCCCGGTTTTAGCAAATCCAGGTTCTGTGGGCAAGTTCAACCTCACGCTACCCAGCCTGTCCACCGCCTTGCACACTTGGATCACTCGGAGGGGACGATCAATCCCAGGCCCCTGGAGGACATCATTCCCAGCTCCTTGAGATTCAGCAAGGTGTGTGAATTCATTCTCAGCACAGGATCCCTGTTTTACGCTGCTTCTGAAGTCCTATGCTAGCTGAATCTCTACATGTTGAACACTGTTCCTAAAGCATCAGGCAACCAACCCATAGTTTAAGAAGAACCTGGTGTGGGGCAGTCAGTTAAGCGTCTGACTCTTGGTTTCAGCTCGGGTCATGATCTCTCCGTTTGTGAGTTCAAGCCTGACATCAGGGTCTCAACTAACAGTGCAGAGCCTGTTTGGGATTCTCTCTCCCTCTCTCTCTGCCCCTCCCCTGCTCATGCTCTCTCTCTCTCTCAAAATAAATAAGTAAACTTAAAAAAAATAAATAAAAAGATCTTGATGAGAACTTTCTTTTTGTCAAGAGACATATCCTTTTAGAAGATCACCAAATAGTTTTTCAGTCTGTCTGCTAAGACTTTTTTGGTCTGTGTGTAAGTTCAACTTCACTGGAAGCTAGAACTCTTGCAGATGGTCAATGAGATTACAAAAAAAAAAAAAAAAAAACCAAAAAAAAAAAAACCACAACAAAAAAAACACAACAAAACCCTGCACGTTGGGACTCCTGTGACAGGAAGCGCAAGATGAAAAATCCATTAGCCAACATGACTTACTGCCCTGTCCTGGGGGGGACTGTTTTTCTAAGTCTTTATTTTTTAAATATTTGCAATATTCTTGCAGCCTACACCTAGGGAAAAGGGAAACCCAGCAGCAGAACTAGGCGGGAACAAGGCCGATCTTTTTCTATTTGCCTTGCCTTGTGCCTCTCCTAAGTTTGGGGTGGGTAGGAGATCCTGTCCAAATGGGTCTGTGGCAGGATAGAGACAGGAAATCGGAGAAGGTAGGTACCCTGTCCGTGTTGTTCTCACTTTCAGCCTCTCCAGGTGTAACTTTTTTGTTTTTTTAATGTTTATTTATTTTAGAGAGAGAGAGACAGAGTGCAAGCAGGGGAAGGGCAGAGAGAGAGGGAGACACAGAAACCAAAGCAGGCTCCAGGTTCTAAGCTGTCAGCACAGAGCCCGATGCGGGGCTTGAACCCATGAGCTGTGAGATCATGACCTGAGCCGAAGTCAGAGGCTTAACTGACTAAGCCACCCAGGTGCCCTTCCGGGTCTAACTTTTGTAATCAGGAAGAGCTGATTTAGAATTCTGAACAAGTCATGGAAAATGACTATTACAGAGAGACTCCGAACATCCAAACACAAAACCTAGCACAAGACCTTGGAGAAGGGTGTAAAAGCCTAAAATAGTTAAGTGCTATTACCTACAAATTTTTATATTCTCTTAAGAATTCACTGAATTGATCCTTCTTTACAACTCAGATGTAAAACAATACCTATCTTACAGATGAAGAAATAGGCTCAGAAAGGTTAAGGAACTTGTCCAGGGACACAGAGCCAGCAAATGGTAGAGCTGGGATCCGCCTCCTCAGACTGTGCTATTAGTAACCCTCACAGACACGCACAAACCTTGTTAAGATGCTGGGAGCAAGCCAATGTATTAGGATCACAGCATTATTTCCACGTGTGCTAGGGACCCTTGTCACTCTGAATGGCACCAAGCAGGGTCTTCTCCTATCACCCATGAGTTCAAAGCAGTCTTTGATTTTCTCTAACACAAGTGCTCAGTAAATATCTGAATTAACGTATGAATGCAAAAAGGCAGAAAAGAAGGATGTGGATTCCCTAAGAACTAATTTTCACATATAAACCAGGGCTAGGTTTATTCCACCAGCACATGGCTCCCCTCCTGACCTGCCTCCAGAATCTTCTCCCTCTTCCTCTCCCGGGGCTGGCTGCAAGCCTGGACTCCCCCATAGCAGCCCCATAAAAGGCCCCGAAATGGTCTCGTTTCCCCAACCAGGGTTTCGTGGCTGCCAAAGGCCGATCACCGAGGCCTTTAAGTTGGACGGAGTCATAGGCAGCAAGTAAGGGGGACTCTGGGAGCTGATGCCCCTGCCCGGTTCAGCCTCTTACCTCTTCTTCTCCACTCACGTCCTCCTCTTCTCCTTCCTCCTCCTCCTCTTCATCCTCCTCGTCTTCCACTACCTGAGCATCTTCATCATACTCTTCCTCTGTGCAGCAGAAATGGGGACAAGGGAACTGGTGGTGAGCCCGCCTCCCTCACAGCACGAGCCCAGGCTGTGCACGGGTGTTCCATACAGGTAGTCTCCCGTGGGGCCCAGGACCCTCCCACGCCCACTCAGGCCCAAAGCCTGGAAGCCCCGGTGTGACTGAACACACCCTAGGGTCATCCAAAAGCTAAACCCTCCTCCCAAGTTGTACAAAAACGAGAAGTTCCTGGGTGGAGGCTCAGCCCACAGAGAACTCGCTGGATCAGAGGAACAAGTTACAGGGTCTAGGAAGGCAGAGAAGTCAATTCATTTGCCAAGAGCATCTAGCCAAATTCCTTGCTTTAAAGGTGAACATCCGAGTCCCTGAGGGGGGATGTGACTTGTTCAAGGTCATACGTCAGAGTTGGCCATGGAGGTGGGCCTAGAAACCTGGCCTCAGGAGTCCTGTCCTGGGCCCTTCCTGTCATACCACAAGATGGAATAAACTAAGGCAAATGGGTGTCTTGAGTATCTGACCTAACAAGGAAACTCAAAAATCCTATGTCTGAATTAATGGGCCAAATGTCTCCACTCTCTCTGTTACTGTGGCCATCAAGAACCCGCTGGGAAACTACACTACGCTGGCACAGGGGGGAAGGAGACAGGACACGCTCCTTTCCTTTCTTCCTTCCTTCCTCCCTGCAGGTCCTGCTGCTCACGGCTCAACCTCACCCTCCCCGCACCACCAGGGGGCCCAGCATGCCACGCGAAGCAGCCTCTTGTACTTCCGGGGCCCCTGGGGGCCCCTGGGGCTCCAGCATCCACACCCTGCAGGTCCCGCCTGTGGTCCTGTGGGCTGCAGCCACCAGGGGGCCCCACAACCTCTCCAGCTCATGACCTCATCTCCACTGCTGGACACCCAGGTGAATGGGACCCTCAGGCCACACCCCACCTTCCTCTGTGCGCTCACCAGCCCTGGGCTGGGGAGTCCACGGTCACGGTCACGGTCACACTACAGAGAGACACTGTAGGATCTCATTCTGGGGGTGGGGACTTTGGAAAAGAGGAAAAACCGGAAGGGAAGGTTTAGTTAGATTTCTTAAAGATTTACCGCACTGTCAGGCAGTGTCACGATGCCTCTCTGGGGTTCGAGCCCCAGTGAGAAAGATGAGGGATGGTGGCAGCAAAGCAGCCCCACTCTCCCCACCCCACCCCACCCCCCGACACCCACCATCCTCGTCCTCCTCATCGTCGTCCAGCCCCTCCACATAGCCCTCGGCGTCTGAGTCGGGGGCCTCCTTGTCATCCCGGTCGTAGCCGTCGAGATACGTGAGCTGTGGGAGGAGCTTGAACACGTTTTCTCGGTAGTCGTTCAGGTTGGTCACCTCACAATTGAAAAGGTCTAAGCTCTTGAGGTTTTCTAACTTTTTCTGCAAGCAGAAACATGAAGTCGACAGTGAATGATCTGTGGGAGGGCGGGAGGGCAGGGGGGAAGCAGGAGGGGGGACTGAGCCAGGTGGGAGGAAACAGCTTTGCTCTGCCCAGCCCCGTCACCCTGGTTGGTGGGCCTCAGTTCCTTCACCTGGAAAATGGGAGGGCGCACTTTAGGGCCTTTGAAGCTCCATCCAAGGCCAACACATTTAGTCTGCAAATACAGCTTTGGCCGTGTCAGTGACCAGCTTCAAATTAACCTGGGACTCCCTGGGGCTCCAGCCAAGAGCTTTGCGGCTGCCCCTGTGACGAAGGAGCCAGAGGGGAACGAAAAAGGCGCCACGAACAAAGAGACTCCTGATGTGTCTATTACTAATGATGGTGTGGATGACGGCCATTCACATAGCACACTAGGTATTAACTCAGTTTATCCTCACAGCCCCGATAAGGAAGAAGTGATTACTAATGTTCAGTTGCTCTCAAGATCTCAGGAGCGAGAAGTCATTCTCAGCAGGTCAAGGGCAGGGAAGGAGTCTGGGCTGTGGTCTGGGTGGGCGAGCCCAACACCCTCCCCCAGCCTGAGGAGGTGAGCGTAAAGCATCAATCACATTGATAACCAGGGAAGGAGAAGCTCCAAAAACATGTGTGGTCTGTGCAGGGAGAATAGGGTGTGTCTGTCTGTCTGTCTAGGTCAGACCTTTCATCGTAAGCCGAATCACAATGTTTTATATACACATACGCTTGGCCTCTACACCTGCCTCCCAAAATACACATATACAGAACTTCAAAGATCTTCCTATGAAATCACGAAATCAAGGCTTCCAGGTAGATCCAAATAGTTTTGCTTTTCCCTAGGTTGGTGGAAGACCTAAAAAGAAGTTCTGTGGGACGCATATACTCGTAGTTGACTCCACGCCACAGCGGGCAAAGTCAGAGCTTGGGAAAGATGTGCCGGCTTCTGGTTCTGCCGTTCTGGCCCATCAACCTGCCCCTTGAGCGTCCACAGAGGACAGGGAGTGCCTTTTGGACAAGAACCCTACAAACCCGAACTGAGGGATGCCCCAATTTCTACTCTGTAAACCTAGAAAGTGTGGCAAACTTGGCAAAATACCCTCATGACCTTTCCCTGACTCTAAGGTGGATGGCTTGTGAGAGGGTTCTTACGTGTATGTTCGCAATAAGAATGCTTATTTAACGTGGTAGTATTTCCGTATGTCAAGAAAGCTATTAGTCAAGGACAGCTGAAATCAAGGGAACACACTCACTCAGATCCAGGTAATGGAGAAATTGTTATTGTGACCATGCCTTGTCCCTTTCTGGTGAGTAAACCCATGAAGTTTGGGGTGTGTTCAGCTCTATGGAAATGAACAGGAGCCAGAAACACGGCCCACGTCTCTGAGGCCCTGGTCACTATCACACCAAGGACTAGAGACCATGGCTCAGTCGCTCTCTGCCCCTCAGAGCAAGGCCTGCATCGAGGCTCTTGCCCCATGCCATTCTGGGCCATCCAGGGGGCCATCCCACCATTTGGGGGTACCAGCCTCAGGCCAGCAATCCAAGGAGAAAACAGGTGGGCCACTCCCAGGGGCAGCTTAATTCTTGGGTGGCTCCTCCCTCCCCAACGAGGGACTATGAACCAAGCTCAGGTTCCCACAGCTGAGCAGAAACTGTACGAAGAAAAGCACTGGACCAGAAGTTGAGGCCAGGGTCCTACCCCACCCCGGCCCCCTGACTACCCACTCTGGCAGTGTGAACTTGCTCAAGCCATTTAACTTCGCTAGGCTTCAGCTTCTCTGCGGACAAGGCAGAAATAGTAGCTCCAAGTTGATCTCATAGCACACGAGGGTCAAATAAAGTAAAAGAAGTGAGAAGAAGAAAAGAAAAGACAAAGAAAAAGAAAAAGAAAGGAAAGGAAAGGAAAGAAAAGAAAGGAAAAGAAAGGAAAAGGAAAAGGAAAAGGAAAAGGGAAAGGAAAGGAAAGGAAAGGAAAGGAAAGAAAAGAAAAGAAAAGAAAAGAAAAGAAAAGAAAAGAAAAGAAAAGGAAAAGGGAAAGGAAAAGGAAAAGAAAGAAAAGAAAAGAAAAAAGAGAAAAGAAACAAACCCCAAACATTCTACAAACGCAAAAGTAGTATTCCCTGATATCAACTCCTCCCCCCTCCCGCCCCGAGGAGAGGGAAGGACCCGAGGACCCGAAAGACTCACCAGTGGCTCTATTGTGCTGAGGTCTTTAATTTTGTTGCCACTTAAATTTAGATGCGTGAGGTTCGGACACTTTTCTGCCAATACTTCCAGGCCCCCTGAGATTCTGTTATCGCTTAGTTCAAGCTAAACAGGGCAGGGAGGGGAAAAGCAGAAAGAGCTCTTAACACGAAGGCGGAGGGCCCAGGGTGCCCAGCCCTCAAAGTCGTCTGAGGGCCTCGACCACGGGCGTGTCGGCGCATGCGGCCGCCTCACCTTCGCTCGCGCCCCCTCAACACCAAGCAACGAGCGACCCTCTCCCCTCCTCCCCATGCACACTCCTAGACTCTATTTACCTTCTTAAGTTTGTTTAACTTTGGTAAGTTTGCGACTGAGGTGAGGCCTACGTTGATTGTACTTAAGAACTCCAGTTCTTCAAATTCATCTGTGAGGCCCTCGATTTTGCCTTCGATTGACCGGCAGTTGTCCAGGACGAGCTCTTTCACCTGCAAAGGGAAGGCCAGCGGGCGGTCAGACCCAAAGAGCAGTCAGTCCGTCCTACACTGCAGGCTGCACCTCCTCTGTCTCTTCAGGGGCATCGTGCGGCCAGCACCCACCCGGGTCCTCCTGCCGTCTGCGGTCCTGAGGGGAAGGACGGAGGGGGTGGGCACACGCTCCGGGCATGGTGGTCTCGTTCCAACGCCACGGCCACACTTCTCCAAAACTCCCCTTAAAAATAAGCCGCCACAGTCCCCAGCTTCCCACCAGCACCAGCCACACCGTCAGATCCCCACCGCCCTCCTCCCAGGCCCTGTGGCCTCAGCCTGCCCACCTCCCACGGCCAGCTACTTCCCCTCCTTCTGCCTCCGTGTGCCTGTGACCCTCGGTGTGTGGACGGGGCCCAAGACACACACGTACGCCACCCTCACCAGCTCACCGGCCAGAGCCTGCCCACCCGTCACCACAGTCACCCACTTGGCCTGGCCCCTGGTAGGGGCCGCAGACTACGGAGCCCCCCACTCTCCGTTCTCTAGACCAGCCCCGTGCAACAGAACCTCCTGCAACGATGGATGCCTCCTGCTCTGGCCAAGAGACGAGGAGCTAGCCGAGGGTGGCCACTGAGCACCTGTGACCCGGCTGGTGAGACTGAGGAACTGAGTTTTCACTTTCATTTTCCTTAATTTAAATGTAAAAAGATACTTAGAATTACCATACGGGATAGTGCATCTCTAGACCCTGCTCTTCCGGGTCCTGAGCATAGATGTGAAAGGAAAAGAATGGAAATCCGCAACCCTAGGACGGCCCCGTAATGCATGCTGAGGTCGTCGAAGTACAAAAAGTCAGTCTTTGGAAGCACCTCTGTGACCCTGTCTGGCCCTTCTTTAAAACTCCCTGGAGGCAATTTTGCCGCTGGAGTTCTTAGATTCTCTTCTTTTCTCTTCTTACTCCAATCTGGGTCCAAATCCTTTATTTCTGATGACGCAGAAAGACGAGTTTGGCTCAGGTCATGATCTCATGGTTTGTGAGTTTGAGCCCCACCTCAGGCTCTCTGCTGTCAGTGTGGAGCCTGCTTGGGATTCTCTCTCTCTTCCTCTCTCTCTGCCCCTTCCCCGCTCTCTCTCTCAAAATAAATAAATGAACTTTCAAAACACCCCCCCCCCCAAAAAAAAACTGAGTTCCTTTATTTAAAAAAAAAAAAAAAAGACTCATGAAAAGCAACTTCTCATTAGGTGGTTAAAAGGTAGATTTGGCTGAAGGGAAGATTCCAGGCTCCAGTACAGACGGTGGGGAGACAAGCTGAGGAACACATCAAGCCCCAGGCCTCAACGTCTCTGGGGAGTCAGCAAGGGAAGCCAGGGTACCCAGACCTCCAGGAGGATGCCCCGGTGACCCACTCCTGCCCCAGCAGTCTGGCTGCTCCTTCGCCACCCAGGGCTGGCAGGCACCTTAAAGGTAACTCTTCCTGGCTGCATCTGGTGCTGGACACAACATCCCACCTGTCTGCTCCCCACAGCCTCAAGGAAACACACATCACCATCTCGGGATCTGCTGCCCCCCTAGGACTTCCCCCTACAGGTTCTGATTGGTCACGGATGGTTCAGACAGTACGATCTAGTTCTTCCAAATGGCAGTCCCACACTGTCCGAAGGGTCATGCCAGCCCCTCAGAGCCTTTTCTTCTCCTGGACAAGCAGATGGCCTTCTGTTCTAACCAGCGCCTGTCCAGAGCTCCTCCGGCCCCCTGAGCAGGCCAATTTGCTTAGACCTTCCTGCCGGGCCCAGGATGACCGGCTTGCCACAGTCCTCCAATCCTCCCTCCTGCTCAGGCGTCTCGAGGCCAAGCAGAAACCTGGGGGGACAGAATCGACAGTGGGCCTGCTGGGCCCCTTCTCAGCCCACCCTTGTCAGCGGGCAGACCAGGGGCGCTCGGGGCACATCTGGACTGCAGAGCCCCCACAGTTACCCTGCTTTCTTCTTCCCTGGCAGACAGAGGTGGTGTGCCTAGCCCAGCGACAGTGGCAATCTGCCAGGAAGGGCAAAGCCAGGCACAGGAGCTCCTTCCCAGAGCTGACCCGTTCTGGGCCTAGGCAATGGCCGCCAAGTCCTGCCTTTCCCCTCGGATCTGGGATGGGAGAAGTTAAATCCTTTTCCACTCCCTCAGTCCCCAGGAGAGGCCAGATGTCCAGGTCAAGCCACCTTCTCAAGGTCACTGGCAAGAGTGCCTGGGAATAAATCCTGAGAGGCCTTCTGCCCTAGGGCAGGAAATCAGCGTAGAGCCAGGAAGCCAGGCCTTAGGGGAGCAGGGCAAACGGAGGGAGGTTCACAGCTCCGGGGAAGGGGGTAGGCCCACCTCCTTCATCTGCACCAAACTCTGGAGCCACAAGGCCTGCGGTCTTCGGAAGGCGCTGCAGATTCTTGGAGCTCCACCAGAGAAAGACAAATACGAGCAGGGATTCCAGTCCACCCTCAAAGATTTCAGACATGTGGTTTTTCCAGATGGGTCAAGGGCTTCTCCTCTTAACGACCATTTGCCAAGGAAAAGAAAGCCTTAGAGATGGGGGTGGTGGGGCTGGGAGTCAGGGGAATTCCTCCCGGAAGTCAGCCTCTTTTCCAGAGAGGCACGGCGCTGCCTGGGAATTCTACGGACAGGCACGGGGTCCCAGTCCCGGCACCCCACACGACCGCCAACTGGGGGCCATTCCTCCCGGGGGATGATATGCAAGCAGCTACCACTAATGTTTTTATTAATAGGAACCATCGGATCTTTCCAGAGCCTGCACAGACCCCTTTGAAGTGCTTTGCTGGCACCAGCTGGTTCACTGGTGGGAATGGGATTTTCCCATTCCACAGCCACATCAGAACCACCTATCCTAATGGCCCCTGGAATGGACATAAGACCCCATGCAGTGAACCAAGGTGGTCAGTGTTGGCTCCCGACTGGTCCTCAGATGTTCCCAAATATGAGGCGCGCTCTCCCAGACTCCCCCAACTCAACCCTATAAGCTCTCCTGAAGCCCCTTCCAACAGGTCCACCAGCAGGGTGGGGACCGCTCCTGGCAGTCCCCGCCCTGGTTACACTTCCTTCGTAACCAAAACAAAATCCAAGCCAGCCCTCCTTCAGATGACACTGCGATTAGGGAGCAAGGATGTGGAGAGGGGCTGGGGGACCTGGCACCCTGCTCTTGCCAAGCGGGAAGAGGCTGCTTCCAGCCGCTTGGGCAAGTCTATGCCCTCTGGAGTGCCAGCAGTGGCCAGTTATAGGTCAGGTCTGCGGGGCCTCTGGGACCACCACTGGTTTCTGCGTTTCCTTCCTGGCAAGAGTTTCGGCAGTGTTTGGGGTGAGATCAAAGATGTGAGAGAAGGGCAAGGTTCAGACACTGCGGCTGCTGATATCACCAAAAAGCCCAAAAACCACGAGGGGGAAACCCACTGCTGCTTTGGGGAGTGACTGTCGCTTTGGGGATGGCAGGTAAGCCGCCTGTGAAGTCCCTGAAAGTGACCAAACAGGAAAAAAACAAAAACACCGGCCCAAGAGGTGATCTGAAGTCATTCCACACACGTCCCCCGGGTCCCCCTGGGTCCACAGAGGGTGGCCCTTTCCTAGAGCTCCAGGACAGACTCCCACATTTGCAAACCTCTAACCAGCCCCAGCGCTCCTCAAATCCACTCTGAGCTCCTGATCCAATTCCAACCCACTTCCTCCCGTCTCTGTGCGGTGGCCGCCACTCCAAGCCCTTCCAGGCAGAGAACATATCCCTGTTACATCCAGGGTGTGTTCGCCTTAAAAAAGAAAAAAAAAAAAAAAAAAATTAAGGTCCACTTCCCCCTGCCAAATCCTGGGTGTGAGCTAAGTGCAAAGTTAAAATTAAACTGGAAATTTGTACTTTGGGTTGAGACTCTCTCCCAAGCTTCACTGGCCCTTTAAAAATATCTGAATGTGGTTGCTCTCTAGCCCAACAACTGGCTTACTCTGCTGGTAGCAGAAGCTTTTCAAACACCCATGGACAAAACTACACAGGATTCTAGGCTTCACTCCTCAGGTGTCAACACCCAAGAGGAGTCTGCATGTTCACACTCAGCCCTCGAGAGAGGTCAGTCGGGAGGCCACTGAAGCTTCCCAAGAAATCAGACTGTCCGGCTCCAGCATTTCCTGAAAAACTTGTCCCCAAAGCAAGGACACAGCAATCATTTCTCACCAATGGGAGCTGAAACGTCCGTGCTAAACACAAACACATTATTACTCTAAGGAACAACCCGTTGCTTGTTTCAAAACTGTGAAATCTTGTCTTCACAGCTCTCTCAAATGTGACCATTTCCTCTCTATTCTCTACACCGCAGTCCTGATCACAGTCATCGAAGTCACTCTAAGTCCGATTCTGCCTCCCAGCGGGGTCTCTGTGACAGCGGGGGGTGCACTGGACTACACGAACAGGTCAAGGACCTGGCTGGCTGAGGACCCTGACTCTGTCCCTGAGGGCTGGGCTCTGCCTCTGCGGAAAGAGGAGAATGGGATCTGTTTAACTTGTGAAGTACAAACCCCGGCCTAGAACACATTCCTTGTGTGTGTGTGTGCGTGTGTGTGTGTGTGTGTGTGTGTGTGTATGTTTGGCGGGGGAGGGACGGGGGGGCTCCAAGTTCCTACACTGACTTAAGTGGGCCCTCCACTCTGACCTCTCCTCAATCTCACCCTTGCATCACAAATCGAGTTCAGGCCCCCCCCCCGCCCTCCCCAGGAAACCTTCCCCACACCCAGCTCTGAGCATCCCAGGGCACTGAGGGCAGCTGCCACATGAATCATTTAATCGTGTATTAAGCATCCGATCCTCCTAGAGGTCAGGGACTGTCCTTCCCCGTAATCAGCCTAGCGGGGAGCGGACACCAGAGCAACTGCTTAACAAATGTCCTGCTTACCGTGCCAGGCACAGCACTAGGTGCCGGGAGTACAGAGTGAGTCAAACTTACAGTGTCGCGGGTCCCCTATACACTGAATGAACCCGACCTCTTACAAACAACGTTTTCCACGAGCCTTGTGTCCCCCAGGAGGCAGGCCAGCTGCGTACGCTCCTTTTGACCTGACCCAGTGCTCTGCACGCCAATCTCTTGCCTATTAAAAAAACCTCCCTCCACCAAGGGTGCTCCTATGACACTGTTCACCTGGGTAAATGCTGAGGGGACTCAGAGGCAACGGTGAGCCAGTGAGCCGCAGCGGGGTCCCTGCCAGCAAGAGGTGTGGTGGCGGCTGGGAGGAGGCAGACGGCTGGTAAATAACCTCAGAGCAGCGTGCCAGGTAGCAGACCGAAGGCTGGGACAGAGTGCATTCTTCAAATGCCTCTGCCCCAGACGGGACAGGCATGTTAAAGGAAGACAGGAGGGACCCAAGAAAGGGGATGTACTATATCAAAGCCAGGACTGGCTATATCGTCGGCAGGGCTTCGTGCAAAATGAAAACATGAGCCCTCTTGGTCAAAAATTATTAAGAACTCCAAACCCGCGACAGCAGCGCATTGAGCCCAAGGGAGGGCCCTCCTAAGCACAGGTCACATGCCCGTGATCAGCTGGCCCTGATTTAAATGGACAGCTTGGGCCTAAAACAGAGCCCTCTGAAGGCCAGAGCCAGAGAGAAGGAAGCTTTAGTGAGAACAGCTCTTTATTTTCCCAGCACTTCCGGAGGCAACGTGGAGAGGTGGACAGAAGGCAGGCTCTGGAGTCAGAGAGACTTGGCTCAAGTCCACATTCTCCACTTGCTAGCTCATCTCACCTCCCCTGAGCTTCCGCTTCCTCCAGTGACAACAGTGCCCATCACCTAGGGCTGGATTAAGTGAAATAATGAATGCACTTAGAGCATTCCCAGTTTGGAAAAAGCCACTTGCCTTCTCCGTGATCCACAAGCCACCTTTACCACGGTGTCCACAGCCATGCCACAAGAATGGGAACAAAGGCAAGCCGCCACATCTGAGCCACCAAAGCTGTCTCTCATGGAATGCACGAAGCCTCTTAACATTCTGGAGAACTAAGGTAGTAGGCCCAAAATATACCCCTCTCGACCTTACATCTACACCTCTCGTTTTTGGCCTTGTTTTCCCCCACTGGCCTCGAGTCTCGATTTTCTTTTCTTTCCCTGAGCAAGAATGCAACACATATTTGTAGCTTTGGTCTTTACCTGTCCGTCCCTGACCAATTTAGTTTTCAGGTTCCAGTCTTGCACAGAAGACGAGACTCAAATCAAATTGACCCCGCATTTTTTTGGTGCTCGTGGGTTTTAAATAGGTCAGCTTTTAAATGGGCCATCCCCCGCTGCAGATCCCATTTCTGGCTAGAAGGCCAAACTCTAGTTCGGCTTAACAGTCTTGTGCGGCAAGACCTGCCAAAACCCAGTCAGGTTCCATGGAGGGGAAAGTCAGGCTCTGGGAGAAAAGTCAGACATTTCGAAAGCTGGAAAGGCCTTTGGGATCATCTAGGTCAGTGGCTTTCTGACCACAACCCACAGTAAAAATATATTTATACCCTGGCTCAGTGCACACATGTCCTGTGTATACAAGACATGCACACCGAAACGAAACGTACCCTATTACAATTACTGCTTTCTGTTACATTAAAGAAAAAAAAAAATTTTAATGCGATTTTTTAATGCGACCCACCGTTTGTAAAATGCTGGTCAAGTTTAGCCCTCTTTTTTTCCAGAGGAAAGAGCAAGGTCCAGAGTTGGCCCAGAGTCCAGGAACCGTGAGCTGGGTGATTCTTCTGTCAAGCTACCCCATACCACCCCTCTGAGCAGAAATCAGAGGCCCCAGACTGGGGAATCATCCACATAGCTTTCGAATTTCTGCTAACAGGAGGATATTCTGCAGCCTCAGTGGTAGCCAAGACCCTGGCCTCCACACCTTAAAGATCTTTTAAAATCTTAACTTAAGGGGCAGGGTCCCAACACTACCTTAAAACCAAAAAAAAAAAAAAAAAAAATCTCTCCAAGAAAAAAAAGCATCTGAGTGTCTGGATTTTGTTTGTTTCCTACAATAGAGCTCTGAAGGCACGGGTGGGAGCACATGGCCGCGGGAAGTCGGTGACGCCATCCTTATTATTTTAGGGAACCGTGGAACGCAAGCCGAGGCGCGCTGCAGCGGTAATTAAGCTGTCGGCCAGGGCCCGGGTAATAGGCTAAGCGCCGGCTGGGGGAGGGCCCGCATTAACATAAACCCTGTGACTGGCTCCTGCTCCGCCTGGAACCGGCTCCCTACCTCCTCCAGCGGGTGCGGGGAGGTCTCGGTTTCTGCCTCGGAGACAGAGAGGAGCTGGTTCCACTGCGGATGCTTCCTCCAGCCAGAAGGACAGACTCGCAGTAACCGGAGGCGGGCGGGGATGGCTGTTGTAGGACCTGGGCTTCCGGCTTGTGGCATGGGCCCGCTTGGCGCGAGTGAGCCCCCGGCACAGCCGGGCCTCCTCCCTGATATTTGGGCCCTGGCTTTCCTCCCCTAACACCTCATTCCTCCCTCCGGGGCCAGTCTACATTCTACTCCCCTTCAAGACTTGTCAGTTACACTTCCCTGACCGCCCAGCCCCTGCCCTAGCCCTGTCCGCCTTAAGAGTATGGAAAGCAAAGTATTCCCAGAGCAGCAGAAAATAGGGCCAGAAGGCTGTTTGGACCCAGGACGTGGGGAGGGGGTGTCTTGGTCTGACTTTGCTGGGGGAAGGCAGTGTAGTGGGAACAGGGAGAGATGAGGTCTTGGCTCCGGTGGATGATGCGATTGGTTGGCAACCTAGCAGGCTACATCTTCTCTCCATGGTTGTCCCTTCCCACCTTTATTGGGTACTGGATGAAGCAGGAGTTTGAAACTGGTCCCAGAAGGTGGTATCTGAATGGTGACCAGAAGGAGGAAAGAGGGACAAGAAGCATGAGGGTGCTGATCAGGCAGTCAGATGACCTGGACCCTGGTGCCCACCTTGCCAGGGACTTGCTGTGTGCCTTGGGGGAGAGCCACATCCCTCTCTGGGTTTCTGCCAGCCCCCTAATTCACACACTGGACAATGGAGCCTGAGCACAGAGAGGAGATCCTTTCTAGCTCCAAAATTCTGTGGGTCCATCTACTTTTAGTCCCACTCACATCCAAACTCAGCCTCTGTTCCTCCAAAAGGAAGTGAGAGATTTCATGGACCAAAAGAGCTCAGGAGTCATCACTGAGGGACGCCAGAAAGGAAATTTGGGGCCCCAGGCAATTAATGAAACACAAAAATCAATCGTGTAGTCTCTTAAAACACACCAGGGTCACAAAAACAGCCCCCAGAGGCCCAGGGTGCTGGGTTCCAAATGCAGCAGTCTGGCATCGTCCCATCTGATGTCTGCCTTTTCCCAGGGCAGCAGGGAGCAGGCACCTCAGCTCACGGGGTCCTATTCCCTGCTCAACAATGCTGCGGTTCATAAAAAAACCACACTGTTCACAATGATCTTATTAAATAGCCACAGCACTGGCCCCACGCAACAGAAAAGCCATGAGGAGATTGAAGGGGAAGGCCCAGAGAGCAGAGGGGTAAATCCTGACCAATCTCCTAAAACGCTGCTCTGATCATGTCCTATCACGTCCCGTCACCCCTGGTCCACAGACTTTCATGGCCACAGGGACTGCAAAGCCGTTGAAGGATTCCCAGCCCCCCAGCCATCAGCGCTCCTGGACCAAAAACCCTGTGCCTCTTCCCAAGGCAGCTTGTCCCCACCTCACCTCTCTGCCAGCCTCCCTGCCCTGCAGCAAACACGGTGGCACCACCTGGCATTTCTTCCCTATATGACAGTTTACAAAGTGCTTCCCCAGGCATCACTGCATTGAATCCTCAGACAACCGGAATTCTACTCATCCTACTCGTCTCCCAGGGAAAGTGCTCCTTCCACCAGGGTCCTCTGAGAGCTGCTGCTCGGCCACAGAGGGCATCTGGCAGTTCTTCTTCCTGTGATCTTTTCTCCAAACACAAGCTTACCAAGGGCTGAGGTCTCAGTGTTCCCCGCTGGTGCCCTGCCCAGAGGGGCTGGCTTTCAGTAAATACTTGCTAAATGGTCAAACCGGAATGGGTCACTGAAGCTAGAGCAAAGAATGGAGTGGGGGGGGGGGGGGGGGGGCGGGTGGCGATGGCTCTGAAGAATCTTCTAGATTCTAAAAAGCTAACTAATCCCTAATTCACTTTCCTTTTTTTAAATTTTATTATTACGTTTATTTATTTTGAGAGAGACAGAGTGTGAGTGGGGGAGGGGCAGAGAGAGACAGAGACACAGAATCTGAAGGCTCTGAGAATCTCCAGGCTCTGAGCTGCCAGCACAGAGCCCGACGTGGGGCTCGAACCCATGAGTGAGATCATGACCTGAGTCGAAGTCGGACACTCAACCAACTGACTGAACCACCCAGGCGCCTCCCTAATTCACTCTCTTTAAAAAAAACTTTTTTTCTTAAGGTTTATCCATTTTTCAGAGACAGAGAGACAGAGCATGAGCGGGGGAGGCACAGAGAGAGAGGGAGACACAGAATCTGAAACAGGCTCCAGGCTCTGAGTTGTCAGCACAGAGCCCGACACGGGGCTCGAACTCACAGACCGCGAGATCATGACCTGAGCTGAAGTCGGACACTTAACCGACTGAGCCACCAAGGCGTCCCCCCTAATTCACTTTCTGAAGCAAACCATCCCATTAGTTCCACTCCTAGACAAATCAACAAGCATGGCTTCCTGGGCCCTCTGTCCCAGCTGCCTGATGTGGTTGATGTGGACTTCTGAAATCAGATTCAGGGACTGTCAGCCTGGCTGGGGTCACCTGTGGACAGCAGGGACAGTCTGATGTGGAAATGCCACTGGAGTCCTCAGGTCAGCAGAGTCCAAAAAGAGGGCCCAGTGTGGACCTTGACTGCTACCCACTCCCTGTAGACCCCCAAGTGGAAGAATGGTCTGCAAAACAAAAGTTAATTCACTTCCTCAGATCCATGAGCTGGCAGGTCAACCCTCTGCCCAGCCCAGCCCAGCAGCACAGCCCATCTGAGAAGACACCTCACTACCCAGACTCAGACTCAGAGGCTGGGAAGCATCCCACAGCCTCTGGACGTGCCTCAGCCAAATATGCAGCTGGCTATTAAAAAGTACATCACAGAACCAAAGGACCCCATCATCACCACCTCTAGGGAACCACCGATCCTCTCCAGCTCCTCAGGCAACTGATGAAGCTCTGTGAAAACCAACCCAGTGACTCACCCAAGGTCACACAGCCCATTATGGAATCAGACCTTGGGCTGTTCTCAATTCTCCCATACCCTAAAGCACAGGCCTCTCCGTGATGAACTCCTGGAAGCAAGAGGAAACAAAGGAGGAAAAAGAAAACAGCTGTGAGGAAAAGAGCCCCATGCCTGAACCTGGCCCTCCTCCCTCCCTCCCTCCCGCCTCCACACACACACACACACACACACACACACACACACACACACACCCAGCAGGACCCGAAATGCCGAAGAGGCAGAGAAAGGCTCAGTGGCCTCACAGTCGAAACTCTCGACCTTGGCCTCCTTCCCTGCCACCTCTACCCAAAATGACAGTGGCATTGGCAATGACAGAAGCAGAGCAAGTAGTGCGGTGTGGAAGGCCTCATGTCCAACCACCAATAGGAAACCGCTGATTTGGGCAGAAATGGGAACCCATCATGCAGAAGAGCCTAAAGCTGGGGGCTGAAAGTTTTTTCTATCCAAGGCCACAAAGCAAATTAGCCAAGGGTCACACATGAGAAGCAATTTAATCTCCGTTCTTTCTCCTTGAGAAAAATGGGACACGTGCACCTTAGCCTAAGCCTGTAAATGAAAGGCTATGGGTAAAAGTATTTGCAATGGAAATGCTGCGAAGGAAGTGTTAGCTCCCCCTGTCTACTAAGTGGGAGGGCAGGGACGGGAGCAATGGCAGGAGGGAGAGGGAGGGAGGGGGAAGCGAGGGGTGGGCGGGAGATGGAAGGCAGAGGGACAGACAGACACTGAGGAAAAGACACAGGCAGTCAGAGGCGGGAGAAAGGATAAAGTTGAAGGCTCTGCACGTTTTGCTTTACTTCCAGAGTTCCACCCTCTTCACGTGGATTTTGGAGACAGAACTTTATTCATGTTTACTATCTTTTAAAATAGGGCACAGGGTGGGGCGCCTGGGTGGCTCAGTCAGTGGAGTGCCCAACTTCAGCTACGGGCATGATCTTGCAAGTTCATGAGTTCGAGTCCCAGGTCAGGCTCCGTACTTACAGCTCAGCGCCTAGAGCCTGCTTTGGATTCTGTGTCTCCCTCTCTCTCTGCCCCTCCCCTGCTCGCACTCTCTCTCTCTCTCTCTCTCTCTCTCTCTCTCTCTCAAGAATAAACATTAAAAATAAATAAATAAAAATAAAATAAGGTACAGGGGCACCTGGGTGGCTCAGTGGGCAGAGTGTCCGAAATCAGTTCAGGTCATGATCTCATGGTTCTTGAGTTCAAGCCCCGCATCGGGCTGGCTGCTGTCAGCTTAGACCCTGCTTTGGATTTTCTGTGCCTCCCCCACCCCCATCTCTCTGTCCCTTCCCTGCTTGCACTCTCTCTCCCAAAAATACATCTTAAAAAAAATTTTTTTTTTAAATGCCAGAAGCCAAAACCAAAAACAAACCCTTATAACCTTTATGATTCTTGAAGAGTCTGAGAGGGGCTCAAGGACTAGAGACAATGTAAAAGTGAACCGAATGTGTTCTGTCTCCCAGGCGAGGTCATCCCAAGGCTGTGCTGACAGCAACAGGTCAACAAGGACCGAGGCTCCTTGGGCAGGGTCTCTATATACACTCTGCTCCGACGGGACTAAATCTTGAATTCTGAAACTTGAGGCAGAACAAACTTGAGGAAGGCACCCAGGGTGGGAAGGCCCCTGACAACGGTGGCACTGGGAGAACCATCAAAGGGACCGGTGACGTTTTGGCCGGAGGGTGGGGGAGCCTTTCGACAGCCATCTTTTCCCAACTATCTTGAAGGAGTGTCCTGTGCACACAGAAGTGCGTTTATTCCGTGCTCTCCTGTGCTTCGAGAACGAAGATCAGTGTGCAGGAATTACAATGAGGCAGTTTTCGGCCCCATGTAAACTATGAGAGTGTTTAAATCATTACAACTGTCCCAGAAAAGAATAGGCTGCTCTGGAAAAAAAACAAAACAAAACAAAACAAAAAAAACAGTGAGCGGTTTCCCAAAGCATACAAATCAGAGGCCTCTAAGTGACCGTCTGCAGAGGGCTCTAAACAGGGCTGAACAATTATTAAATGGAGTGATATTGTATGATGAAGCGCTGCAGACAGACGAGCCTTGGGTCTTTTCGCCTTTAAAAAAGAGGCTATGATTTGCTTCTTTCCTCTTTAAAGAAGTGTTACTTGTTTAGGCCACAGGGCAATTTACAATTTACCCGTTCAATACTGTGTATGGAGTATCTATTAGATGCTGGGCACCTGTGCTAGGCAGACGTTAGGGATACCGTGCAAAGCCCAACTTGCCAGGCTTCGTGGGCTCACACATCGGAGGGGACAGGGGTGAGGCAGGAAAGCGATCAATGTAGTCTGTATGTAATATGAACAGATACCATAAAGAGAAAACAGCAGTGGTGGGGAGGGATGCCACTTTCCTATCCAAGGGAGTTTCCAGCGGAGACTTGAAGCCACGGGAAGAGCTTTTCAGGCAGAGGGAGGGAACAGCCAGGGCAGAGACCCTGAGCGGGGAGCATGTGTGGCTCTTCTGGGAAAGAGGATGACAGAATTTGTGGAAGAAGGGAAGGAAAAGAAGAGGAAACGGTGGCAGGAGAAAGGGGTGGCTAGAAGGATGCTGTCACATCCACCCTTACACACGCCTGGGACAGTCTGCACCTAACTTGTGGCAGGGTGGTGGGCTTCACAGGCAGTGGAGGTCCGAACTGTTGGGACCACAGCAAAGGGGGTTAAGACCCAATGTGTGACCGTAAGCCTGAGGTTTCCACTGCCCTTCCATAAAGGCGAACAGTGAAGGAGGCTTACTGAGGACTGTGCTCACCTGACTGTTTCCAGGTAGAGACTGGCCCACACCACACACCTCCGGGAAATCTCCTGTGGCGGAATGTTCTGCTTACGAGTGTTTGGGCTCATGAAGAGCATCAGAGAAAATCTGGTTTAGTTCCAGGCTCTATCACTTAGGAACTGTGTGGCTTTCGTTGGGCAAGACTTCACTGAGACTCCATTTCCTCATCTGTGAAATGGGGAGAATCCCCACCAACCCCACACGTCTCTGAGGGACCAGATGAGGTAAACTGTGCAGTCCTGGACGGTATGAGGAGGAATTTTACACTCAAGTTTCTCACCCAAGACTTCACACTCCGGAGAGCAGAGATGAGGTGTTATGGAGCTCTGACTCCCCCACGCTGCCTTGCACTTAGCTCTCAATTAATGTTTGCTGAACTGAAAAGCATTAAAAATAACCTGGGAAAACATTCTGCCATTTTTTTTTCCTTCCTATTAAACTGCAGCACTTTGCCAGAAAGCTCCAGAACAGTCTCTCTTCACTGTAATCCTCCTGTTTGAGGGAAGAACCAACTGAGTCACACCAGGGCAGGGTGTTCAGAGGACAAACTGCCAGGCATGGGGACAGGAACAAGGCCCAGACCTCGGCAGAGGGCTCCTTGCTCTCTGCATCGCCCTGGCCTTTCTCAAACAGCCAGAGCTGATCCAGGTGGAGGCCACCAACAGAAGGGACTGCAGACCGTCCTAGGACCAGGTCAGTGTCTCCTGGAAAAGCCCACAAAAGTCAGACATACACACAATATACACAACGTGATGAAACCTTGCTCTAATCCAATCACCTCGTTGTTCGGATGGGGAGACGGGTTGTCCGGACAGACAAAATAGCGAGTCCAAAGTGACTTCCATTATTTTTTTTCTTTTTACTTTTTTGAAGAAGTTAACATTCATTCTCATGGTTTCAAAACCAAACAGCAGGGGCGACTGGGTGGCTCAGTCGACTAGGCGACCAGCTCTTGACTTCAGCTCGGGTCATGATCGCACAGTTCATGGATTCGAGCCCCACATCAGGCTCTATGCTGCCAGGGGCGGAGCCTGCTTGGGATTCATTCTTTCTCTCTCTCTCTCTCTCTCTCTCACCCCACATCAGGCTCTATGCTGCCAGGGGCGGAGCCTGCTTGGGATTCATTCTTTCTCTCTCTCTCTCTCTCTCTCTGCCCCTTCCCTGCTCATGTGCTCTGTCTCTTTCTCAAAATAAATACTTAAAAAAAAAAAAAAAGCATAAGATAAACAGTTAATTCTCCCTCCCATCCTGCCTAGTTTACCATCCCACCCATTAAGTATATCCTTCTAGAATTTGTTTACACATACACAAATTCAAAATCTTATTTTTCTCCCCTTTACCCAAAACTAGCATATTATATACTGATCTTTGCCTTTTTTTGTTTTTGTTTTCCATGAAGTTCGTGTAACATAGTACACAAAAACCTTTCTTGTTTCTTATTTGCACCGTTTGGAATGTGCCATCATTTTTCTTAATCGGGCCCTTATTGATGAGTGTTTGGGTCGCTTCCAATCCTTTTCTACATTAATGTTGCAATTCAGATAAACGGGTACATACGTCATTTTGTGCTCGTCCCACTTAGTAACCAAAGAGCTGGAATCAGATCCTACTTCTGACCCACAGAGCAGCTGTCCTGGAGCCTCGGAGTCCTACAATGGAAAGGCTTCACCACTGCACCTGTGTGGACAAGTTACTTCCCCTCTGCTCATTCAACAACGCTTAGAGCCTACCAAAAACGCCAAGATGGCACCGCACCAGGCACCAGGGACCCAATGATAAAGGTGTCCTTGCCCTCTGCCCCCAGATTGGCCAGTCTGGAGGGACAAGCAGAAGGGACTGTTAGGACACATGGGGGCAGTTCGGCGTGCCTTGAGGGCCATCTAACCTCAGGGGGCCAGTTTCCCTGTCTGGTAATGGGTGTCCACATGCATACCTTAGGGGTGTTCTTGAGGATCAAAAAAGTGTTGTTTGCCAAACACCGAGCTGGACACAACGCTTGCAGTAGGTGCTCTGTAAGGGGGCAGCCTGACTCCTTTCCCAGAAGGGGTCCTGCTGATGGCCAGGCTGCAAGGGGTTCCAGGGAAAACACGCTGTCAGGCCCATTCCACAACCTCCTACGCTCTCTTCTTACTCGAGGTCAGAATACGCTGCTGTGCGGTTTTTGAGGCAGCACCTAAGCCCCTAATTGTCTTAGCCTACTTTTACCGGAAAAGAATTTGGTCTTCCCCCACTTTTCAGACCCTCTTTAGTACTCTGAGGCACCCTAGGTAGGCTTCTCATCTGTGCGCCCAGGCCCTCGTGGTTGAAGAATGTCAGAAACACGGAGACGTGCAAATAAGACTGGCACAGAAAGGCAAAGGAAGGCACGTGGAGAGCGGATTTTGATGGGATTTCCCCGACGATGCAAAAAAATCACTTACGGGGAAAAATCCGAAGGAGGGGCACCTGGGCGGCTCAGTTGGTTAAGTGTCCGACTTCGGATCAGGTCGTGATCTCACAGTTCGTGAGTTCGAGACCTGTGTCCGACTCTGTGGAGCCTGCCTGGGATATTCTCTCTTTCCCTCTCTCTCTGCCCTTGGCCTGCATGCTCTGTCTCTCTCTCTCTCAAAATAAATAAATAAACTGAAAAAAAATCCAAGGGAGAAAAATCATTGAACCTCACATTTACTTCATTTACTTTGATGTGTTCCATATCACAATACAATATATATATTTTAAACCAGATATGTTGGCATCATATGTCCATCCTCCTAGGGAAGACAAATGCAGCAGATTTTATAGAAAAGAGAAAGAAATGAAAGTCAGGAATCTAGAGCATTCTCATATTATCAGCAGCCCCAAAGTGGCTGGGAAGATGGGGGAAATCACAGTTAAGATTTGAGGCTATGTGCACAGCTCTGAAGTCAATGACCTGGCTTGGTACCCAAGCACAGCTCCTCAGTAAGATGTGACCTTGAGCTAGTTGCTAAACTAGCTTTCTGAGCCTCAGCTCCCTCATCTGTTAAAGTGGGAATAATCCCACTCAGCTTGTAGCATTTTTTTATACAGATTAAATAAGAACAAATATGGTATCTGGCACACAGCTACTCAACGGTTAAAAGCAAACAAAACACATAAAAAAATACTACATTTTTCTCAATATTTAGTAAAAGGATGAAAACCTAGCTCCTCCTTTTCAGAACCCCAAACCAGAATAGTGGTCATCAAATTTATCCAGCCCCCCTAATACTGGGAAGCCGTTTCCCTAACAGGCTAATTAATGAAGTCTTACTTCACCAAAAGCTCCTTTCAAATTCACGCAGGACACCTTCTTCTAGATGAAAACTATCAGCCAATTAAGGCTCTTCCTGGTCCTTGGGAGAAGACGTGGGTCAGGGCTGGTTCTCTGACCTGATTTTACAGTGTGTTTCTCCCTGAAAGTAAGCCTGGGGGGCGGGGGGCGGGGGGCTCTGAGTCCTGCCTCACCATCTTGGGTCAGAGGTAAGGGCAGGGTCTCCCTAGCCCACCCAAAGGCACCTGGCCTCTCAAACCAGGGTGGGAGGGCTAGATGGAATCCAAAACGTAGCAATGGGACCTTCCAAGAAATTCTGCCATTTCAGAAAGAACACGAAAAATCCCACTTAGGGGTGCCAGGGTGGCTCAGTGGGTTAAGCGTCCGACTTCGGTTCAGGTCATGGTCTCGCGGTCTGTGGGTTCGAGCCCCATGTCCGGCTCTACGCTGACAGCTCAGAGCCCGGAGCCTGCTTCAGATTCTGTGTCTCCCTCTCTCTCTGTTCCTCCCCCACTCGCACTGTATCTCTCAAAAATGAATAAATGTTAAAAAAGAAAGAAAGAAAGCAAGCAAGCAAGCAAGCAGGGAGAGACCAACACCAGGTGGTCAGCCCTTGCCCAGAGGGCTCACTAGTGGTTACAAGATGTGTTTAAACTTTGTGCCCCCCACCCTCTGACTCACACAGCCATAAATGAGAAAATAAATCTGCTATTGTTAGTAAACGCAAATTTGCAAGTACAGATCTTTCAAAGCCGGAGCCTTAAGAGAATAATAAGACCTTCTGGGATGAAAAGGCGGGGGGGGGGGGGGGGGGGGGTCAGCTGGCCTGGGGAAATGACTAACGCTGGTGTGAGCAGAGTACTGGCCACTTA
The DNA here is from genome assembly GCF_022837055.1 of Prionailurus viverrinus. Lineage (NCBI taxonomy): Eukaryota > Metazoa > Chordata > Mammalia > Carnivora > Felidae > Prionailurus > Prionailurus viverrinus. Next base: position 32,082,199 of record NC_062566.1, on the reverse strand, counting down.
TGTTTTGTCCCGCTCTTCTATCACATCATCTTTCCTACTTATCACCTCACGAATCTGCACCTTAACCTCGCTGGGCCTCTACTTGCTCGTCAGCAGGATGATTCGTAGGTACTCTGAGATCAGATACTTTAGGTTCTGGTTCACGGGGGCCAGGTGTCCAGTGTAGGTTACCGAGTGATTGCTCAAATGCCACCTCATCAGAGAGGCTCTCCTGGATCACACACCCCCTTCAGCACAGCTCTGTCTTCTTGGGGCTTAGCACACAGGCATCGTGACTCTTTACCGACCACCTCCCTCAATGGAATGGGAGCACCGCACGGGCAGCGCAGATGAGAAGTTTGTCTAGTTCACTGCTGCATCATGCAGAATGCCTACCCGGTGCACAGTGGTCATTCAATCAATATGTGAAATTGATGCATTGAATGACCCCTCCACAGTATTTGCTATCTGCAGAAATCACCCTCATAACTCTGGTGAACATCAGACGCTAGCCGGCCAAGTGCTGTTTATCACCAGAGACATCTGGGGCCGTCATAAGCCTCCCAGGGCTACTAACGAAGCATCTGCCCGAGACGAGTCTGGTTTGCCAGTACGGTGGGCACCTTGCAGACCAGGATCCCGACCTTGCTGGAGTCTATGGCCCCTGGTCAAACTCAGAGATGCATCTGCACTTCCACTTTAGACACTCCCCTGTGGCCACTCCTGGCAGTGACCACACTGGCCGCTGGGACTGAGGGAAGGTTCCCAAGTGCCTACAGAGGCCAAATGCCTGCCCTGAACCACGTACTCCTTCACTGTTAAGAGGAGAGCATTCCACTTCTGCTGCCACGACCGCAGCTCCTCCACCTCCACCCAGAACAGCAGCCCTAGAGGGAGGGCCCTGCTCTGGGAGAAGCCTCCCGAGACTCACAGAGCGCACCTAAAAGGACAGACACACCAGCTCTACACAGGCACATCTGCAACAGAGCCGCAAACTAGACGGGGGCTAGGAGCACAGCCACTCATCATGGCGGCAGGCCAACCTCTGCAGAGAGGATTCTCCAAGCCTTCCAGACAAAGCTGAGGAGCTGTACCAAAGTGCATGCCTGCCCACCCTTCCCAGGCTGCACCCAGGGTGCACCCGAATCTCCGTAGGGAAAAGGAGACAGGCAGAAGTGGCAGGAATGCCCCGGGTGACTGTGATGGCCAATTCCCGGCCCTCCATATGGAACAGGCCCCTGTGCCAGAACAGACAGATCCTTCCCACAGGCAGCTAGGCGGGAGGCTGGAGACACATGACATCATCACAGAGCCTTCCTGGGGCCCCCAGCTGCAGGGGAGCTGCCCCGGTCTCTGCAAACCCTCAGGTCTCTGCAAACCCTCAACGCCACCCTCAGGCAGGGGGAATAAAGAGACACGAACCTGACCCCACAGAGAGCTGAGCCACAGTGGACGTGAGGTGCCATGGAAATTAGCGCAGAGGAGAGCACAGCTGGAAGTCCTGGGGACTTCTGCATCTCGACATCACCTGGGAGGGACATGAATCGCACCCTTTCGTCCGGGTCAGTAGAGGAAGACTTCCTGGAGGAGGCCCATCGGGAGATGTCTGAATGAAAAAGGCCGGACTGAGGCACACCTGGGGTCCTGCAGCCAGGAGGGGAGTTGAGAGGCAGGAGGACCTGTGGGCAGAGCAAGTGCTCCAGAAAAGAGAAGCCAGGCAGAGAGCCCAGTCACCCCTATTCCACAGGGAGAGGGAGGCCCTGGGGCAGGGGTGTCTGCAGCTCGCAAGCAAGCAAGCAAGCAAGCAAGCATTCCGGCTGTCTCTTGCCCGGGGCTCCTCCAGCCCCCTCCCACCTGCTTGAGCAGCTCCAGGGGAGGCCTCCTTCTGGGACAGGCAAAGACAGCTCTCCCCAAAATTGCTCCGGCCACACACAGGCTCAGACACCGAGCAAGGGCCTTCTTCAGACAGGCTGCCCCCTCCCCAACCCTGTTCAAACACTCCTTCAAGCCTGGGCTGGTTAGAATCCACTAGCCTTCAGGGGCTATCCGCGACCCACACCCGGCACAAACATTTCTTTCGGTCCTGACAACAAGCAGGCGTTATTGTTAGTCACCATTTTACAGACGAGGTAGCTGAGGCTCAAACCTGCTGGATGTGCTCTAACAGTGGAGTCAGCAGCTCGGGCCCTGCCCGAGACACCCGACTGCTTGGCCCTGGGGTCCCGTCCTCCTTACATAAAGGTCCCCTGGAGATCAAGAAGGGCCAAGTGCAGTCTTGCTCAAGAAACCTCACTCGACACTCCAGCAGCAGCCCCGTGAGGTCCAGGTTCACGTGCAAGTGTGATGAGCCGGAATGTAGGCCCGTGAGGGGGCCAGGCCAAGGACCAGAGCCCGGCACCCCGGCGGCGGGGGGGATTCTGGACCCCTCTTTCCTCTTCCCCATTTTCCTCGTCTTTTACCTCCACTTACTTTACTTCTTCCTACCTGCTGTGGAGTTCTGCACCCTGCCTCAATGTGGCGGTTCCCAACTGTGCTTTAGAGCCCCCTTTAGAGCAGTCTAAAAATACACCGACTGGGCACCACCCTCGGAGACTGATTCTGTAGCTGGGTAGAGCCTGGGAATTTCTTAAAATGCTCCCCTGGTGGTTCTGATACACAGCTGGGGTTGAAATCTGCCTTTCTAGCCACATGCATTCTTTCTCCTGTCCATGCTCTATCTCCCCAACCCCACCACAGAAACCACAATTCCACTGGTCTGCAACCCACTCCCCACCCAGCTCGCGTACCACCCCCCTCCCCGGCCCCCCTTCCCCCAATCCAGAACATAGGAACTGGATTCACTAAATTCAAGCTGCTACCCAGATACTTACGTGGCATTCACAGAACTCCCTGCATCATTCTGGATGCTGGGCACACAGGCCGTGTCAGTGAAAGTGGGCTCCCCTCACCCTCCCTTCACAGCCACGCCATTTGGGCCTGCTGGGGAGGCCAGCAGCTACAGAAAAGTTGGTTACATAATGGGGGATGAGGGCCTCCACGGGATGCATGCCCCTGAAGAAATCTGTAATCCTTTTAAATTTACTATTACAGGTTCTTGCTTCAACCCCACCCCCTACGCGCGCGCGCGCACACACACACACACTCTCTCTCTCTCTCTCTCTCTCTCTCTCTCTTTCTCTCTCACCACCCCCCCCCCCACCCCCGACTTCTGAGGGACGCAGCAGAATCCAGTGACCTGGACCTTCTGGACACTTCTGACGGCAGAGTCCCAGCACAATGTTGCTCACAGAGACACCACAGGCCTTTCTCGTCCAGACTTCACTCTGGCCCTCCATTCCTGTTCTTCCAGCCCGCAGCAGAACCCTGCCTTTTCCTTATTCCCAGCCGGAGGACAACTAGGGGGAAAGCCTCCTCACTCCCACCCTGCTAATGGAATCCTCTCACCTCAGACATGTCTGAGCCTCACAAGACATCTGCAGAACAGCCCAGGGGGTTGCCTTCGCTGGACCCTACAGGATGGCCTGAGAGGACTTTGGTGGGTCTGTGCACACAGCCTAACCAGACAGCACCTACTAACACAGAGCAACGGATGCTTCCTCTGCTGGGGATCTCAGGCAGAGCCCTGCACCTTCCCTGCTTGTCAAAGAAGGGTAAAGAACGCTCTTCACCCCTAACCCATCACACACCAGGGCTGGGAAGTTCTGAGTAAGGAAAGAGTGCTTGGTAAGGTACAGGCATTTCTTGTATGGCACGAACTTTCGTGACCAAATTAAAAATAAAATAAGCCACAGAGTAGAGCAGTAGTCTCGTAACACAATCCACTGACATGCAGGAAAAAACTATTTGGACCTTGAAAAATACTTTTGTGTTTTATTAGTTTTTTGGTGTTCTGCTTTGCTGTGTGTGAATAATCCACTAAACTAAAAGGTAGACAAACTAGGGCTGAGGTTCAGATGTAAAAACCGGAAAAATCGGAGAAGCACAGGGCGCTAAGAAAGTGTGAATCACCCACTCAGAGGAAGAGCTCACACTCACCCAGGGGAGAGCTGGAGGGGAGGGGGTTGGTGGGCAAAAAACCCTACATTGTTTCTGATGCTTTGTTTCAGGGGCTTGTGCTTGGCTTTCCAGAAGGCGATGAAAACGACAAGAACATGCAAGGACCCTGGTTTCTTCATTCACCTTCATTTCTAGAATGCCCACCATGTGCCAAGTGCAGTGCTGTGCTCCGAGAGCACACAGTGATGTGTACCAAAAGCAGGGCCTTGAAATCATGCGGCTACACAGGGGGACAGAGATGCTAATTAAAACACTCACATTCGGGAATGTATAATTACCAACTGAAGCACTGTGAAGGAAATTTCTGTAAGAGTTTCATAACAAAAGAACCAGACCCAGAGCTGAGGAGGGTGGAGGGTGAGGGAGCTGGTGGAGACAATTAGACGCTAAGTCGGTGATGGTGGCAGTTATGGCCTGGAGTAGATATGCAGGAATAAAGGCGGTGAGTGAGGCCAGTGCCCTGGCAAGGCGGTGAAGGAAACGATGAGGGCAACCAGTGGCCAGTCCCTGCAGAACCTTCTCCTAAGAACACCACGTATCTGAAGCACGGCGACACAATTACATCCGTGTTTCGGCGAGAGCATGCTGGCTCAAGTCTGAAGCGTGGCTCGAGGGGGCTGTGGATGCAGGGACATCAGCTGGCAGGCAGTAGAGGATGTATTGCGAATAGACAGGACTCGTGACGGATAGAAGGTCGCGGCGCATCTAGGGGAGGACGGAGGTTACAGAGGTCATGGGTTCTTTCTGGGCATTTGCTTGTGGGGTGATTTGGGGACACTCAGGTGGAGACATCGGGTGGGTCCCGAGCTTAGCCAGGAGTCCAGGGCGGGGACGCACCCATCAGTCACAGAGCGAGCACGGTCCTTTCAGCTGTCAGGGCGGGAGGACACCACATGGTGTGGAGGGAATGCAGACCGAGAGGGCCCAAGGCCCGAGCGGGCAAAATGCTTCGTGGCCACAGAGAGGAGGGCAAGGGACACTAGAAACGAGGAGTGACCAGAGCGGTAGGAGACATACTGGAGAAAGGGAGCGCGGGAGGGAACCCGTTTCATGAAGGTCAAGGGTGCAAATGCTGCTGAGGAGTGATGTAGAAGACGACAGTGAAGTTGTCTCTTTAGAGCTGTTTAGGAAGCAAAGCAGACGGAGGAGGGTTGAGGTGTGAGAGAAGTGAGGGAATGGAGAAGGTGGTTCTAGACAACTCAGGAAGTCTGACTGTAAATGGGAAGACAGAGCTAGGCAGCAGCCACGGTGACACAGAATCAAGTGAGGTTTTCTGCTGGCTGGAAGATGGGAGAAACACCACAAGCCTGAAAAGGTCCGAAGGAGAGGAGCGGCACAGGTGCCCAGGGCAAAACACCGAGGACACCTGAGCGGGGCACAGATTCCGGCTAGGCATTTCTTGGGAAACCAGGCGTCACTTTTCCATGAAGAAGGCGGGGCTGGCCAGCAAGGGGGCAGGCTGGGAGGGTGGTGAGGAACAGTGCCGTCGCCCTGTCCGGGAGAGAGAGAGTGGTGACCTTACCCTCTGCACAGACTACCTGGGACCCATGGCTGGGGCTGCTCTATGATAGTTAGATGTGCAGCTATACTCACATCCAGAAGCCACGCGTTTACTACTGAATTGCTTGCTCGTGGGGAAAAGACTTCTGCCAAGTTAAGAATCTCTAGCTTCTAACCTCTTTTCTCACTGAAACGAACGTTACTTTTTAATATAATGTGTGTTAACGTATGGGGTGTTTTTTGTTGTTTTTTGTTTTTTTTTTTTAAAGCGAATGCCAACTATGCGGTTCCAGTGGGACAGAGCATAATGCCAATGACAGTTCTGGTTTCCTGAGTGCTTACCGTGGGGTAAGGTACTATCACATCATCACGTTACAGAGACAAAAGGAGGGAGGCGCTGTGAGGTGAAGGGGCTTGCCCAAGTGCCATGGCTGGAAGTAGGGGAGACAGGATGCACCCCCCAGGCAGGCTGGGTGGGAGCAGAAGCCAAAGGCACCCTCCTCACCCTGCAAGTCTCTCCTCCACGCTGGAAAACGTGGAAGCCAGGCCCCAGGCAACCTGCACAGTGTGTGGCACCTGAAGGATGGAAGGCACTGGGTGGTGAGCGTGGAGAGAAGGGGGTGGAGGAACAGGCTTGGCTGAGGGCCACTGGCACAACCAGGAACCTTGGAAGGCATCCACTTGGGGGTAGGAATTTAGGATAAGGATTCCTTAATGCCATGAGAAGGTTTGGGGTGGGAAAGAGCTAGAACTAAGGAGAGAGTGTGCAGTTGGAGAACATGGGACCCAGGGACAAGTGGCTTTTTTTTTTTTTTAAGTTTTATTTATTTTGAGAGAGAGAGAGAGAGAGAGCCCAAGCAGGGAAGGGGGTGGGGGTAAAGAGGAGGATCTGAAGCAGGCTCTGTGCTGACAGCAGAGTCCGACGCGGAGCTCGAACTCACTGAGACCATGACCTGAGCCGAAGTCAGACATTAAAGGACTGAGCCACCCAGGTGCCCCTCGAGCTGGCTTAAAAGCTGGAGAAATCACTATTGACCCTCAATGAGGGGAGTTCACAAAGCTACACATGGCATTCCCTCATTCCCCCAAATCAAACCACCAAGTATTTGAGTGCGAAGGAAGCTTAACACTCATCTTTTAATGTCTTTCAAACAATAACAAGTGACGTGATCAATTTATGGGTCAAAGCCAGCACACTTTTTTTAATGAACAGAAATGTTTTACATGTAGTAAGGAAACGTCTTGTCATTTGTTGGTAGAACATATGTACGTATATACCTACCGGGTAGTGGTGCAAAACATATTTTTACTGTTAGGATCAAGAAGTTTGAAAGCCACCAATCCAATTCAATACTCTCATTTTAGAGTGAAGGAGACAGAGAGGCCCCAAGAAGCCCAGCAACTTGTCCAAGTTAGTTAATAATAGCAAAACTGAGAACAGCACACAAGTCTTTAATAGCCCTCTGCTAATTTGCTCACCAAACCGGAATCTCCAAACGCAAATATCTCTGGGAAAGACAGCCTTGACTTTAATCCACATTAGGGTAAGTGATAGTGGAGGAGTAAGCTGATCTTTTAGATCTGCTGCCTAGGGCAAGTTCTGGTAGAGAAGATAGATGAGCGTCCCAGGGCAGCCGTGGGGCTAAAACAAAATAAATGCGAGTGGATGTATGGGGGTTGCAGGGTGTGGCTCACTGGGCACAAGACAGGGACTAGTGTGGGAGGACAAAGATATTTTATCTTGTTTACAGTCTTTGTATTAACAAATATCATCAGGACAACTGGTTCTATGTAAGGAGGCTGTTTCCACGTCCGGGCAGGTGGCCCAGGGCCACGGGTGCTTGGCTCATCTTGTTTCAACAAATTTTATTAAATGACAAGTTCTGAGTAACAGGTGCCTTCGCAATTCTCCATCCCTGCCCAACTCCATCTCTTTAATGAAAACATCATTGTTGGGGATTTATCATGTGTACAATTGTATTTCAATGTAACGTAAGATTCTAAGATTCAAAGTCGGGTCCCTTTTTCTCTGTATTTGTGGGAGGAAAGCGGTGGTGATGCGGAATGGGTGGAGTGCACTTCCCCAGGAGCCGAGACAACTAGCTAGGGCAGGGGGTGGGCAGGTCAAAACGGGGTGGGGAGACACGGCAGTACACATCTGTGAGGGAGTGGCCGCCTCTGGACAGCAGAGTAATGAGCCTCCTTTTCGTCTCAGAACTCAGGCCAAACAACTGGGCCAACCAAGCTCATGTGACCAGGGCTCCTCACCACTCAGCAACAAGCTCTGTGCTCCCCTCCCAGGCGGAGACACCAAGGTAGAGGGGGCAGGCACAGGGGGGAGGAGTCGCCTGATGAGCAGCCAATACGATATCCATAAAGGGTCACCAACAGTCCCCGAGTTTTTTATTTCAACGTGGGATCATTCATTCGGACGGAGGCTCTGGGATGGCCAGCCCCCAAAGCTCAGTTAGGTGCCTGTATTACAAATAAAAAGGATTGTGTAAGTCTAGCATAAGTCACCTTGAAAGGCTGGTGGTGCAAAAGCAGCCAAGACAGGGACCTGGGTCTGCAGTCCGCTGTCCTTAAAGCATACGCCAAAGTTGTGGGGACTGGGATTCTTCCCCTTGGATTTATCTCCTCCTCCCCTCAGCCTGGCCAGTCTTATTCTTGTTCCCTCTGCTCGTTAGCTCGGGCACAAGTGGCTAGAGGTAGGAAGAAGGCTCTGAAACTCAAAGCCACTTTGTTGAGGGTGTGTTCCCCAAGAAACATGCATGGTGGGAGAGCAGCAGGGCAGGACCAGAGATTTCAGGATTATCTGTGGCTTTCAATGATCTGTGTTCTGAGGGTCTGATGTCAGCCATGGAGGACACAGCTGCTGCACCTTCTGCAGGCCTCAAAGCTCCGAGAAGACATTTGAAATTGAAGAGTAACCATAGAACTACAAGATACACAACACCCTTTTGAAATATGGAGTATGCAAGCTGAAGAATTTTAGTTGGTTACACAGAAGAACTTCTAGATAGAAGGGGCACTCAATTCTGAACTGGTAATGAGGACAATTTCTCTTCTGATGGAGGTTCTTGGATCAAAGCCAATTTCCACTAGGCATCAACTAGTTAAAGGGCACACACAAAAGAACTTGGAAACACTCCTAAAGCACCACCCAAATGAATGGTCTGCCACATGCTTAATAAAAAATTTAAGAATTAAAAACAATAAAATAAAAAAATCCAGATCCCAGCCCTCTCTTCCCCCAACTAAGAAAGGGATCACCAAGCTTTCTCTGTAAAGGGCCAGGTAGTAAACTTTACCTAGGGGCAAAACTAACAATACAACACAGGCACTTTTATAATGACAGAAAACAAATTTCCACAATTCTTTTATTGATGAAACTTAAGATCTGTAATAAATACAACTCGGGGTATTTGATGGTCAGGGTAATGATGGTCTAACGAGACAAGTGGAATTCTTCTGGGGGCGGGGATAACATTTCACATAATTGGAATTCAAAGTTAAGCGTTCCACATCATCAAACTGATTGCAGTATTTCTATGTACAGATTATTCTTAGCTCATGATACCAAAACAGGCAGCTGACCCTGAATTTGACAGCACTTGTGCTAAACCAACATCTAGGGGTGCCAGGAATCTGCATTTTACATGCTCCCTAGGTGATTCTGATGATGGATGGGCCATGTTTGGGACGTGATGGACTACACAACTCTCAAAGTCCCTAATTTCCAACCAAAGAGGCCTCTGGTTTTACAGTAGGAGGAGAACCCAACTCTGTTGCATACCATGACCACCCTCACAACATGGAGGATGTCACACAGCTTTGCCTACCCTTAATTAGTCGTTAGGAGAGTTCAGTGAGATGATCCATGAATTGTTACTAGTATACCACATCTTAGGTAAGAGGACATGCCAATTCTCTTCAGTTTTTTGGATGCAGATGGTGACAAATAAAGACAGAAAATGCATTCCATGCAGGATCCCATACAAACCACTGCCTAAGAGTCTTCTCATTACTAAAATGTGTACCCCAACATCTAAAAGGACAGACTTATTTCAGCCTAAACAGATGTGATGTTCTGAACCAAACTCGGAAAGTGTATGGCTTCCCTCCTTAAAATGACAATTCAGAGCCCCCAGGTCCTGACCACCCACCTCAGTATCTTCAAGCAGGAGGCCGTCCAGGGTTCATTTCAATACCTTAAATGACAGGAAACTCAATCTCTCATGAGGTGGCACTATTTTAAAACCAGAGAAGAAAAAGCTCTCCCCTTAGTGTCTGATCAAAAAAAATAAAAAATAAAAAGGTGCTTCAGGAGATGGAACAGAGAGTAAGATGATGAATATGCAGACTGGCTGTGATAAGCTCTCTATGCCTCAATTTCCCTGTGTGTAATATGAGGATAATAACAGTACCTACACCTCACAGTGCTGCTGTGGGGACTAGATTAATTGATCTGTATAATCCACTTAGAATTGTGCCGGCACAGCATGGTGCTGTGTAAGCATTCGCTATTATTATTGTTGTCGTGGTGGTTGTTGTTGTCCAGAACTGCAGAGAAGCTCAGAGTTGTGCTCTATTATCTCTCCAAGACCAACACTATCGCATATTGGGCACCTGACGGCCAGAACAAGCCACTTTTGTCACTTACTCATTAGACCAGCTCACTAGTCCCCTTGTAAAGATGAGGAAATGAAGGTTTAAAGAGGAGGTTAGGTTACCTGCCCAAGATCACAGGGACAGGTTAACTTACCCTACCTCTTTTTGGCCAGAAGAATTCAAACGCAGAGGTCTGTGCAGCTCCAAAACCCACCTTCACTATGGAGCCCCCAGACTCAAAACTACCACCAGCAGCAGCAATCCAGGAACAAAACATCACTGACCATGACCATCCGGAGCCCCAGCTCAATTTTCTGCCTGTGGATCCTTGGTTGGCTTGCATAAACTGGAGTTAATAGCAGGCTACATGAACCCAATTAGGCAGTAGTCTGGAAAACATCATGCGACGTATTCCAAAGGTCAAAGTTAAACCTGGCTTCCTGGGCTGCCTTTGCCAGGCACTGCCATCAAAGCTAGTCTCACGCAGACACCAGAGTTTAACCAGAGAGGTGCTTAACCAGCACTGACATCGGCTTTTAAAAAGTCCCGGAGAGAAGCCAGAGACGTGACGCAGAAAGGCGGTCGGCAGAAAGACATCGCTTACTTTTTAAAAAAGCAAACCTTATTCCCTTCTCTTTTCGGTTTAGGGTTACTACCGTGAACTGCCTTCCCCAGGGCAAAAATAAAAGGGGGAGGGGCAGTGGAAAACTGGGGTGGAGGGGGGGGCCTCCCCTCGCAGACTGCAGGGCGCTGTAACACCCACCTGAAACACGGGGCGCGACCTACCTTCCCGGAGAGCCCAGCCCCGGAGGGCGTTTCCCCAACACATCGACAACTTGTCCCTCCCGGGTAAGCGGCTGCTGTCCTTGGCTCCAGTCAGGGCCGCTGGAGTCGCGCGCGCCCCCCTCCCGAAAAAGAAACCTCATGTTTAATTTCTCCCCCGACCCTCCTATCAGTTTCTCCGAAAGAGCCAACACCCGGGCGGCCAGTACGTCTTTAGGGCCACATTTAACTACGTCTGAAAACGCCAGCAGGAGGAAGGGCGAAACACTGGAAAGAAGAGGGGGTGGGGGAGGTAGGGAGAGCGATGGGGGGTGGGGGGAGCACTTGCGGGGAGGATCGTCGCCCTCCCTGGGCGACCGCCGCCGCGACGCTCCAGCCAAGCCTCAGGCCGTTGTCTCGGGGAAGAAAACCCCATCGGGGCCCACAGCACGACCGGGGGTCCCCGGAGCCGGCTTCCCCTGCTGCCTCCACGTCCGGGGCCGTCGGGGCGATGGCGCAAGACTCCGCACACCACCCCCACCATCCCCCCCCCCCCCCCCACATACACAGCGACAACAGCCACAGTGACAAAATGGCAGCCCGGCGCCCGGCAGTCGTGCCACAGGCGAGCAGGGCCCCGGCGGCCGCCCCTGCCCCCCAATAACGCGTCGGCGCCCTTCGGGCTCGGCCTCCGGCGGGCCTGGCCTTTGCAAAAATAAAAATAATAACACAACACCTCGAGCTCCAAAGCAGCGGGGGAAGCCAGGAGGCCCGCCCGGGGCCGGCCCCGCGCGCCCGCGCCCGGCCCGTGCGCACGAGGCCCGGCCGCCCCGGCGCCAGCCCGCCCGCCGGCCCGCGCCCCGCGCCGCATGGAGCCCGGCGCCCGCACTCGCAGCCCCGCGCTCGGCGCCGGCCGCGCCATGGGGGAGGGGCGGGGCGGGCCGCGCGAGACCCGGGAAACATGGCTGCTCGTCCTATTTCGGCGTCGCGGCGTGGCCACCAGCCCCCGGATCCGAGTTGGGAGAGGCTCCGAAGGTGGGTATGTGGGGGCCCCCGGGGGGGGGAGCGCGGCGGGGAGGGGCGCAGGGGGCGCTCTCCGAGAGCTATTTGTCTTAAGAACGTTTACAAAAAAATAGTTCCTCCTCCCCCACCCCTTTTGTCCCTCATTAGCAAGCTTTCTCGCTCCCCCTCCTCCCCAAATGTGCAGAAAGTGCCCCCTCCATCCCCACCCGCGCCCCACCCCGCCTCGAGGCAGGGGGCAGGCGAGTGGGCAGGGAGACTCGGAGGCGAGGGGGCGAAGCGTGAGAAATCGCTCCCAGTTCGGCGCGGCGCGCTCCCCTCCCCCAGCACACACTCGGGGAAGTTTAAAGAGCCGGTTCGACCCGCTTTCGATCTCGCTCCCAGTTGGCCGGCCGGGTGGCTGGGGCCGGCCTGGCGAACCGCGCCTCCACACCCACCCGCCACGACCCCGGCCCCCCACTGCGCGCCCTTCCCCCTCCGCACGGGGGGCTTCCGGAAAGTACGCGGGAAGACCGCGGCTCCGGCCCCCTCCCCCATCACCACACCCAGCCCCCAAATCCTCCGGCTCGGGGTCTAAGCGGGGATGAAACCGGCCAGAGAAAGGCAAACCGCCGGCAAATTGTTCGCGGAAACTCCTGCCTTCTCGGCGGGCACCCCCTCCCCTCCCTCCGCCACCCCCTCCCCGCCCTGCGCGCCATAAGGCACTGCACGTCTACAGTCCACAGCTGCGTTATGGTGGGGGGGGGGGGCACAAAAAGGATCTTGTTTTCAAAAGTCTCACTCAGGTTTGGGGGAGGAACTAGAGAAAAGAGGAAGCAAGGCCTGCCTTCGCCAGGGATTCGGGTTTTAACGGGCTGAAGGGGCGACAGGTCAGCGCACCGTGCTACCCAAACTTCCAACTCTGTGGAACCCTGGCCACCGAGGCTGGAGGGGGGTCCTCCGGCCCGCGCTGCCCGGGTCTCGGAAGGGGCCGCGAGAGGAGCTGGCCAGGGTCTCCGCCCCAGAGCCGGGGTCTCCGCTGAGCCGCCAACTCACATAAAACACTGTTTGAAAGCGAGAGGGAGCCAGAAATACAAACGAGCGTTCGAGTAACCCACCCTCACCTTCCCCCTCCTTGGGGGTGGGCTTTCGCCCGAGCCTCCCAGTTCCCATCCGTGTAAGTTTCCTCCGGCCGTACTCCCGCCGCTGCCCAATCAATAACGGCGACCAGAAGGCAAACTCCCATCCCGGAGCTGCGTGTTTCCTATGCCCGCATAAATCTGGACCCGGCCAATACCCACCACGGGCACCAGGTCTGGGCAGCTCGCGTCCTGACAAAGTTTCCCGTGCCCATTTATTAACCAGGCGCCGAATGGCTGCCGAGGAGCCCACCCCGGAGAAAGCCTGGCCGGGGGGCGCCAGGGCTCAAAGGCTGGCATCTCAGCGAGGCCGGAAGGAGCAGGGGCGAGGGGGGACCGGGACGTAGCCTTTGGGTAACTTGCAATAGCGATCGCTCGAGGTGGGGAGGCGCGGGGATTATCTGTGCCTTAGCACGTTCGAAAATCCCTCCCCCCTTCCAATTTATCCTCCCTTCGGAAGGAAAGGAAGAAACATCAGCATCTGGCCCGAAGGTGGGGTGGAAAGAGTGAGGGAGAAAGAGGAGGAGAGGAAGGGAGGCAGAGAAAGGGAGGGAGGGAGAGAAAGGGCGCGTTCACGAACACTACAAAGTTACAAATATGGCTCCCCCGTCTCTCGCCTCATCACTGCAAAGAAATGAAGACGCACTTTAAACTCGAGCCATTCCCAACTCCGCTGCAGCCCCCTCCCCACGCGCTCTCCCCGGGGGCCTCGGCCCACATTTATCAGAAACTAAACCGGACTCGCGAAGCCCAAAACTTATTGTGTGTGTGCGAGCGAGAGAGAGAGAGAGAAAGGGAGGGGGAAGGCGCGGGAGGGGGGCGGAAGGGGGGATTCATTTATAAAATATAAAACCCCCTTTTTTTGTTGTTAAATCCAGGAGGCAGCCCCCCTCCTCCTCTGCCTCGTTAATCTTTCCCCCAGACGGAGTCAAGGGAGCAGCGAGCTCAGAGGGTTATTTTGCCTCATTCTCTCCGACCCAAACGCGTGCGCCCGCTGGCCCCCGGTGGGTGCACACTCGCACGCACACTCTCGCACCCACACTCGCACACGCGGGAGCACACGCACAGGTAGTCACACACCAAGGGCAGCGGCGGCGGCAGCCGGAACATGCTCGGATGGCATTGCAACCCCCCAACCTTGCAATTCATTTGCAGTCCGACCCCGAAACCCACACCTCCCGGGCGCCCCCCCCTCAAAAAAAAGTGCCTCCCCCCAACGCGCACACACACACAAAGTAGGAGAATGGACCGACAGAGATATTTTTGGCAAATGCTCACATCAGAGGGCGTCCTGTTCCGCAGCTCTAAATGAATCCGTTTGTCCATTTCCATCTCTCGCGCTCTCTCTCTGCAGAGGCTCCCGCGCCGGCGGAATTCAATCAATAAACCCCGAACCCACGGCCGCGCGTTTTAGGACTTTGAAGGCTCAACCAGCTCCGCTCGGTTCTCGAGCCCCCAGCACCCGCGGCGCACACTAACCTGATCACGGTGGAGGCGGGACCTGCGGGCCGGCGGATGAGCGGCAACAGCTGGAGCCAATCGCCGCCGAGGGTCTCCGGGCAACAGCCAATGGTGGCAGCGGCGGGGGGGGAAGGGACCAATGGGCGGGCTGCGCAGCCGGCCAGGGAGGCTCAGCCATTTGGTTGTGGTGCCGGAGACGGACCCCTTTAGATTTCGGGGCGGCTGAGGAGCGCGGCGGCTGCTTGGTGGCTGAGCTAGGGGGGTGGGCAGAATGGCGGGGGAAGGGAAGGTGACTGCGCCTCGAGAGCCTAGCCGCTCGGCCTCGCCAGCCCGCCGCCGCCGCCTCAGCGTTTGGCCGGGGGCGGGGCCGCAGGTGCGTTACTCGAGGGGGAGGGGCGCGGCCGGAGGGGTCGGGGTCGGGATCCTCGCAGGGCCGAGGGCTTCGCGGGGACGCCCTGGGCCTGCCCGCCTCGCTGGAGCGGGTTGGTGAAAGAGGTGGACGTCCGGCGCGAGGTCTCGGGGCCGCGGGCTGCCCCGCGGGCGGGCTGATGAAAGGCCTGGAAAGAGGGGGGAGGGGTCAAGGGTGCAGTGGGAGGAGGGGCTGGTCATTTTCTGGGTCCGGAGGGCCGCGCGGTGGAGCGTGGCTGCTGCCCTCCACCCCCTCCGCGGGTTCCCACCCCCCCCCGGCTGCGGCTCACAGCCCGCGCGCCCCTTCGCCTCCCGCCTCGTCCTCGTCCAGCCGCGGCCATCGCCGCCCCTCTAATAAACAAGTAAATGAAAGCAAGATGCGTCCACCTTTGGATGACTTTCCTCGCGGTCTTGACCCTCTCTACGGAGGGGCCTTTCAATTTGCTGTCATGTAAGGTCAGCCTGGAAGGAGCGATCACCAAGAGGCACCCAGGATCTTGTTCAGCCAATAAATGAATGGAGACCATGGATTAAGAGTTGTTGCTGAATATACTGAATATTAAAAAAAAAAAAAAAGTGAAAAGGGAAGGTGCTAATAACTTCTGGTTTTCTGGTCCAAACATAATTTGATGGGCTTTGTAGACCTAGTGAAAGGAAACGGCGCACAGTTTATTCTAATCGTCCACCTGACTCATTTGGTTCAATTTGGGTTGCCAAAGAGGCTCTATTTGGAGCACTTTCTCCAGGTTTTACGGTTTGCTTGCTTTGGGTTATTTTTTGTTTTGTTTTGTTTTGTTCTGTTTTGTTCATCACATTAGTTTTTAGACCTTAAAGCCTTCATCCCCACTGGGTTACCTACTTCTTATGGCCAGGCCTTGGACCTTGTCATGTACTAGGTTGGCTGCCTATGGCTGTTAATAAATCATGGGAATTGTTGTCAACAAGGACGGATCCATCGTTACCCTTCCACACAAGTGTTTTTCAGTGCTTCTATTTCTGTGTGTCTACACTTTTCCTTATACACGCCAAGGTGGTTTTTAGGTGGGGATACATTGTATTTTATTTTTCAGGCACATGGGTTCAAGGGAGCGATAAAGCAGTATGTATGTTGCAAATTTGAAATATTGTTACATAACACCAATACAGTTTCATTCTTGAGCATATAAAGTTGAGGAGGAAATAGAAAGTGACGGAATGTAAATAAAACGCAGAGAATGCTCACACTGGGGAAGAAACTGTAGTAACCCTGATACTGTAATCTGATGGATTGTAAACTTAAAATCCTACAGCCAAGCATTTTACTCAGTAAATTTTTCTTTCAGTTAAAATAATAAGTGGAATTTGAAAAGTGATAATGTTTACCCTGAGTAGCTGGGAAATCCAAAATAAAAATGGAAAGCCATTGTTTTATTTCATCGGGGTAGTAGCGTGTAATGTATTTGACTTGTTGACTTAGCCCACATGTTTGTCTTCCTCAGTTTTTATAATCTCGTTGAACTCAGTTTGTGTAGTTGGAATTTATTTATTTTTAAACTGTATTGGCTTTGTTATAGGACATACAGGGACCCTAAATTACCTCTCTTTGCCAGAGTCGGTTGTTATTTCTGGATATAGCATTTAAGGTGGTTTCGAAACAGCTTTTCATCACATACATTAAGTCAATATGATGTGTAGAAGATATGTAACAGAGGAGTACTGAAGGTTATGTTCTATTTGATGGTAAATGCTTGTCTTCAATTTGAATTTTTAACCACAGTTAAGTCCACACTGCTAGCAATGTGATAGGGAAACAGGGCCTTTCCAGAGGACTAATCCTTTAAAAGCCAACCAATCAAATGCAGAGATGTTCCCTTATCCAGCTCTGCTAAACAGAAGCAAATAGCTCACCTTGTCACACAAAGATTGCAGAAGATGACTTGGAAGCCTAAACCCCCATGAAAGAGAGTTACAGGACAAATTAAGGTTAAATTGAAAAAATTGTGGTTTCGTCACTAAGTCAAAATATCAAGCAACAATTGTTTTTAGAAGCATCTTTTAAACATTTTGATAGCAGATTTTGTATTGGTGTCAGAGAATTGAAAGAAGGCTTCACTAGATTCCAATCGTACAGAAGTTGAAATATCCAAAAAGTATATATAACCAATTGAATACTTAACTTCCCATCTTCCAACATACTTTTTTTAAAAGATTTTTTTTTTAAAGTAATCTCTATGCCCAACATGGGCTCTAACTCACAACCCCAAGATCAAGAGACACTTGCTCTCCCACTGAGCCAGCCAGGTGCCCCTCCAACATACTTTGAAAGGACAGACTTCCTCTCACTTCCACAAATAGATTTGTTTGTAGTTTATTTCTAAGAAAATTTTAATGATTCTGACTTTTTCTTACCAAAAGGAAATGGAAATTTCACTCTAAAGCTGAGCCATTTACCCAATGCCACTTGACAAAAAAAAAAAAAAAAAACTTTAAAAAAAAAATTTTTTTTTTCAACGTTTATTTATTTTTGGGACAGAGAGAGACAGAGCATGAACGGGGGAGGGGCAGAGAGAGAGGGAGACACAGAATCGGAAGCAAGCTCCAGGCTCAGAGCCATCAGCCCAGAGCCCGACGCGGGGCTCGAACTCACGGACCGCGAGATCGTGACCTGGCTGAAGTCGGACGCTTAACCGACTGCGCCACCCAGGCGCCCCAAAAAAGAACTCTTAATATTCCTTATTTTATGGAGTTGTTTCTTAAATTACATTTCATTGCATAATATAGTATTAAACAAACGCTCTGAATGATTCTGAATATCAGAAGATAGAGTAAGAAAAGCACATTCTATAGTGGGAGTTCGGTTATAAAAGTTGCAGTCTGTAACTTCTGGAGCTGGATTTGATTCACACTGAGAAGAATAAATGAGCTACAATTCAAAGGCTTGAGCCCATAGGGAGAAAGTTGGCCTTCAAGTAAGGAAAGATGTCTTCCTGCCTTCCAGGATATTCTAGAATGTTTTTCCTTCAAGAACCATTCCAAATAGATGAGCATCCTATGTTCTCTAAGAGGTCTGATCTCAGCAATGGATGTCTTAGCTTCTTGATACATGTTGGAAAGTACTGTTTTATAAATAACCCACAGTGAGGCTGCCGCCATGTAAGCTCATTTGCCCTTGCTTGGTGTCCAAAGATGGAGGCCCTCTGGTTAGCATTCTTTTTAGGAGTTGAACGAATGTATTCACAGTTCAACTTTTCGTTCTTCAGCCCGAATCACATACATTGGAACCTGGCCATTGTACTTTTTCACCTGCATCATGGTTCTGCTGCCTGGACCCCAAAAGACAATAATATGGAAAGACTCCAGCTTAATTATGTTCTCTTTTGTCTTTCTATATAAATAGCTTTTAGAAATGTAGATTATTCTTTTGAAATCCATGGTAACAAATGTGAAGACTACTGCATTTTGGTTTGAATAGCAAAAGACTGTTGAGGTCCAGGATCTAAAAAGTTAACTATTAATTCTTTTGCTTAATAAAGCATTGAGTAGTTTTATTTTTTTAATTACTGAATAGTTACTTTTTCAATGAGTTGGGCATAGAGAAAAAGCACTGCTAGATGAAAAGTCATTCCATGTGATTTTTAAAATTAAATTAATAGTAAAAATTTTAAAGCCACCTTAAGGATGCTTTATTTTGAAAAGGAAAAAAAAAATCAACATCACCTGCACACTAGTTTGGAAATCACTGGAGTTTTTTTGAATCCGATTCTTAAATATATTTATTAAAGATAATTCAGGGGTTGCAATAAGAGAAAGTTGATTACCGTTCACCAAGAACACCAGAACTATAAGCTCTGGCGTCTGGTATTAAAATATGACTAAAAATAGATGCCTTAAAGGCAAATAATGGAATGAGAAGCCATTAGAACAAGACTGTGACTAAGGGTAAGCTAGGCTGAAAAAATAGAAATGCAATTAATTTCGAACTTACTATTTGTTTTATTTTATTTTTTTCCTTAAGTAGACTGCATGCCCAGTGCTGAGCCCAACATGGGCCTTGAACACACAACCCTGGGATCAAGACCTGAGCTGAGATCAAGAGTCAGATGCTTAATCGACTGAGCCACCCAGGCACCCCCCTACTCATTTGTTTTAATCTATCTGCAGTTGAAGTTTGCCACTGAAGAAAAAGGTACTAAAGTCTATTAAGATATAGGCGGTAGAGAACAGACTTTCTAAGAACTTTTAATATTTTTAGTATTTGCCAGTAGTGTTTGTAATTGTAAAAGTACATAGCAAAACTGTCCTCTCAGATTATCTCCTTTGTGACAATAGTTTACTATTTGTACCTATAAGTAATTACTTTAAAATATAAACTCTACAACTCTTCTTGAATTAGAGATCAATTTCATGCATTCTGAGAAATCAGCCATTTTTAAATGAATTTCTAGTTGAAATAGCAGGTCCTCAGGAGAGTATACCTATACCCGAAATTTTCTCTGGAATTCCTGAATCCCAGCAACTTGAATCTAAAAATTATGCCTTTATTTGCACATGACCGAACAAAGATAGCCATGTTAGGTGTTTGAGGACTTTTACCCACCAGAGGAGCACAGGCTTTCCCCTGCTAGATTAGTTCTGTCCCAAGAATTCACCTGAAATCATTTTATATGCCTTTGCTTCTCTCCTTTCTCTCCCTCTCTCTCTTTCCCTCTTTCTCTCTCTCTCTCTCTCTCTCTCTCTCTCTCTCTCTCTCTCTCTCTCCCTCTCTCTCTCTCCCTCTCTCTCCCTCTCTCTCTCTCTCTCTCTCTCTTTCTCTCTCTCTCTCTCTCTCTCCCTCTCTCTCTCTCCCTCTCTCTCTCTCCCTCTTTCTCGGCAGAGAGAGAGAGAATTCCAAGCAGGCTCTGCCCTGTCAGCAAGGAGCCCGACACCCGGCTCAAAGTCACAAACCATGAGATCATGACCTCAGCCAAAACCAAGAGCCAGACTGAGCCACCCAGGTGCTCTTCTACATATATTCGAAGGGAACTTGAGTTGAGTGTGACAAGTATTCTTTACTAGGCTAGACTAACTCATTATGTCTGTGTTTCTTTTCTCTTCTTTTTTTTTAAATTTATTTTTAATGTTTATTTATTTTTGAGAGAGACAGTGCAGGTGGGGCAAGGGCAGAGAGAGAGGGAGACACAGATTCTGCAACAGGCTCCAGGCTCTGAGCTGTCAGCACAGAACCTGATGCGGGGCTCGAACTCACAAACCGTGAGATCGTGACCTAACTGAAGTTGGATGCTTAACTGACTGAGCCACCCAGGTGCCCCTGTGTTTCTTTTCGTATGGAGAAGCAATGCTATAGATGAGGCCAAATAGCAGGCAAACACCAAGCCTGTGGATTGCGGTGTGTAGCACTTTTTATAACAGCTAAAGAAAGAAACAATATATTCATGTGCCCAGGAAAAAAGTTTGGGAGAGTGTGCCAGAAAATGTTTCAAATATTTTTTTACAGAGTTTCTCTATGGGTGATGGGGTTACAGTGTTTTCTTGTTTATGTTTTTTCAGTTGATAACTTTTGCAATGAGATAAAGTTATTTGTAATGGAAATATAGGTATAGCAGATTTGAGGGATGCTTGTGCTAGTTGGAATTCTTGGCTGCAGACAACAGAAGCTTTCCCTGACCCGTGCAAGCAGAAAATAATTTCATATAAGGCTATCACAGAGCCTAAGCAGAACAGGGTCCGGGAAAAGAGCAGGAAACGGGAAGCTGGGCAGCCTGGGATTGCCAAGATGGTGTTCCATGTATAGTCTGCAGAGGAACCCCCCCCCCATACCTCAGAAGTGGTATCTGGACTGTGGACTCTGCCCCCCTCCATTGCTGCAAATGATCTCTCAGGAGCCTCCATTTTTGTGTGACTCCCTCAAGGTTCAGAGCCCTTGGCAGGAACATTTGCAGATGTCCCGGCTATCAGGGAAAATGATTATCTGCCCTCTTTAGCTTCTACAGTGGGATGTGTGACCCTGCCTCCTATCTGTTTCAGGATTCTGCCCAAAGAGTATTCTGACGTGAGGTGACCAAAAGTAAAATACACTAAAGCGTTCTGGTTGAATAATACTGTGAATGTTTCTTAATGACCCGAATTACCCCTGTCTTAGCTCCTCTCTGGCTCTCTACTACTTACCAGGAAAAGACTTGCTATGGTCTGAATGTGTTTCCCCCAAATTCACATAATGAAATCCTAATCCCCAAGGTGATGATATGAGGAGGAGGGGCCTCCAAGTAGGAGGTGACCAAGTCATGAGGCTGGACCTTCAGGACTGAGATTAGCGCCCTTATTAAAGAAGACCCACAGAGCAACTCGGAAGACGGTGGTACCTGATCTCAGACTTTTAGCCTCCAGAACCGTGAAAAATAAATGTTTTGTTTTGTTCCTAAACCACCCAATTTGATATTTAAAAAAAATTTTTAAGTGTTTATTTTTGAGAGAGAGAGACAGAACATGAATGGGAGAGGGGCAGAGAGAGAGGGAGACACAGAATCCGAAGCAGGCTCCAGATTCTGAGCCGTCGGCACAGAGCCAGACGCAGGGCTTGAACCCACAAATCGCAAGATCATGACCTGAGCCGAAATTGGACGCCTGACCGACTGAGCCACCCAGGCGCTCCCCAATTTGGTATTTTGTAGTAACAGCCCAATCAGACTAAGACTGCAGCATCTTCCTAGGGTCAACCTAAAACAGAGCTAAAAATCTGAAATCCTTGATTCCCTTCATTTCCTTACAAATGCTTCCCTGTCCAAATCCTAAGCCATAATAAGTGATATATATATGTGTGTGTGTGTGTGTGTGTGTGTGTGTGTGTATATATATTATTGTTCATGTCAATGAAATACTTAACCAAAACAGAGCTGATGATAACTCTGGGACTTTGAGAAGAAGGATCCCGGTAGAGATACTTGATCTTAAGTCACAAGGAATTTAGTCCTGAGGAACACACCAAAGATAGGAGTGATCTACGTGTTATATTTCATGACTGAACACAGCAATCTCTGGATATCTAGTGATCTAAGATCTTGAGTAGCGATGCATTACTGACAGTGGGTTTCAATGCACTGCTCTGAGCACAGGTTCAGGCTCCAGTGCAGAACTAAGCTGAAGTGGATGAGATTTGTTGTAAAAAGTTATGGGGAGTAGGCAAGTGGTCACAGGCTAAGTAAGGGATCATAAAAGGATGCAGTCACTTTAAGGACAATTTTGAAGAAAAAAAATGCTGATGGTGAGAAAAAATGTCAAAACCACAAACACATCAAAGAGGCCATCTTCCTGGGAACAGAGAGGAAGGCTGCAGAGGATCTGCTGATAGAAAACATATTAATCCTGGGGTACTGCCTCTTTCCTCTTGCCCCCCATCTTCTCAGGTCACTTAGCATAGATTGCTTTCGGTGAGAAAAAGCAAATGATAACCTTGCAAAGACTCTCAACAATGGTCTAGGCATTCAGCTGTTTTCTCGTTTGATATTTATAACTATTAAAGCATGGCCTAACTGTTACACGAATAGAAGTTCCTCAGGAATGGCAATAACTTCTCTCCAGAGAGGCAGTGCTAAAGATGCTGTCCGTTGACACACAACATGCTCTTCGTGACCAAGTGCTTTTTTTTATTTAAATGTAACATTTACTCAGACGATTTGATGCAAATTGTGGCAGGCTACTAATTATTCAACAAAATCTATTTCCTCTTCTTCCTGGACACAAAGTTTGACTATGCTTCCCAGCTGCCCTAGTAGTTAGAGCAGGCCATATGACCGAGTCTTAGGCAGCAAAGCGTTCTGAGAAGTGACGTTTGCCGGTTTGAGGCCTTATACCTCCCACGCAAGCCGACTGAGATGCAGGTGACAGTGACCTTAGTTAGAAGCCATGTGTTGTTCTTGAGGGTGGAGCCTTCCGCAGCTTGGGTCTCTAAGCAGAGCTGGTCTACCAACCTATTCACTTGCTAATCAAGAGATAAACTGTGACCGAGACAGAAACTTCCATGGTGCTGGGCCATTACATGCTTGATCTATTTATTACTGCAAGCCTATGCTAACTAATACACTAATAAAGTTGCTTTTCCTGTCTTAGTTTTCTGTCCATTTATGATTTTGTAGATGCATTGCAAATTTGAGATATTTATTATTGTGTTTGCAGTGTATCTTTGAATCATAGGTTCTCAGAAGCACCATAAAGCAGGCATAAAAGAATTGTGTTAAATAACAAGGACTTAATGAAGAAAAGATCATTGTAAGAGAGTCTACATAAATGACACACAAATATCTCTTTCCCCACATATAATGCTCGGTTCATAGTAGGTGTAAAATAAATGTCTGTCATCTCATCAATAAATGAGCCTCCCTCGCGAGCTCCACACTGACATTTCCATTGCCCGTGAGACAGTTCCAAACAGCTCTCCTCAGGAACATCCACAGAACATTCCCCAAACTAATCTTCCCTGTCAGCCTCTGCCTGCTTTGCCTCCACCAAAATACCATCGTGCTCCTCACTCTCCTGTTTTTGTCCGTCGCACCCTTGGCGTTGTCCTCTGTTGACTCACATAGCCAAACGGTTGCCTGTCTTCTGAGTCTGATTTCCCAAAACTCTTTGTCCCTTTCAGCCATTTACTCTACGCTAAGAGCGCTTGACCCAGCTCCTGTCTCCCTCATGTCTACATTGACCAAATGCGACCTAAAGTTCCCAGGCTTCTGTTTTTTCCACCAAAAATGTTTCAAAAAAAAGTGTTTTAAGGACCAACATAGGATTACCAAATTTTACTTTTGCCAGATAAAAAAAATTTTTTATGGTTGAGAGATGTATATACACACACATACACATACACATACATACACACATATATAAATATATGTTTATATATTTTCTTTGTCCGTTCATCCGCTGATGGTCCCTTACGTTGTTTCCATGTCTTAGCTAGTGTAAATAAGGCTGTAGTGAACATGGGCATTTATCATTTATTTATAGACTTTTAAAAATGGTAATGTAGAGAGGACTCATTCAGAATATAGGGGAGTCCTTCACATTACATATTAATTTTATGTGAACTCACCACAGTGTCCAAGACTTTCTACCCACGTAATTG
Source organism: Prionailurus viverrinus (assembly GCF_022837055.1). Classification (NCBI taxonomy): domain Eukaryota; kingdom Metazoa; phylum Chordata; class Mammalia; order Carnivora; family Felidae; genus Prionailurus; species Prionailurus viverrinus. The sequence goes on along the minus strand of NC_062566.1, from coordinate 32,058,193 downwards.
GAAACTCTCCTGTGGGCCCTCGCTTGCCCTGAGGTCCCAATATCCTCTTATGGCCAGATGAATGTTGTTCTGAGCTGTGGTTACAATACTCCCATGACCAACAGCCTCTGGCTCCTGGTGGCCTACACCCTCCCCCCCCCCCCCCCCCCCCGCCACAGCCTGGCACTGAAACTCCCAACAAGGAGATCCCACACTATCTTCTCCCTGTTCTCTCTAGTTTCCAGACAAACTGGACCTTCTGCTATTCCCTTCTTTTCTATCTTGCACTATATGTTTCTCCCAGCTTACATATTCTTTTATTTATTTATTTTTTGCACCAGTCAAAACTCCACCCAGAATTTAAGACCAAATTTGATGCCACTGCTGTCGTGAAACCTTTTATGATCCACCCAAACAAACAAGATCTTTGCTCACCTTGACCTTCTGTAACAGGTCAAGGGCAGCAGGGGGCTGGTGCTTCCAGGTGCTTTTTTATCGACCCCTCCCACAATAAGTCCCTGAAGATAAGAATAATGTTGAACACATTTTTGTTACCCCTGCCTTACTGGAGCATTAAATAGTCGGTATATATTCAGTAACTAAATAAATGTTTTGAACATACTGGGCACCCTATTTTTAAAAAGCCCCTTTGACACATTTCAATAACTTTAATCTTCAGTGTCAAGTAAATAGCAATTGAAACGGATTGCTAAGTAAAGTATTCTTTCTAACATGAGGGAAGCAAGAATAAATCCTTGTTTCTATGAGCATAACACAGAAGCTTTCCTACTATAAAATTTTTATTTTAGGCTTCTACCCAGGAATTGTCTTGTCTTTTATTTTAGGTTCCCACCCAAGGATTGAATTGTCTTAAAAGCAATTCGTAAGAGAGATGGGAATTACAGAGCTCACTAACTCTAATTTTGTGTCTATGCCAATTTTAAAGAGGATACACAATTTTCCTTCCTTTGAGTTTTGCATTCTTCAAAAAGCAAGAAGGAATGAGATGGCAAAGCTCAACGATGTGAAACCATGAAACTCCTAGAAGAAAACATAAGGGGTAAACTCCTTGACATTGGTCTTGACAATGACTTTTTGGATGTGACACCAAAAGCAAAAGCGACCAAAGCAAAAATAAATAGGTGGGACTACATCAAGCTAAAAAGCTTCTGCACAGCAAAGGAAACCATCAGCAAATGAAAAGGCAACCTACAAAATGGGAGGAAATATTTGTAAACCATACATCTGAGAAGGGGATAATATCCAAAATATATAAAGAACACATACAACTGAATAACAAACAATCCAATGATAAAAAATGGACAGAGTGGGGTGCCTGGCTCAGTCGGTGGAGCATACAACTCTTGATCTCAGGGTTGTGGGTTGAAGCCTCACGTTGGGTGTGGAGATTGCTGAAAAATAACATCTTTTAAACAAACAGATGGGAAGAGGATCCGAATAGACATTTTCCAAAGAAGACCTACAAATGGCCAACAGGTACATGAAAAGGTACTCAACATCACTAATCATCAGGGAAATGCAAATCAAAACCACACAGAGATATCACCTCACACCTATCCAGAAGGCCTAGTATCGAAAAGACAAGAGATAACAAGCGTTGGTGAGGATGTGTGAGGAAAGGGAACCCTCGTGCACTGTTGGAAATGTAAATTGGTGAAGCCACTATGGAAAACAGTATGGAGTTTCCTCAAAAATTAAAAAAAGAGCTACCATATGATCCAACAATTCCACTTCTGGAATATATCTGAAGGAAAGGAAATCGTTATCTTGAAAAGATATCTGTACCCTCACATTCACTGCAGCATTATTTACAGTAGCTAAGACATGGAAATAACCTAAGTGTGCATCAGTGGATGAATGGGAAAGAAAAATGTGAGATCTATCTGTTTATCTATAACTCAGTCATAAAAAAGTAGGAAATTTTGCAACAACACGGACAGAACTTGAAAGTATGCTAACTCGTTGTAAGTGGAATAAGTCAGACAGAGAAAGAAATATTATATGATCTCACTTAGGTGTGGAATCTTAAAAAAAACCAAAGTCATAGGTACAGAGAATAAGATTGTGGTTGTCAGAGGGAGGGGTCAGGAGGTTGGACAAAATGTGTGAAGGTAGTCAAATGGTATAAACTTCCAGTTTATAAGTTCTGGGGATTTATTGTACAGCATGGTGACTGCAGTTACTACTGTATCATATATTGAAAAGCTGCTAAGAGAGTAGATCTTAAAAGTTCTCATCACACACACACACACACACAATTGTAACCATTTGTGGTGATGGAAGCTGACGAAACTTACTGTGGTGATCATTTTACAATATGTGCATATATCGAATCATCATGTTACACCCCTGAAGCTAATACCATGTTATGTGTTCATTATATCTCAATACAACCGGGAAAAAAAAATTCTGATTATTTTCAAAAAGAGGGAATGAGAAGACAAAGCTCGTCTGTTTCACTCTCCTTTAACAGCTGGAGTTCTGAGCACTTTCACTGCCATGTTCTGTCTCTGACCAAAGAAATCTAATTTCCACCTCTCATGGTCTATAAATATGAACATCAGTATGTCAGTGTTGCAGGCTTACTCCAATTATATGAGCAGGAAATTTAGCAAAGGTGAGGATGAGTATATTTGATTAAGCTATTCATTGTTTTCTGGAAGGTGTGAAAATAAAGGACTTTCGACGTGGGATTTGAATTTGACAGAGACTATTTGGTAAGAGGCTTTATGTGTTTAGCCTCACACTAGAGTGAGAGATGGGAAAAAACAGAACGGTTCTTTAAATTAATTCCTTTTAAAAAATGAATTCTCTTGACTTCCAGCTCTAGTTATGATTGAGTGCCTGACATTGGACTCACCTTCCTGCTGTAAACAACAATAGAAGCTAGACAATTGTATAAGACAACAACTGCGGGCTTTGAACAGAAACCAAGGCAGGGTTATTACCCTTCAGAAAAGGGAAGCGCATGAGGTCAGCCTTGCATTCATCCCAGCACAGGGACGTGGAGCCCAGGCAGGGAGCAGCAACGTCTCTGGGCAGAGGAAACAGAGGTCAGAGCGCAAGCCCTCTAACACTGCTGGGTATGGAGGGCAAGGTGCCTGGGAGGAGGGAGTTGCAGAGAAGGAATCCTCCACCATTGCATCCAAACTTCCCCTGAGTACTTGGCCCACGGGTAAGCTGTGTATGAGCAGGGCAAGACTCCAGGAGACCCAGCGGGGAACAGTTTCCAGGAGGTGATTGCCAAACAGACTTCAGAGGCTTCACTATCAGGGGAAGGAGACAGGGGAGGTTAGGCCCAGCCTAATGCAGAATGTATAAACATTCATGAATACGGAGGCACGCATGGAGACTCCAGAAAGGTCACACCCCGGGATTGAGGACCATGAAATATCAACGTCAACAGAAGTTTGGATTCCAGTCCACGTGGAGGACTTGGAGGCGTCAAGTCTCCAGTGGAAGAAGTAACTGTGGATGTGGTAGAAATAGCAAGAGAGCTGGAATTAGAAGTGGAATCTGAAGACAGGACTGAATGGCTACAGTCTCAGGATAGAACTTAATGGACGAGGAGCTGCTTCTCATGGGTGAGCAAAGAAGGCGGTTTCTTGAGATGGAATCCACTTCCGGCGAAGATGCTGTGAAGATGGTTGGAATGACAACAAAGGATTTAGAATATGACACAAAGTTAGTTGATAAAGCAGCAGCAGGGTTTGAAAGGATAGATTCCAATCTTGAAAGACTAAAAGATAGATTTCCAATTTTGAAAATGCCATGAAACAGCCTCACATGCTGCAGAGAAATCGTTTACGAAAGGAAGAGTCAGTCATTGTAGCAAACTTTGTTGTTGTCTTACTTGAAGAAATTGCCACAGCCACCCCACCCTTCAGTCATTACTGCCCTGATCAGTCAGCAGCCATCAACATCAAACAAGACCATCCACCAGCAAAAAGTTGATGACTCACTAAAAGCTCATGTGATGGTTAGCATCTTTTAGCAGCAAAGTATTTTTTACTTAATGTACATTGTTTTTTAGACATGATACTAACTGCACACTTAATAGACTGTAGTGTAAATAAGCATAACTTATCTGTGCACTGGGAAACCAAAAAAATCACCTGAATCTTTATTGTTTTATTCACTTTATTGTGGTGGTCTGGAACTAAACCCATAGTACCTCTGGTATGCCTATATACTGCAAACTATGAACATTGTGAGAAGATTTAGCAAAGACCTAAATAAAATGATATGTGTAATGGTCATTGAATAAAAAATTTGATATTATTAAGATGGCAGTTTTCCCCAATTTGACCTATAGATTCAACGTAGTCCTTTTTTTAAAATTTCATTAAATTTTTTTAATGTTTATTTATTTTTGAGAGAGAGAAAGAGTGCGCACGTGCACAGAAGTGGGAGAGGGGCAGAGAGAGGGAAACACAGAATCTGAAGCAGGCTCCAGGCTCTGAGCTGGAGTACAGAGCCCGATGAGGTGCTCGAACTCACAAACCATGAGATCATGACCTGAGCCAAAGTCGTACGCTTACTTGACTGAGCCACCCAGGCACCTTAGATTCAACACAGTCCTAATCAAATTCCCAAGTAGCATTTTTTTGGCTAATCAACAAGCTGATTCTACAATTTATATGGAAACCCAAAGGACCTAGCAGAAACAATCTTGAAAAAGAAAACAAAAGTGAAGGACTTACACTACCTGATTATAATGTTACAATAATCAAGTACAACAGGGGTGTTGGTATCTTAGTAAACTACAGATCAATGTAACAGTATAGAGAATACAGAAACAAATCCACATGTATACAATAATTGTTTTTTGACAAAAGATTCAAGGTCATTCATTAGAAAATGAAAATCTTTTTTAACAAAAAGTATAGGTACAACTGGGTATCTGCATGGAAAAAAATAACCTTGGCCTTTGTCTCACAGCATAAACAAACATTAATTTGGGGTGGATCAGAGATCTAAACATAAAATCTAAATTTTAAAGCTTTTAAAAGGAAACACAGAAGAATATCCTCATGAGCTTGGAGTAGGCAGATATTTTGGATGGAATACAGAAACACTAGCCATAAAATTAAAACTCATAAGTTGGACTTCATAAAAAGTAAAAATTTCACCATTAAGATAATAAAAAGGCAAGCCACAGAGTGGTTGAATACATTCTCAAGGTATACGTTTAAAAAGGACCTGAATCCAGAATATATGAAGAACTCTCTCAAATCAAGTAGACACCTGACAAAAGAAGAGGTACGAATGGCCAATAAGCACGTAAAAGAAGCTTGTATCATTAATCAGAGATCTGCACTCTAAAAACATAAAGACTATGTCATACCCTATAGAATAACTAAAATTTAAAGGAATGACAATAGGTCCATACCCTTTGCTCTGTCCCTTCACTTCCCAAATGATTCAGTCCTAAAATTATTATGTGGAACAGAGCAAGGTAGGTGCCACATGATGGAGATTTGGGGGAAGGGGCAGCCTCATTGGGTTAGAACAGTGTATCAGGACTCTAGCAGGGTTAGGGGGCAAGGATGTTTAGGAACAGTTCAACATGGCATATTAGAGCATAAGCAACTTGGGACAGGTGCTCACACAGAGGGAAGCCCGGTATTAGATGTCAGAGGCTGAAGAGGAAGAGCCCAGAGTCCATAATGGGAGATAGCCTAACATGGGGAGTTAGAGCCCAAGCTGAATGAGAAGGTATCCGTGTGAGGGTGACCCAGCATGGAAGTCAGAGTCTAAGTGGACTAAGGAGGTCATCCACTTGGACAGGTGGCCCAAAGCAGGGTCTCAGAACCTGAGCAAGGAGAGGAGGGTATGCTGGTAGAAATAGTGAGAAGGGTGACCACACTGGGGAGGAGATAGCAGTGGACATGGGAGATTGGATATATTCAGTGTATTGATCAAATAAATGAATATAATGATAACATATGTCAGAGAAAAGAGCTAAAAATATGGAAAGTGGAAAAACAAAAGTGAACCCCACCATATGAGTTGTGTTAAAATTGGAAGTATTGGTGTAGACTCATGGTTTTCAATCAATGTAAAGGGGGTATGGAAATAAACATAGATGTAAGTGTGTGCATAGGTGTGTGTGTGTGTGTGTGTGTGTGTGTGTGTGTGTGTGTGTGTGTGTATGTATCCATCCACATATTCCCTAGTTTTCTCCTGAGAGAGGCCTTGGAGCAGTGATATGCTAATAACAATGAGCACATGAAGTGCCTAAATCTTGGTTTCTAAATACCATCTTCCATTAAAAGAAACAAAGACTCCTTGGATAAATGGCTGATTCCAGAGGTAGGCAGAAGACGTTCACGGCAATAGTGAATGTTCTTGTGCCAGAAAGCAGAGAATTGTTCCAAGAATGATAGGGACATTTCAAAAGGACACAGAAGTCACTTTATAGGGCCAAATATGGTACAATTTGAGTATCAAAATAAACAATGATAGTAAGAGATTATTACCTACTGAAGAACATTGGAAAACACAAGTCCGTGCAGATATAAATTAATAAATGAACAAACTGGAAGTTTGCAAAGCAATTAGTTACCTAATATCAGAGTACTTCCCTACAAAAATATAAATTGCAAAGAGAAAAGAGTAACTTTATATTGGAGAAGACATGTAGACGCCACCTTATTCAAATGATCAGAGTCAATATTATCAGTAAGGACAAATTAAAGTCACGTACCTTCTATGATAATCTTGCCAAAGTGTATAACATGGATACGATTATGAAGAAACATCAAACAGCCCCCAAATTTGAGGCCATTCTACAATATAATTGGCTTGGAAACTTTAAATCTTTAGGAAAGGCAACCTGAGAAAAGTTCCCGTTTAATGAAGACTAAAGAAATTTGACATGGGGCGCCTGGGTGGCGCAGTCGGTTAAGCGTCCGACTTCAGCCAGGTCACGATCTCATGGTCCGTGAGTTCGAGCCCCGCGTCAGGCTCTGGGCTGATGGCTCAGAGCCTGGAGCCTGTTTCCGATCCTGTGTCTCCCTCTCTCTCTGCCCCTCCCCCGTTCATGCTCTGTCTCTCTCTGTCCCCCCAAAAATAAAAATAAACGTTGAAAAAAAAATTAAAAAAAAAAAAAAGAAATTTGACAACTAAATGCACCATATACTTTTTGAACAGGATTCTTTTACTAGAAAGAACATTATTAGGACAATTGTTAAAGCTTGAATAGTGTCTGAGGATTAGATCTCTGCAGTGCACCAAGATTAACTCCCTAATTTTGATTGTCATGTAGAAGAATGTCCTTGATTGTGTAAAATACACACTAAAGAATTAGGGGAACATGGAGCATCACGTTGGCAAAGGAAAATGTTCTTTGTACAGTAGCTGCAACTTTTGTGACTGTGCTACAACTTTAACAAAATATATTAAAAGTATGATCACACACACGTACAAGATAAGATCGAGTTTTGGCAAGGATGTGGATCAGCTGTTCCCTACTGTGGGTGGATGGTTAAATGGTACAGCCACTTTGGAAAAGTGTATGTCAGTTTCTTATAACATCAAAGTTACACGTACCCTATGCCCCCATAATTCCACTCCTCAAAGTGCCCATAAAAAGTCTTTTATTAGAATGTTCTTAAGCAGATTAATTTGACATAGCCCCAAACTGAAAGAACCCATGTGTCCATCAATAGGTGAATGGATAAATAAATTGTGATTTATCCACGCATTGGAAAACTTCAGCTATAAATAGAACTGCTGATACACAGAATAACATGAATGACTCTCAAAAGAATTATGTTGAGGGGTACCTGGGTGGCTCAGTCAGCTAAGCATTGACTTTGGCTCAGGTCATGGTCTCATGGTTCATGAGTTTGAGCTCCGCGACCGGATCTGTGCTGACAGCTCAGAGCCTGGAGCCTGCTTCGGATTCTGTGTCTCCCTCTCTCTCTCTGCCCCACCCCACCCCCCTTGTGCTCTCTCTCTCAAAAGTAAACATTAAAAAAAAAAAAAGGAATTATGTTGAGTGAAAGAAGCCAGACACCGTCAATTTATACTTATGATTCCACTTATATTTAGTTTAAGAAGAGTCAAAACAAAACCAAAGAAATTGAAATTAGAATACTTATTGCTTTGGGGAAATAAAGATTGACTGGAAAGGGACAGGAGAGAACTTTTTGGGTCCAGAAATGTTTTATAGTTTGATTGGCTGATGGTTATATGTGCATGTGTATGTGTCAAAACTGATCGAACTGTACATTTAAGATCTATGCATATTATTTTTATAATCTATACCTCAATTTAAAAAGCTACATTTAAAAAAATTCACTAAATCATCAGCAGTGGTTACTCTAAGGAGTAGGATTCTTTCATTTTCCACATAGTGCATTTCTGAGGTGTTTGAACTTTCTTCAACATGCATGTGTTAATTATTTAAAAGAACCACATTTAGAATCCAAAAATATAACTACATAAAGGTAGGATTTGTCCAAAGGGTGCTCAAGCAACTAGTTGTTTCAGGAGGAAGTTAAGTTAGACCTTCTTCTGTAGTTTATACCCTGCCCCCAAGTTCAGGTAAGTGAAAGAGGTAATTAATGTATAAAGTCAAGCCATAATTTTAAATCAAGCCATAAGTAACAGAAAATAGAGGTTAGCATTTATTTCTGAATGGCAAATAAACTAATATTGAAAGCAGTGTTAGGAACTCTAAAGGAATAGATTTTTGCTACACAAAAATATTAAGATACATAATAAAATTATATGCAAACAAAATTAAACACAACAGGAAGTTGGGGGAATTTACAAAAATACAGTGTTTGACAGATTTATAGGCAAAGCATGTGAATTCTAGAAAGGAAGGAAGAATAGAAGGGATGAAGGAGGGAGGAAAAGAGAAAAAAGGAAGGAAAGAAAGAAAAAAGGGAAGGGATAAAAGAGAGGAGAAGAGAAGGGAGGGGAGGGGAGGAGAAAGGAAGAAGGAGGGGGAAGGGAGGCATAGGAGTTAGGAAGGGAAGGAAGAGGAGGAGGAACACAATGGCTAATCAACAAGTGAATAAAAACTAAACCTGAAATTTTACCTATCCAATTAGCAAACATTATTGTTACATTCTAGTATCTGATGGCAGGCATAGGCAGGCAAGACAAATTCTTGGTCACTACTTGTAGGAGTGTAAATTGCTATATTTCTGAAAACCAATCTAACAATGTGTATTCATAATCGTTGATATGTTTATATTCTTCGAACCAGAAATAGCACTTTTTGGAATCTTTCTAAAGGAAATAATCATAAGAGTCACTCTTTTCAGGATTATTCGTAATCGCCCAAATGATTTTAAATAATAACCCAAATGCCAACAGTATGGGACTAATTTGTTATATCATAGGATATCTGTTTGATGGATTATTATTCTACCATTAAATAAAGCTTACAATGAGTTTTCAACAACTCTTTTTTTTTACATTTTTTTTTTTTAATGCTCATAATAAATTAAGACTAGCAAGGCTGACTCCAGTTTGCCTCCAAAACAGAAATTTCCCACTGGTGCAAAAACACTGTCTCTAGACACACCACATCCCCCCTCATTATACTGTAAATATATTACACGTTAAATGGTACCTCTGCCCCATATGTACTATTCAGGGTTTGTTCAGGACAACACAAGCCACTTCACGTCTTCTGGGTCTACAGGTTTAACACAGCAGTAGGGGTTTACACGGTTGTTGGACGAGCAGGGAGGGAGCAGAGCTGGGACAACGGCTGCGAAGGCACAGGTGGACGCTGGAGGTCTCAGCCGAAGCAGGGGTTCCCCGAGAGCTTGCCGGGCAGCCTCTGTGACGCGCATCTGCTGAGCATCTGGCTGTCACCACCTCTGGAGAATAACAGGTTCCCTTTCCCTTCTACCTGCCAAATTTCCCCTGAATTCCTTTCATGCAAACGCCAACCTCCAAGTGGGGGCATTCTGGGAAATGTAGTTCCTGGCTGCTCTGCATTGCGGAAAAGGGGTGGGAGGGATGCTGTGCCGAACAGTCTATCTGGCACTAGGTACCAAGTCTGAGGATTGTCCTCACACTCACCTGTCCGAGTCGGCAAGTAGTCAGGAGGCCACAGGCGTTAGGGTTGAATAAAAAAAGAATTTGGATTAGAGATAACAGAAGTTGAATTATATATTTTCTTATTAAAATAGCTCATTTTTTCACACATGAGGCATTTCTAGCTCATTTTATTACAAATTGGCAAAGCAAAACAAAGCACCAAGCTGTATGAGTAAAGCCAATTTACAGATCCTCTTTAGAAAAATTAGAAAACGGCATTAATAAAACTACTCAAAAAACAATTCAAAACCCTCATACACTGGTAGGAATGTAAAATGTTGCAGCCACTGGGGAAAACAGTAAAAAGCTAAGCATATTACTCAAAAAAAGTTTTAGGGGCGCCTGGATGGCTCAGTCGGTTAAGCGTCCGACTTCGGCTCAGGTCATGATCTCGCTCGCAGTTTGTGAGTTCGAGCCCCGTGTCTGGCTCTGTGCTGACAGGTCGGAGCCTGGAGCCTGCTTTAGACTGTGTGTCTCCCTCTCTCTCTGCCCCTCCCTCACTCGTGCTCTGTCTCTGTCTCTCAAAAATGAACAAATGGTAAAAAAGAAATTTTTTTTAATTTTTTAATCTTTAGAAAGAAAGAAAGAAAGAAAGAAAGAAAGAAAGAAAGAAAAAGAAAGAGGCACCTGGCTTGCTCAGTTGGTAGAGCATGTGACTCTTGATCTCAGGGTTATAGGTTCAAGCCCCATCCTGGATACAGAGATTTTTTAAAAATTAAAAAAAAAAATCTTTTCTCAAAGAAGTTAAGCCTAGAATGACCATATAACCCAGCAATTCCACTCCTCGGTGTATAGTCAAGAAAAATATAAATATATGCTCAATATGCTCACACAAAAACTTACACACTAATGTTCATGGCAGCATTTTTCTTACAAGCCAAAAATGGAAACAAGCCAAATATCCACCAACTTACTAATATAATGACTTATACTAATGAATAAACAAATGTGGTATATCCATACAATGGAATACTGTTTGGCCCTGAAAAGGAACGAAATAACTGACACATGCCAACACGGATGAACTTTGAAAATACTATGCAGTGTGACAGACATAAAAGCTATAGGCTTTATTGTATCCTTTGTATAAAATGTCCAGAAGAGGGAAATGTATAGAGATATAAAGTGGATTCAGCGCTGAGGAGAAACGGGGACTGGAGAGCGACTGCTGGCAGTAATTGCCAGTAATCGCTAATACCAGGTTTCTTTGGGCAGTGATAAGAATGTTCCAAAACTACAGGGGGTGACAGCACTATGTCTCCGTGAACACACTACAAATCGCTGAGTTTGCAAAACTTGTGGCAAAATATACGTAAAATAAAATGTATCATTTCAACAGCGCTTAGGTGTATGGGTTCTGTGGCGTTAAGCACGTTCCTGTCGCTGAGCAACCATCACCTGCATCCGTTTCCGGAACTCTTTCTGTTTTGCAAAAACCGAAATTCCGTGTCCCATTAAACAATAACCCTCCGCTCTCTCCTCTCCCAGTCCTGAGCTGGACTTCTTGAGGGTCCTGGTGTAAATGGACTCATACTCTTTATCTTTTTGTGACAGGTTCATTTCACTGAGCGTGATGTCCTCCCGTTTCATCCATGTTGGAGCATGTGGCAGAATATCCTTCCTTTTCAAGGCAAGATAATATTATGTTTATCCCTTCATTTGACAAACACTTAGGTTTCTTCCATTCTCTGGCTATTGTGAATAATGCTACGATGAACACGGTTGTTCAAATGCCTTTTTTCTCCCCCCCAACACCCTGCTTTCAATACTTAGGAGTATATACCTAAGACTGGAATTGCTGGGTCATATGGAGGTTCTGTTCTTAATTGTTTTTTTAACGTTTATTTATTTTTGACAGAGAGAGGGAGAGAGACAGAGCATGAGTTGGGGAGGGGCAGAGAGAGGGAGACAGAGAATCGGAAGCAGGCTCCAGGCTCCGAGCTGTCAGCACAGAGCCCGACGTGGGGCTCAAACCCACAGGTGGAGAGATCATGACCTGAGCTGAAGTCAAGCACTTAACCGACTGAGCCACCCAGGTGCCCCTCTTATGATAGCCATCTTAACAGATGTAAAATGGTATCTCACCGTGGATTTTTTTTTTTTTTTTTTTTTTTTTACAGTTCACAAATTTGTGTGTCATCTTTGTGCAGGGGCCATACCAATCTGCTCTGTATTGTTCCAGTTTTAGTATGTGTGCTGCTGAAGGGAGCACTCATTGTGGTTTCAATATGCATTTTGAATTATTCACTTTTTAAGGGGTAATTTTATGGTATGTGAATTACATCTCAATTTAAAACAACTATTCATTGAGAGGCCTTGTGCACTGAGCATACCTAATGTCTGGATCTTGGCTTCTATGTTTCTTCACTAAAAGAAACCTGATCTGTGGTGAAAGGACAAAGTGAGCCTGGGATATTAAGCAAGGAAGTGCTTAAACAGGGATGCGGCCTGTCTAAAGGACACTGGCCAAATTGGGGACAGATTGAGCATCAAAATGAGTAATGACTACACTTGAGTGTAAAATATGGCATAAATAACAATCCATGAACTCATGGCAATAGAAAGGGAGAGGAAGAGAGAAAACAGTGATTCTTTATAGAAGAGTCCCAAGTAATAGACGTAAAAGGAATTAGAGAATTTAGAAATCACCATTTTGCAACTCCTAACGAAATAATCGGTTCAAGCAAGGGTTCGGTAATAGGTGCTAGAACCATTAAGTGAACAACTATTAGGAAACCGAATATTCACATGGTGGCATCTCCCAGATTACTTTTATTTATTTTTTTTTTTTTTAAATTTTTTTTTTCAACGTTTATTTATTTTTGGGACAGAGAGAGACAGAGCATGAACGGGCAAGGGGCAGAGAGAGAGGGAGACACAGAATCGGAAACAGGCTCCAGGCTCTGAGCCATCAGCCCAGAGCCTGACGCGGGGCTCGAACTCACAGACCTGCGAGATCGTGACCTGGCTGAAGTCGGACGCCAAACCGACTGCGCCACCCAGGCGCCCCTCCCAGATTACTTTTAATTACAAATGGAAACATACACCTTTGCAGTGGAGAAATCTGGCAATTACTACTTTAAACACGTGGTCAATTTAAACATCATGAATGGTAGAAAAACTTGACCTCTGTGCTTCCGAATATGATGCAGTAGTAAGTATACAACATCAGCTATTATTCTTACTAAAATGTGTGGCCTGAATGTAATCAGCTTTCTCTAGACCTGATCTTCATTTTCCAGGAATTCAGCAGATAGTGGGACTATTCTCTAAGACAGATGACCTAAAATCTTCAAAAAGTTAGGGCCATTAAAAAAAAAAAAAAAAGGAAAGAAGCAACAGCAGCAAAGGGACTGCTGTAGATTAAAAGACACTGAGGAGGGGCGCCTGGGGAGCCCCTGGGGGCACTCAGTTGGTTGAGCCTCCAGCTCTTGGTTTTGGCTCTGATCATGATCTCATGGTTTATGGGGTAGAGCCCGGCATCCGGCTCCGTGCTGTCAGTGCAGAGCCTGCTTGGGATTTTCTACCTTTCTCTGTGTTCCTCCCTGACTCACGCTGCCCCTGTCTCTCTCAAAATAAATAAATAAACTTTACAAACAAAACAAAACAAAACAAAACAAAAAAACCGAGGGGCACCCGGGGGGCTCAGCCTGTTGATCATCTGACTTGGGCTCAGGGACCCTCTGTTCCCCTCTCTGCGCCCCCCCCCCCACTCTCTGTCTCAAAAATAAACAAAAAAAGACACTTAAGAGACCTAATTAAACAATAGCAGCAACAACAAAACTTCACACCTGTTCAGTAAGGGTCTATTGCTGGCTGCATGTAGATTTTGTAAACTGGTGTTAAAATCAGGGAGGCACATTATCACGCTTTGGTGATAATCTAAAATGCTTATTATTAAAACTTGTTAACGAATGGAAATTTTCATGGCAAATCTCTTTCATATTCCCTCCCCTGTGGGAAAAGAAATCATAGTCACAGAAATGGCTGCCCTTGAAAGTATGTAACACAGCATGCGCTTCAAGATATTTGTATGATTTATCACTAAATCACAGATTCAGCATGGAAGAAAAGAGAAATGTACGGAACAACTTCTCGTTTCACTGAGCATGCAAACCCTTTCCACCTGTTAACGTCATTAACTGCGGTATGGGCCACTATAACATAACATTTCTAGACAAATGGAGCTTTTTAAATAGCACTGCCCAATGGAAATATAATGTGAGCCACAAATGTAAACCCATGTATAATTTTACCTTTTTGTAATAGTCATGTTAAAAAAAAAGTAAAAAGAAGTAGGCAAAATTCACTTTAACAATATATTTTACTTAACCCAATACATTCAAAACATTATAATTTCACTAAGTAATCGATATAAAAATTATTAAAAAGACATTTTACATTGTTTTATTGTACTGCCTTTGAAATCGGTATATAATTTGCACTTCTAGCACATTTCAATTTGGACTGACCACATTTCATACACATATAAGTTGGACAGTACAGGCCTAGAGTATAAATACTGAAATACTGAGTCTAAACAGAACTGGCTGTAAGTGCTACAAATGAACAGTGTCAAATACAAAACTTTTTCCTAATTATATACATTTGATTTGCTTTTGCACTAGAAATTTTTTCAGGGATGAAAAAAAATAAGCCGAAAAATTCTGTTAACCAACCACGTGACTAATATTTTTGTATTTAGGGTAAAAGAGTGGAAATCACAGTGGGGGGGGGAAGAACCTCCAATTTTATACATACACATTCAAAGTCATTAAACACTAAATTACCTTATAATGCAGTTTACCCAGAGTATCTGGATGCAAGGGACATAAATGTTCCAAATTCTCCCGCCAAGCCAGCCTTAGTTATTTTCCTCTTAGGTTTCCACCACCCAGACCTTAATGCACCAGCACCTGGGCTGATGCAGTTTCTCTCTGCTCTGTTCCGGAAGTTGTTCCAGCCCTGCCTCACAGACACCACCAGATCTGTCCTCCTCTTCCACATCCCCGCCTCACAGACTGGTGCTCCTGTAGGTGCAGCATCCTTCCAGCCATCCTGGATGGAAGGTTTCTGTTATCTGGCTTAACCCCGTCTTTCCATCTTGAATGCCATCCACCTTCCCCCAGTAGCCCAGGCTTGCCCTTGATGTTGCACTTTCTATCTCCCCTCTATCTCTATGCTCCCCTCCCTCTATATCCCCGCTATGCTCCCCTCCCTCTATCTGGCAAGTTAAGTCCTAGCTGCCTTTCCCTGCCTGGTATAAATTTCAAGTCTTTCAAGGAAGCTTTGCTGTCCTGCCTGCCAGCAAGCTACTCTCACCCCTTGTGACCACACTGAGTTGCTTGTTGTCCACTGCCATTCACTCTCGTGACCGTCCCCAAGGGTATCTTACCTTGCTTGTGAGCCCGCAGGGCCAGATCACTGAGTGCTGCAGATTGTTGCCTCACACTGGCCTCAGCCCCCTGCATGGGGCTGCAGTGGGCACTCGGGTATAGAATTGCCCCCTTCCCCTGCCCCTGGAAGCCTTCTCCACAGTTCACAGATGCCTACAAAGTCCGAAGACATGCATAATTCTTACACTTAAAAACATATGTGTGAGACTCATGGCTACTTTTGGACAGAGCGAAGATCAGGGCCTTGGAAGATATTTGCCCCTTGTGTTATTCTTAGTTTTTTACCCTGTTGTGTATCCACGCCTGCTGCAACATGACTTTGTCGCTCCTCCTGTCGAGAGATGGACCCCACTTCCCCAGCCTTGAATCTGGGCTGGCCGTGTGACTTGCTTTGGCCATTAGAATAAGGCAGAAGAGAGAAAGTGCCTGTGGGACCCTAGGCCTCCAAGTAAACCAGGATCCGTGTGGACACAGTGGGAAGAGAGGGGGGTCAGGGGTCTGCCCTCCCCCTCCCACCGTATGCCAGTCTGGCTCTGCCAGTAATGAAGGAAGATACCTAAGGGCAAGGCCTTTCACCTCCTGGACCTCGGTTTCCTCATCTACCAAATGAAGAGATCCAACCAGGATAATGCTAGAGTCTTCTAGATCTTTATCATTTCGTGCTCATGAAAACTATTTACACATGTATATTATGTACAGCCATTCTCACCCAACTGGACTACTGAATTAAATTTTTGCCAGCCATTGTAGAAAACGAGAGTACCCTCTATGTGGAGCAGATAATGCAGACAGGGTGTTCAATGTCTTAGCAATCGTTGAAATCTTAAACCATCTTTGAAAATAGTCACTAAAATTAGTCACTAATTCTCCAAGTGCTTTCACGTACCATTGTCTTATCTCGTTCTTCCAACCCTGCAAGATGGTCATCAGTTTCTTGTTTCTTTTGGGGAAACAAACCCCCTATTGGTGAAACTGCTGGGGGTCGCACAGTTAGTGCATGGGGGATAGAGCTGAGATTTAGACCTTGGTCCTGCCCAGAGTCCATACCCTGCCTGCCAGGCTGCACTGTCTTGCAACAATTGGGGTGGCTCAAAATGAGCCATAGAAGTTAGTGCATAACTACCTTCTTGCATTCTGGTGTGAAGACAAATGTAGTAAAACACTTTTATTTTTTTATTATTTTTTCAATTTTATTTTTGAGAGAGAGAGAGGAAAAGAGGGGGGGAGGGCCAGAGAGAGAAGGAGACACAGAATCCAAAGCAGGCTCCAGGCTCCGAGCTGTCAGCACAGAGCCCAACGCGGGGCTCGAACTCATGGCCCACGAGATCATGACCTGCGCCAAAGTAGGACTCTTAACGGACTGAGCCACCCAGGCGCCCCTACTAAAACACTTTTAAAGCTGGCAATTTTTTTTATACCTTCATCCTTTTCTTTCAGAGTTTATGCCTAGGGGCAAGGCCTCAGTTAGACCTTTCT